>NC_052150.1:165772465-166093715 GCF_902713615.1 Scyliorhinus canicula | reverse complement strand
CCCGGAGGAAACCCACACAGACACGGGGCGAACGTGCAGACGCCGCACTGACAGTGACCCAAGCGGGAATCGAACCTGGGACCCAGGTGCTTTGAAGCAACAGTGCTAACCACTGTTCTACTGTGCTACCGTGGTTAAATACAAATAGTAAGGAAAGCTATAAATTAGTGATCAAAAACAACCAACTAGAAATACACTTAAATAGTCTGCAGCAGTTCAAGAAGGCAGCTGAGGGATGGGCATTGTCTGCTGCCCTTTTCAACAATGCAGACATCCCACAAAAAAAATTATTTTAAAATGCTTATTAAGTGACAAAGGCATTTCTGGATTGTGTGACCATATTGTTCTTGCATTAAACTGCATTTGGGACTCTGGGAAATGCCCTCTGGGAAAAACATTGATGCATTAAAATTGTATGTTATGTCACTACACTTGGCTTTTGAATAAAAGATTACAATTAATTTTCTACACAGTCCTCCAGGCTCTGCTCAGACACGTAATGTTCAATTCTCTGTGCCGTCTTGCATTCACCATTAACTTCACTTGTCGTTCTACTTAGTAATCACTCAATTACTCACTCCATTATATGTCAGACAAAATGTGTGCTTTGTTCCTACATTGTCTATAGTCTTCCAAGTATTAGTTGATGATGATTTATATACCTTGCTTCCCCCAATTGTTTTACAACAAACACAAATAGAAGTAAAAGCCAAAAAAAGGGCCATGAACTGCGAAACCCTGTCCTCTTCCTTAATCATTCCCAACACATACTCCTTTCCACCACACTTTCCTGTGCAAGCTTGTCCTCTACCTCCAACCTTCCCATCTCCAGGGCACCACAAACCTTTCCAGGTGAAACTATGATTTACTTGTACTTCTTTCATCATCTTGCCGAACTTCTTTGCAAACTACTCCGTGGGTGTTGGGCCTCCTGTCCCTTCTGGCAGCCCCAGAATTCCTGGACCGATTCTCCAGATCACTCACTTTGACCTTCAGTGATTTATTCGCTTCGGTTACCAGAGACATCTCTGCTTCTAGTGAGACAATCTGATCACTGTATCTCGAAAGAGCCACTTCCATGTCTTTTATCATGGCTCAATGAGTTTTCATGGTTTAGTTAGTCTTCCCCGGAGCCACTCGGATAGGGGCCACGGTCTCCTCCATTAATTTGCGGAGGTCCTCTGACACAGCCCACCAGTGCTTGGTGGGCCGTGTCTCAAACAACAACGAATCAGACTAAAGGAGGGAGATAAACCACTTGGTTGCATGGTGTACCGAAAACAGCCTCTCTCTAAATGTTGGAAAGACCAAGGAACTGATCATCGACTTCAGGAAGCGCAGCACGACACACACTCCCGTCTGCGTCAATGGCTCCGAAGTGGAGATGGCCGATTGCTTTAAGTTCCTGGGGATCACCATCACCAAGTCTGTCCTGGTCCACTCAAGTTGATGCAACAGTCAAGAAAGACCAACAACGTCTCTACTTCCTAAGGAAGCTAAAGAAATTTGGCATGTCTGCATCAACTCTCACAAACTTCACCAGATGTGAGATAGAAAGCATCCTATCCGGCTGCATCACAGCCTGGTATGGCAACTGCTCAGTCCAAGATCACAAGAAGCTGCAGACTGTGCTGAACTCAGCCCAACGCATCACACAAACTTGCCACCCTCACATTGATTCTGTATACACCTCACGCTGCCTCAGGAAGGCAGACAGCATTATTAGAGACCCCTCCCACTCAGACATTGCCTACTTCCAGACCCTTCCATCAGGCAGAAAGAACAGAAGTCTGAAGACTCGAACACCCAGGCATAGGAACAACTTCTCCCCCACAGCTACAAGACTCCTCAACAACTCGCCCTTGGATTGTTCCCTGTAAGAACACTATTCATGGCGCCCTATGCTGCTCTTGCTCATGAATTTGCTTGTTAGCTTTGTTTGGCCCCTTGTTCCGCACTGTAACCTGTCATGAGAATGTCACTTTAAGAAATGTTTGGCTGCTCATATTACTGCAGTGATGTTAGAGTGTGGGTGGAGATGGGCTCTGGCTCTTTTTTTTAGTTTCACTTTGAGAAAAGCTTGGGTGTGTCTGTGACTTTTTGGTTTCATTTTCAGTGCTGGAGCTGAAGCCAGACAAAGCAGGTGTACTGCTGTTCTCTCTGCCATGAAAAGACTATCTCTTGATCATTTGGTGAATTCAGAATTATAAATGTTCTCAGTAGTGAATGTAAACCTGATGTACTTCAGTTAAAAGGTGTTTATTTATCTTCTGGATGTTGTTTGGTAAGTTACTAACGATTACTTAGTGTTGTATTCTTTGGGGTTGTATTTGAATTGATGGCTGCTAAGATGTTCACTGTATGTTCCAAAAAGGTTAACTTGAGTTCATAGAATAAACATTGTTTTGCTTCAAAAAATACTTTTCCATTTCTGCTGTACCACTCCTGTAGAGTGGGCCGAATGGTCCCCATATCACAATCTATTAAACGTTGTGGGTCAGGTTAACTCCATCATACACTTTGGGATTCTCTAAACCCTGGCCCATAACAAATTGGGGCTCGTCCGAGATAAAAGTCTATCTATTGGATTGGCTCAGTGAACTTAAAGAGAATGAGGGATGAGCATATTGTGGTTGCTTTTAGGTGTGGTGTTCTAGTTTAACTAGGGAGTGTATTGTGGACAATGGCTCTTTCCGAGGCTCTGAAGATTTTGTGGGTGGAGACGGTCACACGCAGTAACTTACGGACAGAAACTAAAAACAGACTGTTAGATTTGGCAAAAGCATTGCAGTTAATATTACCTGACAAAATGCGAAAAGATGAGGTAATTATGGTGGCAGCTAAGCATTTAAAGTTGCCTGAGATACAGTTTGACTCATTGGAAATGGCAAAATTCAGTTACAAATTAAACAAATGGAACATGAGAAAGAATTAAAGCAGCTTGAATACGAAAGAGATAGAGTGGAAAAGGAAAGGGAAAGGGAGACACAGAGCGGGGAAAAAGATGAGAGAGAGTTTGAACTTCAGAAAATGGCCATGAAACATGACAGTCAGTTAAAATTGGCAGGCGTAAAGGGAAACATACAGTTGGATGATAGTGATGAGGATAGTGAGAAAGAGCGTCATAGTCAAAGGCTTGGTGGGGATCTATTTAAATATGTCCAAGCATTACCAAAGTTTGATGAGAAGGAGGTTGAAGACTTTTTCATTTCATTTGAGAAGGTAGCTAAACAAAATGAAATGGCCACAGGACATGTGGGTATTACTGATGCAAACAAAGCTGATAGGTAGGGCCGGTGAAGTGTTTGCATCACTACCAGAGGAAGCATCTGAGTCATATGAGGAGGTGAAAAAGTCTATCTCAGGTGCATATGAACTAGTGCCTGAAGCCTACAGACAAAGGTTTAGAAATTTAAGGAAAGAATTTGGTCAAACAAACATGGAGTTTGAAAGGATCAAACACAGTAATTTTGAGAGGCGGATAAGGGCTTTGAAAATAGACCAAATGTATGAAGCTCTGAGAAATTATACTTTTGGAGGAGTTTAAAAGTTCAATTCCTGATGTAGTGAGAACTCATGTGGAAGAGCAGAGTGTTAAAACTGCGAGATTAGCGGCAGAAATGGCAGATGATTATGAATTAGTTCAGAAATCAAAGTTTGGTTTCCAACATCTGTTTCAGCCTGTAAGGGACAGAAACTGGGGACATGAGAAATACTCAAGTTGTAAAGGTAAAGGTGATCTGATGGGAGATAATAAGGAAAGTGTACCTCAAATTTAAAAAGAGATCCAGGAGGGTGGAAAAGAAATGAAAAGTTTCAAATGTTTTCACTGTAATAAACTAGGCCATATAAGTCACAGTGTTGGTGGTTGAAGAAAAGCACTGGGAAGGCTGATGTGGTTAAAACGGATAAGACAGTGGGGTTTGTTAAAGTGGTAAAGGAAAGCCCAAGTGAAGCGAAGGAGGTGCAAAAGATTGTACAGCCTGATCAAGAGGTGATTGATAAGAAGGTGCCAGATCTCTTCAAAGAATTTACTTGTGTTGGTAAAGTTTACTCATGTGCATCAGGAGAAGCAGGTAAAGAAGTCACAATTTTAAGAGATACGGGAGCTAGTCAATCTTTAATGGTAAGAGATGAGGAGTTATGTAGTTTGGGAAGAATGTTGCCAGAAAAGGTGGTAATATGTGGAATTCAGGGTGAGAGGAGTAGTGTTCCATTACAAGGTAAGGTTGGAAAGTCCAGTGAAGAGTGGTGAAGTGGTAGTAGGAGTAATAGAGAAACTATCTTGTCCAGGAATACAGTTTATCTTGGGTAATGATATAGCTGGATCACAGGTGGAAGTGATGCCTACTGTGGTTGATAGGCCAGTGGAAAATCAAACAAGTGAAGTGTTGAAGGACGAATATGCTGGGATTTTTCCAGATTGTGTAGTAACAAGGTCGCAAAGTCACGCGTTAAGAGGAGAAATCAACGAGTGAAGATGAAGTTGATGTGCAATTATCAGAAACAATTTTTGATCAGATGGTTAAATAAGAACAAGAACAGGTGGAGGATGAGGCGGATATTTTTAGTTCAGGAAAATTGACAGCGTTACAACAGAAAGATGTAGAAATAAAATGGATGTGTCAGAAAGCATACACGGAAGAGGAATCTGAGTGTATACCAGAGTGTTATTACCGTAAAAGTGATGTCTTGATGAGAAAATGGAAACCTTTACATATGCAGGCAGATGAAAAGTGGGCAGAAATTCATCAAGTAGTATTGCCGGTAGGGTATAGAAAGGAGGTGTTGCGAGTTGCACATGAGGTAACAGTGGGAGGTCATTTGGGAATAAGGAAAACTCAAGCTAACATACAAAAACATTTTTATTGGCCTGGACTACATAAAGATGTAGTTACATTTGTCGATCATGTCAAGTGATAGGGAAACTTCAAGCAGTGATAAAACCAGCACCCTTAATACCCATTCCAGTATTTGAGGAACCTTTTACAAATTGATTGCGTGGGACCGCTTCCTAAAATAAGTGGGAATCAATATCTTTTGACTATAATGGATGTGTCTACTAGGTTTCCAGAGGCCATTCCAGTACGTAATATTACAGCTAAAAGGATTGTGGAGGAATTACTGAAATTCTTCACCAGATATGGACTACCCACAGAAATACAATCGGATCAAGGACAAATTTTACCTCGAGGTTATTCAAAGAAGTTATGGATAGCTTCGGAATAAAACAATTCAAATCAACTGCGTACCATCCAGAATTGCAGGGAACATTAGAAAGGTGGCATCAGACATTAAAGAAAACGATGAGGGCATATTGTCAAGATTATCCAGAGGACGGGCAGCAAGGTGGCACAGTGGTAGTGCTGCTGTCTCACGGCGCTGAGGTCCCAGGTTCGATCCCGGTTCTGGGTCACTGTCCGTGTGGAGTTTGAACCTTCTCCCCGTGTTTGCGTGGGTTTCGCCCCCACAACCCAAAGAAGTGCAAGGTAGGTGGATTAAACACGCTAAATTGCCCCTTAATTGGAAAAAATGAATTGGGTACTCTAAATTTATAAAAAAAAGATTATCAAGAGGATTGCGATAAAGGAATTCCATTCGTACTGTTTGCAATTAGGGATGCACCTAATGAGTCAACCAAATTCAGTCCTTTTGAACTAATTCTTGGTCATGAGGTAAGACGATCACTTAAACTGATTAAGGAAAAATTGGTGAGTGAGAAATTGGAAATTACATTATTGGATTACGTGTCAAAATTTAGGGAATGATTAAATAGAGCAGGTGAATTGGCTGGACAACATTTAAAAGTGGCACAAAATGTGATAAAACAGGTAGCGGACAAGAAATCCAATTTTGTAGTTTTGCCAGTGGAGATAAAGTTTTAGTGTTGTTACCAGTGGTAGGTGAACCTTTAAAAGCTAGGTTTTGTGGACCTTATCAGATTGAAAGGAAATTAAGTGAGGTGAATTATGTGGTACAAACACCAGAGAGAAGGAAGACTCACCGACTGTGTCAGGTGAATATGCTTAAAAAGTACTTTGAAAGGGAAGGAGAGAAAAAGGAGGAAGTTTTAATGATTCTAACTCAAAGTGAAAAACCAAATCCAGATGACTGTGAATTTGACATACCTCAAATTAAATTGGAAAACGAGGATGTTCTTAAAAATTGGGATAAACTGTTGAGTTACCTTCCAGAGGAAAAACGAACTGACCTGAAAGAGTTATTGCTATCACGTGGGCAAGTTTGTAGAAACAAATTGGGAAGTACTAAAATGGCTATACATTTATATTGAGGGAAATGCTGTTCCAATCAAACAACATCCATATAGACTTAACCCTTTAAAATTGGCACAGGTTAACAAAGAGATGAGAGTATGCTTAAAAGTGGCATAATTGAAGTGGGTGGCAGCCCATGGAGTTCACCCATAGTGATGGGACCTAAACCGGATGGTACCCAACGGTTGTGTGTGGACTATAGAAAGGTTAATGCAGTTACAAGAACGGACTCTCATCCTTTCCCATGTTTGGAGGATTGCTTGAGAAAGTGGCACAATCAGCTTTTATTTCCAAACTGGATTTACTTAAAGGTTACTGGCAGATACCTTTAACCGAAAGGGCGAAGGAGATTTCAGCTTTTATGACTCCAGATGGTATATACCAATTCAAAGTTATGCCATTTGGCATGAAAAATGCCCCAGCCACATTTCAACGGTTAACGAACAAAGTTGTTTCAGGGTTACCCAATTGTGCGTTCTACATCGACGATCTGGTAATTTTCAGCCAGACATGGAAAGAACATTTAAAACATCTGATGGAGTTATTCGATCAACTTCAGGAGACAGGTTTGGTGATACACGTAGCCAAAAGTGAATTTGGAAAAGCCCAAGTCACTTCATTGGCCATACAATCGGACAGGGTCGAATGGTCACACGGGATGTGAAACCAACAGGTATTGAGGAGTTTCCGATACCCTCAAGATGAAGGGAAATAATCCGATTTCTTGGCATGAGTCGATTTGATCGTACATTTGTGAAAGGTTTTTGTAGCGTGGTTGCTCCACTGATGCACTTGCTGAAGAAACGTTGAAAATTTCAGTGGACAGCGGACTTTCAACAGGCATTTGACGGCCTGAAAGCTATGATACCCAATGCTCTTGCGTTGGAGAATTACAAGGGACTCTGATCAGATTGAACCAAAGTATCTGACTTTAAAAGAAAAATGCCGAGGCATAGAAAAATGCACAGATCGTGCAGAGACCTTCTTGTTCAAAGAGACTGTCCATCATGAAGGATTCAAGTTGGGGGAAAAACAAAAATGGACTATATTGTTGTACCTATTTGCGTGTGTTGTTTTTTTTTCAAAAAAAAAGTATATTTACTGTGTGCATTTCTTAAAGGATAGGGAAAGGTGAAAAATGAAACCATCTTGAAGTTGAGGGTTTATTTTTTTTCTTGGGGGGAGGTGTCATGAAAATGTCACTTTAAGAAATGTTTGGCTGCTCATGTTACCACAGTGATGTCAGAGTGTGGGTGAAGCTGAGCTCAGGCTCTGTTTTTTTAGTTTCACTTTGAGAAAAGCTTGGGTGTCTGTCTTTTTGGTTTCGTTTTCAGTGTTGGAGCTGAAGCCAGACAATGCAGGTGTACTGCTCTTCTCTCAGCCATGAAAAGACTATCTCTTGATCATTTGGTGAATTCAGAATTATAAATGTTCTCAGTAGTAAATGTAAACCTGATGTGCTTCTGTTAAAAAGTGTTCCTTTTGTCTTCTGAATGTTGTTTGGGAAGTTACTAAGGATTACTTAGTGTTGTATTCTTTGGGGGTTGTATTTGAATTGATGGTTGCTAAGATGTTCACTGTATGTTCTAAAAAGGTTAACTTGAGTTCATAGAATAAACATTGTTTTGCTTTTCCATTTCTGCTGTACCACTCCTGTAGAGTGGGCCGTATGCTCCCCATACCACAATCTATTAAAAGTTGTGGGTCAGGTGAACTTTATCATACACTTTGGGATTCTCTAAACCCTGGCCCATAACAAACCAATCACTATTTTGTCGATGTACCATTTGTCAATGTTCTCTGTTGATTATTCTTGTGTCTACTATGTACGTACTGTGTACATTCCTCAGCCGCAGAAAAATGCTTTTCACTGTACTTAGGTCCATGTGACAATAAATCAAATAAAATCAAAGGTGCCAGGCACTGAATGTTCTTAGAACATATCCTCTGCTGGAAAGGAAGAATGATGGATGTGTTAAGTACAAGGCCATGACATTTTTGAGAAGATATTTGGCAAACCCCTGAATTAGATGTGCATTTTCACTGATTGGGAGTGTGTGGATTAGTTAAAAAGTGAGGGGTCATAAATTATCTCCTTTGGCATGTTCGATTGTCTTAAGGAGTCAGGCACAAATTTTTCTGAATTTTCTTCCAATTGCCAACAGTTTTTATTCTCTGTAGCTTCACTTTGCTATCCCAGGCGTTGATTTTACTGACAGTTGCTGAGGGCAGTGCATGAGATAACACTATCTTGTACATAAAGTGCAATTTACTGAGAATTCTTCACATTTCAGTAGCATAGATTTATCCTATATATTATTTTATACTGAGTACATTACTTTTATAAAACCATGTTTTCCTTCTCCCTTGACAAAATCATGAGCACATACATAATTGAGATTGAAATAAGAAAAACAATTTAAATTTCTCTGAAATAAATATTTGGTGCACACAAATCATATCATATATTTAAAAAGACAATCCCTCTTAAATTACTTTATTTATGTATCACCGTGAAAACCTACCATTCATTCTTTTATCTGGGAAGATGCCAATGTTCTGGGCCAGGCCCTGAGCAAGTGTGACTGTCATTGCACCAACACCCCCAAACTGAAACAAAGCATCAGACATCATTTAAAATTACCCTCCAATCGAAAAAAAATCTTTTAACAAACTCTTCAGATCTCAGTTTCTTAACTGCAAATGACATCAAGGGATAAGTGTGAGGCGATACATTTTGAGGAGGACCAACAAGACAAGTGAACATACCATGCATGACTGGTAGTATAGAATGGATTAACCCTGGAGTGTATGCCCACAGATCCCTGAAGGTAGCAGGACAGATGGATAAGCTGGTCAAAAGAAGCATTTGGGATACTTTTGTTCACTGACTGAGACCTAGGGCAGCACAGTAGCACAATGGTTAGCACTGTTGCTTCACAGCGCCAGGGATCCTGGTTTGATTTCTGGCTTGGGTCACTCTCTGTGCAAAGTCTGCACATTCTCCCCATGTACGTGTGTGTGGGTTTCCCTGGATGCTCCGGTTTCCTCCCACAAGCCCTGAAAGATGTGCTTGTTAGGTGAATTGGACATTCTGAATTCTCCCTCAGTGTACCTGAACAGGAGACTAGGGGTTTTCACAGTAACTTCATTCCAGTGTTAATGTAAGCCTACCTGTGATACTAATAAAGATTATTATTATAGAGCAGAAAAGCAGGGAGATTGTGCAAGAACTGTATAAACCACTAGTTACACCTTAGCTAGAGAACTGCATATAGTTCTGGTCACCGTATGACAGGGAGGATGTGATTGATCTAGCAAGAGTTCAGAGGATATATACAAGGATGTTGCCAGAGATGGATAATTTTAAATATGAGGAAGGATGGCTTAGGCTGGTGTTGTTTTCTCTGGAACAAAGAAGACTGAGGGGAGATTTAATGGAGGGGCTGGGAAAGAATATATATGAAGGACCTATTGCCATGAACGGAGGTCAATAACCAGAAAACAAATATTTAAAGTAATTGGAAGAAGGATTAGAGGGAAGTTGAGAACAAAACATGTCATCCAGAGGGTGAGGAGTGGGAGGGGGCTTGGGAGCTCAGTAAAGGGTGTTGGAGGCAGAAACATTCATTCCATATAAAAACATTTGGATATGCACTTGAGGTGCTGTCACCTACAAGCCTACGGACCACGAGTTGAAAACTAGGGTTAGGCTGAATAGACCTTTCTCGGATGGATGGACTGCGATGGGCCACATGGCTTCCATCTGTGCTGTAAATCATTGTGTTTCTATTGGGTTTTGTAAACTGTTCCCATCACACACAAAACACCCAACAGAATTTCCTTTACTAGAAAGAAAATTTGGATGGGATGTAAAACATGCAGCCAATCGAATGCTGTGCATTTTCCTTTTGGCAGCAACAGTTAAAATCGGTCAGGAAGGGAGCTTTTCAATAGCTCTGCTCAGCAGTATAGGGTCTAATTTTAACTATGTAAATGTTTACATTTTGAGAGGGTTACAATTGGGCCCACAGAATCTCTAAAATATGAAATAAACCTTTGCAGTTATTTATTTTTCAGGAACTTCACCATTAAATCATAATGATTTTGGTCGATATTGTTGAAAGTTGATCCACAGCCATCATTATGAAAATGTACATCCTTGAAAATGATGGGTGTGAATCACACGTGACATTTTTTCCACACATAACAGGCTTTATTCATAGCTGTTATTTTGAAAATGCCTTGGCTCTGAATAATAATGCATCACCTCACACAATTTAAAGTTGAGATCCAACATCCACCATTTTCTTTAATGTTATAATGCCAACAGCCTTTCAAACTATTTCATTCCTCAATCTTGTCAAGTATATTTATACAACTGTCAATAATAGAAACAGGTTTATCTGCATGCCCTTGCAGGAAATCAACACATTGCTTAGATTGTACACTGTTTAAACTTAATAGCAAATAATCCTGCATGCAATAGCACTTACTACAAATGTGCAGGTCATGCAATTTTATCTATTTACAGTAAAAGTGTACTTTAGATTTCCCGGATTGTGCATAGACATTCCAGTCACATACCACTGAACTGTCTGTTACTGTTTAATAAAACAGAAAATACTTAAAATTCCCTTGTGGCCCATAATCTGCTGCTAAATTAAAGGAGATGAATGTATTCCTTTTGCACACTTGGCACTGAACTGCTAATATTGCAACTGTACGAGCAATAACCAACAAATTAAAAATGTTAATTGAAAAATGATAATACAAAACAATAGCATTACTACCATGTGTCACATTACAGGTGAAAGTAACAGATAAGAGCAGGCTTCTGCCTGCCAGCTGCCTGGCAGTTTTTGGTGCAGTATGCAATGTAACAGGCTGACTTGGAGGGCGCTGAGATTGGTTGCTAGGTAACTAATCTCTTAACTATTTAAAAAATAAAGCTTTTTTTAACAAACTGTACTTTGTCAAAATTAAAGGCACCAAATATTCCTAGAATTAACAAATCAATTCAATAGATTTTACTGAAGCATCATTAGCATGTGATTGCTAGGTATTTTATTTTCCCCCACAGGCCCCTGTTTTCTTTTGGTCACAACTAGTACCCAGGCAAGTCTGAAAGTTACTCAGAGATTGTTAAAATGTCAGAAATAGGTGAATTCCAGTAGTGTTGAACCAAAAAATAGATCCTTGGCTCATTGTCTGCTATTATTTCATCCTGAGCTGCTTTCCTTGTCAATTTCTGCGATGGTAGTTTGCCATTGCCGTACACTCTCAAGGGCAGGGCAAAAAGGTAGACCGCAAGTCTACCTCAGCCAGAAGCAGGAATTGAACTCATGTTGGTGGCATCATTCTGAACCACACACAATAGTCATCCAACCAAATGAGCTAACAAGGCTTCATGACCAGGTAAAGAAAATAATTTAAAAGACATGGGGGCAGTAGTTACACTACAGTTACACAAATCCGTGGCTGGATGACACCTTAATTACAGTGAGCTATTTTGGGCACTATACCATAAGATGGATATATTGGTCTTGGATGGAGTATAGCATAGATTTACCAAAATTGTATCTGGACTCCAAAGGTTACATTACAGGGGAAGGTTGTACAAACTAGAATCATATTCCCTGGAATTTCAAAGATTTTATCAAAGTTTCAAGGTATTAAGGGGAGCCGATACCCTGAAAATTAGAGCCAAGCCTTTTAAGAGTCAAGTTAGGGAAACTTCCACATACAAAGGGTGAAAGAAGTTGGGCCAAATCTTAATATTAAATCTGAGATGGATAGATTTATGTTAACCAATTAATGGATATGGGGCAAAGGAGGGAATGTAGAGTTAACTCAGATCGTCATGATCTTGAATGGCGGAACAAACTCGAGGGCTAAATGTCCTATTCCTGTACCCAAGTTTGTCATGTCGCACTTAATGGCTCACTGGGAGGAAGTTGGTCTCAGTTTTAATATTCACCAAAGCAGCTAAACTCAGTGTGGCAACTTGGTGACAGAGGAAACTGAACCAACACCTCATCATTACGTTGGCATAGCCCACCTTTTAATTTATCTACAGCAAACTAAATGCAATTTCTATTGAAACAAAAGATTACCTCATTCACTCCGCCACCTTTAGATTGTGTACAAATTCCACCAACGTATGCTACTCCACTCTGGCTACTTTTAAACATTGTTCCCCTTAAAATAAAGAAAACAATCTTTAACTTCAGATATGTATCAAAAGATATATCAGAGGCATAATTATTTGACATTACAGGTGCCATTACCTTTCTATTCACTGAACACAAATTTGGTGAACACACCTCATGGATTCAAGAATGGACAGGGCAGCACGGTGGCGCAGTGGTTAGCACTGCTGCCTCACGGCGCCGATGTCCCAGGTTCGATCCTGGCTCTGTGTCACTGTCCATGTGGAGTTTGCACATTCTCCCCGTGTCTGCGTCGGTCTCACCTCCACAACCCAAGGATGTGCAGGGTAGGTGGATTGGCCACGCTAAATTGCCCCTTAATTGGAAAAAATGAATTGGGTACTCTAAATTAAAAAAAAAGAATGGACTGCTGACAGCTCAATTAGATTGCATTGTAACGATTTTGTGAGCTCTTTCACCAGGAGCAAGATACTGTTTATTCGCTCCGAATTCAACTTATATATACACATTTTATATGTCTAATAAATTAAACCTCTTTGCCTTTTACATTATAAATTCCAATGTCCATATGAATTATATTTCAAGCTCAGTTTCTGAGGCCGATCATTGTTTCACTGAAACCTCAGTAAGTGCCTGAAACTCCTGCAGGTGTCATAGTGACACATAATTGCGTTGTTAAATGTCTCACACTGTGTGACCCACATTCGCTGTTCGTTTATAGCTTGAGAGCTAAAATCACTGCAGACATTCTCCCAATCTCCCGTTGTGACTTTAGCAGAGGATTGATGGAAACCCGGGGAAACAACTTAAATGCCCTTTTGGTCATTACTCCAGGGATTCCGCCCATTTATTGTGTCTAAAATATCGACTGCAAATGCAGTAAAACAAAACTTAATATAATTTGTGTAGTTGAATATAAATTATGAAATTATTTTAATGCTTTGTGGGAATTACTTCATGGATTTCCATTAATATGGCAAGCTATGATGCCAGAATACTTGAAGAATTGTTTGGTTCTGCCTGTGCTGCCATACTCTGGCCGCTGGGTGGTAGTGTGGAGCCCATAATCTTGCTGCAATAATGGATTGAACTGTGCCAGTTCAGTAATCTGGTGAGATCTGTAGGTTAGGTGAATTTTAACTTTTCTTTAAACCACATAAATATTTATCAAGATTTTTTTTGTATAGGTTATATTTTGCCCTCTAAATATATGTTTTGCCCAATCTTTCTCATTCTTATCCTATCCCTGAAGAGAATTTAATCCAAAATGTAATTGCATTTTTCCCCAAGTTTAATAATCAACAATTTTTACATTAAGCAATCAATATTTTACCTAACTATTTTATACATATGTCTGATGATTCTGTGAATTATCCTCAGCCACCGCCAGTGCCTTTGATTCCTCCCTGCCAGCTAACATTTCCCGAGGCTGACATTCTCCTGATCTCACCCCATTATAATGCAGGTAATCCATAGCTTTTCCCTGCTCTGCCAGCTTCAACATTTAAATCATTTTAGCAATGCCATCCCCATTACGCAGTGTCTTCTCAACTCACCAGAAACTCAATGGCACTATTCCTTCCCTACCATGGGAAACCAGTTCTCACCAAAACCTCCCACTGCGATCAAATGTATTTCTGTATCTGGAAGACTCCCTTAGACCTCCACATCACTGAGACCAAATTTGTGGCTAACTGGGATACAGGAAGCAAGGCACAGAAGGGAGAAGGCTACACTGCACCCACTGCATTATGGGAGTTCGCTGAAATCTTCCATCCGAGGTCCCTCGTCACCATCCCTTCTCATGCTCCCTGTCTCTTGTGTCCTCTTTTCCTCCCATCACCCTCCTCCCCCCTTCCTTGCCAACCCTCTTTTTTCCCTTCCACTCTCTATTCCTTTTCAACCTCCTCTATTTCCACTCTCTCCCTCCACTGAGAATTTGCCAGCCTCCGCACTGAGGTGGTTTCCATTCTTCTGCATCCGTTCTCCCAACCCTTCTACCTTATCCCTCCATCTCCTTCTATTGAGGGTAGCATGAATTCAAACACAAATAAACAAATGGAGTGAGTGATATAGATTTTACCAGAGTTATTAGATTGGAACAATGTTCCATCAGCATGAAGCATTCTTGCAGAAATGTTTCATTGAAAGGTAGGGCTTTCTTCACACTATAGCAATAATCTGCTATGTACCTCATTTCCAATAGTCCTACAGTACCACACCATGTTTCACACTGAACATTCTTGTAGGCTGTTGAATGAGATTTTCAATTCATACCACTTCATTAAATATTGGAGAGTTTTCATTTGGAGGATGTGCACCCAACACAACCTAATTTAAGACTGATTAAATAGTTTCATATTAGATCCTTACACTCTTGAAAAATAGAAATATTTTAATGGTTGAAGTCTGGACTGGACCTGCAATCAGTTTCTTGAGGTGAGAGATGTGTCAGAGCCCACCATGCCGCCCAGTAGTATAAACCTTCAAAGCTATTCATCTTTCAAATTGAAAATTACTCTTCTTCACAGACCAAAATGCATGGTCCTCCCATGTATTTCCACCATTTCAGATTGCTAACAATTGCATTTCTTTTCTCTCTATCAGCAAAGCCATTGTTGGGATCATAAACAACACCATTGACACCATTGTGAAGCACAACACAACAACATTAGTAATCTTTGGAAAGAATGTTATTTTTGGTCTATCATACTGCCAGGATTCAAAAAGAAACAGTCATTACAGAAACTGATAGCGTAACTGAAAGGCTTTCATATGACAAATGTAGTCAGAAGCTCAAAAGGCCAGAGCTGACATTAGGTTCAAGCTGGAGATATCATTGTTGTTTTATTCATAAGCTAATGCATTTGACTGCAAAAGAAGCAGTAATATGGAGCACTAAGCAGAGGATGAAACTCAGAACAGAAAAACAGTACCTGACAGAAATAAATACATAGATATATTATACACGGTGGTTAATAGCATAATGGGGAGTGGTTGGCTATAGCCCTAAAAGTGTCAGTGCTGTAATTGATGTACATTAATGACTTGCCTGTGGAAATAAGCTTGTCAACTTTAAGAACGGCACCTAAAATTCCTTCATCTCCAAAAAAGGTGATTTTGTTTTTCCTTTACAAACCTCAAAATCCACAAACTCACCCCGTCACCTTCTCTAACTTACTTCTCAAGGACTATCCATCCCTTTTTATTATTCATTTATAAAGCAGATTGTGGCATCTTCTATGTCAATAGCCATACATTAATCCAATTTGTGGTGCAAGTCACAGCGACCGCCCAAAACTATTTGTTAGCTGACATCAAAATTGTTCTTTTGCCGTGGTATAAAAGCTAGCATCTTCCAGGATTAGCAATTGTTCTGAGCCGGGTACTGGTAGTTCACTCAGCACATCACAAACATATCTAGTCTTTATCTGAGGAAAAGATCAAATTTACTGCCCTTAGACTTCTTAAAAGGCCCATAATGAGCAGGCAAATTCCAGATTAGTTGAAAGTTGTTTCTTCATAGGCCCTGTTGCTGGTACGATGCTCTTCTGTGGACTTTGGTTTCTGGAAAGTGCCTCAGGGAGATGGTTATATTTTATGTTCGTGTAGAATAACAATAACAAGAATTACCAATAAAACTGTCTACTACTGTTGTAAATCTTGTTCCAATCACATGATATCTGAATGACATCAGTATGTAACTACTTTAATACCATAAAAAATAAATCATACTGAATGAAATTTGGACTTCTTAAAGATCCTTGAAAATAGAATGAAGATTTAACTTTAGTTTATTGGTACATAGTTGAACAAAAGATTTTAACGATCTACTTACGAAAATAGATGAATGGCATCACTCTTCGTTTTAATGAAATCTCTTCTGTACTTCATAAACTCTCGTAGAGTTACCTGAGGGTTCACATCTATGGTGAACTTGTTGTCAACTGACCAGGTTTCCATAGCAATGAGTACAATCCTGGTGTTCAGCTGTTCCTTGAATATCTAATGTACAGCATGAGAATACAAATTAAAACATAAACAATTTTTAAAATGGGGCAAGGCCCACTCTGTGGTAAAATGGAAAATCATTCAGGAGTATATTAAAGCAGTTAGGTACATTAAAAACACGTGAAGTCAACAGAAACCATAATTTCTGTATCCATAAATCTGTTTTTTTAGGGGTATCCGGTAATCTGGCAAAAATATCAATGGAAAATTTTTTAAATAGCACCTAAGCAATCTTTCTCAAGTTACCACAGATCTTCCACTTAATTAAAGCTAAAACCTTATAACCTTCATTCAGTGTCACAAGTAGACTTACATTATAACTTCTTGGGTAGGGTGTGTAGACAGTCTGGATCATGTTAACATCGAAAAGGAGAAGGTATTGGGTCTTTTTAAAGATATTAAGGTAAATAAGTCTCCTGGCCGGATGGGATTTACTCCAAAATATGGTGGGAAGCAAAGAAGGAAATTGCTGGGGCCTAGACTGGCAGCTTTGTATGCTCATTGGCTGCAGGTGAAATCTCAGAGGCCTGGAGAATAGCGAATGCGGTACCGCTGTTTAAGAAAGGTGGCAGGAACAATCCTGGAAACGATAGGCTGGTGAGCCTCACGTCGGTAGTAGGTAAATTATTGGAGAGAACTCTCAGGGACAGGATTTATACCCATTTGTAAACAAACAGACTTATAAGCGATAGACAGCATGGTTTTGTGAAGGGAGGTCGTGCCTCACTAACTTGATCGAGTTTTTTGAGGAGATGACAAAGATGATTGAAGGGGGAGAGTGGTGGATGTTGTTTACATGGACTTCAGTAAAGTCTTTGGCAAGGTGTCTCATGGCAGACTGGGGCAGCACGGTAGCACAGAGATTAGCACAGTTGCTTTGCAGCTCCAGGATCCCAGGTTCAATTCCGGCTTGGGTCACTGTCTGTGCGGAGTCTGCACATTCTCCCTGTGTCTGCGTGGATTTCCTCCGGGTGCTCCGGTTTCCTCCCACAGTCCAAATATGTGCAGGTTAGGTGGATTGGCCATGATAAATTGCCATTAGTGTCCAAAAAGATTAGGTGGGGTTACTGGGTTATGGGCTAGGGTGGAAGTGTGAGCATAAGTAGGGTGCTCTTTCCAAGGGCCGGTGCAGACCTGCGCGGCCGAATGGCCTCCTTCTGCACTGTAAATTCTGTTACTCCATGACTCTAAACATTGAAGTCACATGGGATCAGAGGTGAGGTGGTAAGATGTCCTTTTAAAATCCTACACTATCATGCTCACGGTCTACAATACTTTTGAGCTTTGTATCATCTACAAACTACGAACTTGCGCCTGTACACCAAGGTTCGCAAGTTGGATACAGAACTGGCTTGGTCACAGAAGACAGAGGGTAGCAATAGAAGGGTGTTTTTTTTAATGGAAGGCTGTAACTAGTGGTGTTCCGCAGGCATCTGTGCTTGGGCCTCTGTTGTTTGTAGTGTACATAAACAATTTGGAGGAAAATGTAGCCGGTCTGATTACTAAGTTCGCAGATCACACCAAGGTTGGTGGAGTGGCAGATAGTGTTGAGGATTGTCAGAAGACATAGTAGAACATAGATAGGTTAGAGGTTTGGGGAGAGAAATGGCAAATGGAATTTAATCCGGACAAATGTGAGGTAATGCATTTTGATAAGTCTAACATAGAGGGGGAATATACTGTAAATGGCAAAACTCTTTGGAATATAGAAAGTCAGAGAGTTCTGGGTGTGCAGGTTCACAGATCTTTGAAGGTGGCAACACACGTGGACATGGTAGTTAAGAAAAAATATGGAATGCTTGCCTTCATTGGACGGGCATCGAGTATAAAAACTGGCAAGTCATGGTTGTATAGAACATTGTTAAGGCCGCACTTGGAATATTGCGCACAATTCTGGTTGCCACACTACCGGAAGGATGTGTCGGCTTTGGAGAGGGTGCAGAGGAGGTTTACCAGGATGTTGCCTGGTCTGGAGGGTGTTAGCTATGTGGAGAGGCTGAATAGACTCAGACTATTTTCGTTAGGAAGAGGGAAGTTGAGGGGTGACCTGATAGACATGTACAAGGTTATGAGAGGCAGGGATATAGTGGATGGGCTGGCACTCTTTCCCAGGGTGGAGGGGTCAGTCACCAGGGGGTATAGGTTTAAGGTCCGTGGGACAAAGTTTAGAGGTAATGTGCGAGACGGGGCGCGATTCTCCGTCCCCCACGCCGGGTGGGAGAATAGCGGGAGGGCCTCCCGACATTTTTCACGCCCTCCCGCTATTCCCCCCCCCACCCACGAATCGCCGTTTTTTACGGCGAGCTGCGATTCTCCGAGGCTGATGGGCCGAGCGGCCGGGCCTTCACGCCCATTTCAACACGGCAGCAAACACACCTGCTCGCTGCCGCCGTGAAACGGGCGCCAGATGCCCGTTTGGGGCATCTGGGGGCCCGATTAACACGGCAGTACCACGGCCGTGCCAAGGGGGGTATAGGCCCGCGATCGGTGCCCACCGATCGCGGGCCGTGCGTCCGTAACGGACGCACTCTTTTCCCTCCGCCGCCCCGCAAGATCAAGCCGCCACCTCTTGCGGGGCGGCTGAGGGAAAAGACGCCAACTGCGCATGCGCGGGTTGGCGTTGTCAAACCTGCGCATGCGTGGCTGACGTCATCG
Organism: Scyliorhinus canicula; assembly: GCF_902713615.1. NCBI lineage: Eukaryota > Metazoa > Chordata > Chondrichthyes > Carcharhiniformes > Scyliorhinidae > Scyliorhinus > Scyliorhinus canicula. The sequence continues at coordinate 166,074,601 of NC_052150.1, read as the reverse complement.
GCCGCGTCAGCCGGCGTGACGCTTGACGTGCGGCCTTGACGACCATCGTCAAGGCCGCGCCACTGTGACACACGGGGCTGCGCTCCTAGCCCCACCCGGGGGGGGGGGGGGGAGAATCGGCCCCGGAAGTGGGCGTGAAGGCTGCCGTGGGTCACGGCCTGTCCCACGGCAGCCTTTACGATTTTCCGCATTTGCGGAGAATCTCGCCCAGGGTTTTTACGCTGAAGGTGGTGAGCGCCTGGAACGCGTTGCCGGGGGAGGTTGTGGAAGCAGATGCATTAACTACATTCAGAAGGCATCTTGACAAGCACATGGATAGGATGGGTATAGAAGGATACGGCACAAGGAAGTGCTGAGGGTTTTGGCAAAGGTTGGTATCATGACCCGGTACAGGCTTGGAGGGCCGAAAGGCCTGTTCCTGTATTGTTATTTGTTCTTTGTAACACTGCAATTAAGTTACTGTGAAAATCCCTAGTCGCCACATTCCGGCGCCTGTTTGGGTACACTGAGGGAGAATTCTGAATGTTCAATCACCTAACAAGCACGTCTTTCAGGACTTATGGGAGGAAACCGGTGCACCCAAAGGAAACCCACGCAGACATGGGAAGAACATGCAGACTCCACACAGACAGTGACCCAAGCAGTGAATCGAACCCGGGTCCCTGGTACTGTGAAGCAATAGTGCCAATGCATTGTGCTCTGTGCCACTGTGATTACCGTACCATGAGTAGCTGGTGCATCTTTATTTTTTAAGTACTAAGTTTCATTATCTAATAGAACAGTGCTAAGCAACCTAGGCCAGTGAGTGGACTGCATGAGTGTCCCTCCTTCATCCCAAAAAATTTAAATTGGGCTTGTTGACTAACCAAAACCCTATGAGTAAGATTGAATACATTTAATACACGTGGAATACTCTATAACAATTATAGAAAGTGCTTAATCATTTATATATTAATAGAACTGTCATCAACTTCAAATAGTGAAAACAAAACAAAGATTTACGCTTTGGAAGCAGAGGGCGTGCACAGCTCTCACAATCAGCATGCACCTGAATTCACACGCCTTTGCTTAACATTCGTATCACTTCAGTCATAACGGTAGGAAAACGCCTACTCAGATGGAAATCTGTGGAATGTGGCAAACCTGTGATCAACAAAATGTCTCATGGGCCCCACTCAGAACCCAAATGGGCCGCATTGCTGCCTCCCACCGCCCCCCGCCCCCTCCTCCATGGTTACCCATCACTGAGATTTCAATTTTTACGATGAAGGAGGGACACTCATGCAGTCCACTCACTGGCCTAGGTTGCTTAGCACTGCTCTATTAGTTAATGAAACTTAGTACTTAAAAAAATAAAGATGCACCAGCTGAGATAGGCAAGATGGCTTTGACTTCTGGAGTGCACACTCTGTTTCATGTGGGAACTACATGGCATTCCCTGTGGCCTGAATAACCATATGTGCATAAGTGTCATCAGCTGCAGCAGATTGAGCCCTGAGGTTTGGAGCTTGAGCAGCAGATGGCATCACTGCAGCACATCCATAAAATTGAGATGTAGTAAGTTTAAAGATGTGGTCACCCTGCAGTTTAAGAGTATGCAGGGATAGGGGAAAAGAAGAAATAGACACGTAATGAAGAAGTTTGTGACCATCTCACTCTCCAACCAGTATTCAGTTCTGAATAATGATGAAAGTGATAGTTCACCTGGGGAGTGCAGCCAGAGTCAAGCCCAATGCATCATCTTGGGCTGGAAGTGATTGCAGATCCGATAGTTCGGATAATAGATAAGCGTTTCTGCGGCCGCCGATGTGAATCCAAGAGGATCACTTATCACAGAGGAGTGAGAGTGAACAACCAGTGGTTGTGGTCCATAGGGTTACCAACAATATAAGTAGAAAGAGGGAGCAAGGTAGGAAATTGGCATGCAGGTGTTCAGGAGAGCTTTTATATATGTTTCCAGTCCAGTGCCTGGTTCTTGGGAATGAGGATCAAATGTCAGTCGGGGAACATTTAGGGGACAGTGATCATCATATTGTAAGGTTTTAAGTTGGCTATAGAAAAGGACAAGGAACAATGCAGAGTACTAATAATTAATCGGGGGAAAGCCAACTCCAATGGAATAAGAATGGATCTGACCCAGATCAATTGGAATCAAATATTAACAGGCACAACTTTAACTTAACAATAAACTACCTTTAAAGAAGAGATAGTTCAAGTACAGACAAGGTACAGTCCCATGGAGTGCAAAAGTAGTGCTCCCTGGATGATGATCGATACAATGGGTTGATGATACAATGATGATATGATGATACACTGGGGTTACCCAAAGATCGATGTAAGGACTTCTGCTCTTCCTGCCCATATAAGAGTATGATGTACAAGCAAAACTTCAAAATTTATGTATAATGGGCGCGATTCAAGTTACAATCCGGTTTTGGGATCATTGGGTGGGGAGTTTTGCAACAGCCACATTGGTGAGATCATGGCCATATTCAACAGCACTTCATGTCAAAACTGAGCCCCCATTACTGGCTCCATCGTCATCTGATTTGTCCGACTCGCACCTCAGCAGCTCCTGGTTAAGGGAGAGCTGCTGTTAAGCATTCCCTGACCACTCACTCACAGTCAACACATTAGCTTGGCAACACTCAGGCCTGCCCCTTGCTTTGGGGATGCAGAGCTCACAAGGCTTCTCGCGCTGTGGATGAGAGGTGGGCATCGAGAGGTGGTCGGAACACCAGCAGCAGGGTCAGAAATGGCGGCTGGGAGGCAGTGGCTGTCAGTGCAGGCAGCATGACAGTGAGGACTGCCGTCCAATGTTGGAAGAAGACCAAGGATCTGCAAGGGTATGTTATCACCTGTATCCTGGCATCATTTCCGCCTGCCACCCCTCAAACCCCACTCCTCCACCCCAATCAACAGTCTGACATGTGCACCCTCTCCCTATCCAATCTTTGTGCTTGTTCCTCAGGACCCCTCTGGCACCCACCAGCACAATCCTTTCATGTCCAGATGCAGTGCCCACACATGCCACCTGCTATAGAACCACCCCTGATCCATCACGCATGGGGCTCACAATGCCCTCTCTTTGTTGCCACAGGAGAAGATAACCCGTAATTAACGGCAAAGGGCCAAGATGGGGCCCTATGAGGAACGGGTGTTGGAAATCGCTGAGTTGTCCGAAGAGGAAGCAGTCACCAACAGTGAGGTTGACCTGCACCAGAAAGGTGAAGATTCACTACCCCTTCACCCAGATGACCTGTTTCAAGTGAGTTTTTCATGTTAGACAAAATTATCCTTCCCTCTCAATGACAATGTGGTGAGCACCACACAGTTGCTGATGCACATCAGTTAGAGGCAGGAACATCCAAGAGAGACAGAAATCAGAGATCTGATGGATCCTAGGAGACAGCTGGGTCCCACCCAGATGCCGAGTCTCTGGACAAGGTTTTCCCAAAGCTGATGCATACGAAAGGACACAACTATGACATTCAGGAGGGGATGTCAGTGACATTGCAGTGACTGAAAGGCCGGTTGAAGGAGTCCCAAAGGCTTCAGCGGCAGGATATGCTGTCAACAATGCATGGCACCGAGGCCAACACTGCTAGGGTGACGAACGCAGTGGAAAACGTGGAGCACGACGTCCGCGTCTTAAGTGGTGGTGTCCAAGGCATGGCCCAGTCTGTGACAATAGTAGCTGAGGGCCTCAACATCATATCCCAGTCGCTGAGGGACATGTCCCAGACACTGCAGTGCATGGTCTAGTCACTGAGGAGCATTGCTGTGGGCGTCGACACCATGGTGCAAACAATGGGGAGTCTACAGGACTGGCAGTGCCAGATGACTCAGAGACCTCTGAAGCTCACTCAGCTGCCCCTCCATGCCACTGGATCCCCCAGGGGCCGACAGGCACCGTTAGGGAGGTGGAAGTGCAGGAGCTCAATGGGGCTTGCCACCAAGGAGACTGTGATGGTCTCCATTTCTTCCGAATCCCCCCTCCTGACACCGGCCCATCCCAAGGACAGCAGGAAGGACAGGGTGTAACGGCAGCGCCAGTGACACTGGTAAGACGGCCGGGGACTCCGACTCTAGGCCCTGCTGAGAACATCCACCAAGGGCATCAAAGGCCACAGGGCACGGAAAGCAGCAGGCTACCTCCACCTCTGATGTGCATCCAGGTGACACACCTAGACGTAGCAGTAGACCTCAGAAGATGAGGAAGAGTCAAGAGCAGTGAGGTGGCACTGGGGGGATTTAATCTTAATAGTAGGTCTGTCCGTACCCCTGCCCTTGTTGCCCTCCACTTCCCCCCCACCCCTGCCACTTGGCACAGTGGTCCAAGTTCAAAAGACCCGACACAGACTCCATTCAGAGGATGGGTGTGAGCATGCTGTCAGCAGAAAGACAGGAGTCAGACTTTAGCAGAAACTGAGGAGCACCAGAGTTTCCCTCACAGCAAGTTATCATCACTCTCCTGCCTTATACGGTGACATGTTGACAGTGCCATTACTGTCAACTTTATCACACAGATCCATCACCCTGGAGTGATGTTGGAGGGGGGAAAAGGGTGGTTCGGGGAGGGAGTGATCTGCTAAGTGTGATAAGGAGGGTGTGGGGATGTGGGGAGAGGGGTGATAAGGGGAAGGCGGGGTGATTGGAGGTGGAGGGGAATGGGGGGAGGGAAGAGGGAAAGGGGGGACATTGAGCTGGCGGATACAGCCTCATCCTAGGAGAATCTGGAGTTGATAAGGGCCTCCCTGGTCCTCCCTACATTTTGGACCTTTGCAGCCGCTTGTCCTCCATCCTCCGGTTCCTCCTCGGGCTCATCCTCCAGTCCCTCATGGACCATCTTATCCTCCTTCCCAGGCAAGGCCTCCTCTTGCTCCTCCTACAGCATACGCTCCGCTGCTGTGCCGGATTGTGGAGGGCACAGCTGACCACCACAAAGTAGGAGACCCTCTGGTACTCTGGTGGACATATTGCAGGATATCATCACAGCGGTCAAGGCACTGGAACCGCATTTTCAGCAACCCGATGCACCGTTCAATGACAACACAGGTGGCAACGTGGGCTTCTTTGAATCGGGTCTCCACCGCGGTCTCAGGCCTCCGCATTGGCGTCATGACCTCAGCGGATATCTTTTGACTCCCACAAGCCAACCGGGCATCCTGAGGTGGTCCACAAAGACACCTAAATCTCCAAGTGCCCCAAGATGTAGCTGTCATGCACACTCCCTGGGTAGCGGGCACACAAGTGCATGGTTCTGAGGTGGTGGTCACACAGGTTCTTAACACTGAGGGAATGGAACCCCTTCTTGTTAATATTGGGCACTCCCTGATACTCCGGTGCTTGGAGGGTAACATCGTGCCATCGATTGCCCCCTGGACCTGAGACATCATGGTAAAGACAGCAAATCCTGCAGCCCGGCATCTTGGTGAGCCTGGTCAAGCCTGACTAAGATGATTAGTCTGCTACCCGGGCATGCAGAGCATCCGTCACTCCCGCATATTCCTGTGGACGGAAGATTGGGATATGCTAAACAAGTCCCTGCTTGAGCCCTGGATTGACTCAGTGGCATTGAAGGGCTGCGGTGACCTTCACAGACACCGAGAGCAAGTATTCCCCAAGTCCACGGGGTGCCATATTCTCGAGGACATGACACAGGTGCCTCACTGTCTCCCTGCTGAGACGCAGTCTTTTGCGGCATACGGTGTCTGTCAGCTCATCAAATGACCTATGACGTCTGCACACCTTGGGCTGTTGCTGGCCTTCCCTTCTGGGTTCCTCCTCAGCCCGATGGATTGTCGGAATTTCAGGATGTGCGCCGGCCTCCAGCCTCAGCTGTCGCAGCTGCCTTCTACATCGCCTGCCCGCCTCAGCTACCACAAGCAACTCAATGGCTTGCTAGGCAATTTCAGAGGGTTGTTAACCACAATGCTGCAGAGTCACATAAAAGCAAGGCCAGGGAGGAATGACAGATTTCCTTCCATAAAGGGCATTAGTGAATCAATGATAGTTATCATGGTCATTACGAAGATCAGCTTTATAACTCCAGATTTATTGAGTTCAAATTCCACCAGCTGCTGTGGTGGGATTTGCACCCATGTCTTCATAGCATTGTAGAATTATAAAACAACATAGGCAGGTTGTTGGAATGCATGGACAAGTGGCAGATGAAATTCAATGCCGAGTAGTGTCAAGAGGCTCATTTCAGTAGGAAGAGCAAAGGGAGATATTATAAAATAAAGAGTGCAATTCTAAAAGCGGTGTCAGAGCAGAAAGATCTGGTTGCATAATTGACTAAACCATTGAAGACGGCAGGATAGGTTGAGAGTGCGGTTAATAAAGCATATAACATTCATCAAAAGGAGCATAGTACAAAAGCATGGAAGTTATCTCAAACTTGCGTAAAAAACTGGTTTGGCCGCAACTGGAGTATTGTGCCCAGTTCTGGGCACCACACTTTAGGAAGGATGTGGAGGTATTAGAGAATGTGCCGAAAAGGTTCACAAGAATATTTTCAGGAATCAGGAGGAACGTTAGTTATTTAAAGATCAGAGGTTGTACTGTTCTCCTTAGAGAATAGAAGATTTGCTAGAAGTATTCAAAATCATGAGGGGTCTGGTAGAGTCGATGGGGAGAAACTGTTCCTTTTGGTAGAAGGATGGAGAACCAGAGGACACAGATTTAAGTTAATTGGCAAATGAAGCAATGACGACTTGAGGAAAAATGTTTCCATGCAGCGAGTGGTTAGGACTTGAAATACACTGCCTTAGAGTGTGGTGGATGCAGTATCGATTGCGGCTTTCAAAAGTGAATTGCATTGTTATTTGAAAAGGAAAAAAATTGCAGGACCAGAGGAAAAAGTCAGGCGAGTGGGACTATGTGAATTGTTCCTTCACAAGCCCAACACAGGCCCAATGGCCTCCTTCTGTGCTTTAATAATTCTATGATTCAATCTCAGCTGACTCCCTCCTAGTGCATTTTGTGAGAGCAGACAGTATGTTAACCAGCACTTACCATATCCGCAATGTTCACAATTGATTTTGCAAAGTTGTTTGTGAGGCCCACTGATAAACGGTGCTTTTTAAACTATAAAAAAAGGGAAAAAATGTTAATCTGCATAATCCAAATCTACAATTACTTTAAAACAATACAGTACTGTACAGAAATTCGCCACATCAGCCCAAGCAATTCTACTTTTTTATATTATCCAAGAGTCAAAATAGTTGCTCTGCACATTTTTACACAGAATCGCCATCAGTAACAAGAATGAAATGTAAAAATATTTACTGCGTAAACTTATATCCCTGAGTAATTGGCACCAACAGCCTCGCCTGGTGTAACATAAAGAAATCAAGACAATTCCAAAATGGTAGATCAGCAATTACTGGAAAGGGCCTTAATTCAGGAACTTGCACTGCTGCAGAAATCTCCACACTGTTATGATACCCCGTGGATGCCAACAAATCAAAAAAAAAATGAATATACCGAACAATCCCAACAAAAAAATAAGATTTCACTTTTATAACTTTAAAAATCTATATTTTATTCCAAACATGGTCAACCACGTCAACATGTAACACCTCAAAATAAACATGGTACATACAGTTTGTTCATTTTCCCCACTTTTAAACCCTAACCCTCCCCCCCCCCCCCCCCACACCCTCGCTTTCCCCCGGAGACAAACAATTCCTCAAACACAGGCAGAAATATCCCCATCGCACACAAAGCATCTCCCTCCTCTGACCCCTACGGGTGAACTTTATCTTCTCCAACCTAGGAAATTCATGCAAATCCCCCAACCACGCCGTGACACCCGGCGGCGTTGCCGAACTCCAGTTCAATAATGTCCGTCGCTGGGCAATCAGAGAGGCGAAGGCTAACTTTTATAACTTCTACTTTAGCAATCAAACCAAAATCAACATAAATGCAACATGAATCAGCGGACAAATCATGGTCAATATATAAGTTAAACAAAGATAGATCTCAGATTTGTGCACAGACCACTCTGCATATATGCCACTAATCTCAGCTACAAACATTTCAAAGCTCTGAATCCTCTTGGCCAGAATTCAGCTCATTTTCTCTTGTATAAATACAAAATTTAGCCTCTGATCCTCAGACAGCAGAGGCAATTAACTAACCTGAGTTCTATGCGCATGGTTCTGACCAAAATGGTACACTTCTGTGGAACTTCTACAGACTGATCATAACAGTTTTGATGGTGTGGATTAAACCAAGTCACCTTTACCTGAATCCTTACCAATATCCCTGTGCACTACGTAGCCAGCTTGGGTCAATTAGTTCCTTTAAAATCACTAAAGTACCTACAGTAACCTACAATTGGATTTTTCAGGCCACCTGCAGAATGGAAAGCAGGTAGGTAGATCCATAAGATAGGACACCAATGGCCCGCCTGCTCCCACCACGATTTTGAGGAGATGGAGAGGTGTTTGCTGGACTGACCACCGATTGCCAAATTAGGCTCTTCTGTGGCCAATTATTGACCACTTTAAGGATTCATCACACCACCACTCAGGTTTAATGGATGGTGACAGAGGTCTGTGCCTATTGTGTAGCCCAGCAAGTTTGATCCTGTGGATCTGTGGCCAGTCAAGGGGGGAGGAATCTTTTTTCTGAGTTCCTCATGCCATTGCAAACAGTTAGCCCTCCTACATCCAACCCTGTTATCCCCAACAGGTGCCCCATACCATTCATTAGCCTAAGGCCTGTCTGAGACCGTTGCAGATTCAGGTCCATAGTTGATTTCTCCTTCTTGACCAGCTGCAGCACCGACATTGACCACCGCTCCCAGTGGCATACAACAGTACTGCAGAGCTACAGGCCTCCATTTGGCTGGCAGCTCTACAAGATAGAAGCTGCTCCCAGAAAGCAGCACATGTCCCTCTTCATAATAATTAAAATCCTGTTGGCTACAAATTTAAAGTAGAACAAGCTGGCCACGAAAAGCTGGGCTCGCTCCTGATATTTATTTTGGGATGCAGAGAACCCTATCTTCATTTATCTCTACTTCAAGATCCAATCTTCATGGTTACCTTTTTTCCAATTGCATCACAAGCTTACACTTTTACCAGAAAGGGACTACAGCCTCTCTTTTTCAAATATCATAGCAGTTATTGCAACATTAAATGAGAAAATGGTTCCAGTTGTTAATCACAATACTTTGCCCACATAGGAAGGGTCCGCTGCTATTTGGGGAGAAAGCTGGGTTTGAGTTGGGATCGGGGGGGGCCTCCTTAATGGGGGCTCTATGACACAAGTAGAGGATCCCTGGAGGCAATGGCCACCCAATGTTAACCCTAATCCCCCCCCCCCCCCCCCCCCCGGTTCTCTAAACCAATTCTACTCTCTCCGAATCAGTAGAATTCTACGAAGAGGCCACTCCATTGAGGTGTCCTCTCCATGGTCATGCAGACTCAGCAATGGTCACCTCAAGTAGTGGAGCTGCTGGCCCTTTGATTGGATGAGCAGCCATTGAGAATGGGTTGCCTCTTATTTGGCTGCCGCTAGCAATATCCTGCCCTGGGTCCCACTGCCAGCCAGTGCTGGGTTTGGTGCCAATGCCCATCTCAGTTCTCTGTGCCACAGAACAAATTCAATTTTAAAAAAAGATTCTGGCCGGAATTCTCCAGTCGTCAGGATTCACCTTTCCCCTGGCAGCTCACACACGCCAGTGGGATTCGCAGCAGCGTGGGGTGGTTTCAATGGGAAACCCCATTGACAACTGGAGGGAAGATAGAATCCGAATCTCGCTGCCAGCGAATGTTGCACAGCCAAGAAACATGCAGCTAGGGCACTGGGAAATTGAGCCCTCTCTTTCTGGCTTCACTTCCCTCAACATACAGGCACCTTGGGCGAGATTCTCCAACCCCCTGCTGGGTCGGAGAATCGCCGGGGGTCGGCGTGAATCCCGCCCCCGCCGGCTGCCGAGTTCTCTGGCTCCGGGGATTTGGTAGGGGCAGGAATCGCACCGTGCCGGTCGACGGCCGCTGGCAGCAGCCCCCTCGGCGATTCTCCGGCCCGCGATGGGCCAAGTGGCTGCCCGTTTTCTGCCGGTCCTGCCAGCGTAAATTGGAGTAGATCCTTACCGGTGCGACCTGGCAGCGCGGGCGGCCTCCGGAGGGTTCTTGGAGGGGCGCAGGGGGTATCTAGCCCGGGAGGTGCCCCCACAGTGGCTTGGCCTGCGATCGGGGCCCACCGATCCGTGGGCGGGCCTGTGCCATGGGGGCACTCTATTCTTCCGCACCGACAGCTGTAGCGGCCCACCATTGCCGGTGCGGAAACGAGGCCTTCTGCGCATGCGTGGGGATGATGCCAGCACACGCTGGTGCTCCCGCACATGCGCCAACTCGCACCGGCCAGCGGAGGCCCTTCAGCACCGGTTGGCATGGCACCAAGCCCCTTCCCCGCCGGTCGGCGGGGCACAAACCACTCTGGGGCGGGCCTAGCTCCTGAAGGTGTGGAGGATTCCTTGGCGCCGGGACCCCCCACCCCGCCGGGTAGAGGAGAATCCTGCCCCTTGATTCCAGTACACCTCATCTCATTAGATGCTCACCATTCTGTAATATGCTGAGAGCCTACTGAACAGGAAAATCTAGAACTCCCAGTTTAGGAACATCCAACAATGGCTCTGTCCAAGTTGTTGACGTCGGTGGTCTTGTAGGAGTGGGTTTAGGTTCTTCCCCCTTGCAAAGACAACTGAAAAATCCCCAAAGAAATGGGATATATGATGAAAAGGAATTATTTCTGAGATGTGGGGAAAGAGAAGTGGAGTGGGTGAACTGTATAGCTCTTTCTAAGAGCTACCACAGGTACAGTGGACCAAATAGCCTCCTGATCTTTTAGATCCCAAGTAATATATCTGTAGGGGCTGGTTTAGCACAGTGGGCTAAACAGCTGGCTTGTAATGCAGAACAAGGCGGCAGCACGGGTTCAACTCCTGTACAGGCCTCCCTGAACAGGTGCCAGAATGTGGCGACTAGGGGCTTTTCACAGTAACGTCATTGAAGCCTACTTGTGACAATAAGCGATTATTATTACATTTCATATTGAAGATTTTAGATTCTGTAAGGGATCCTTTTGCAGTGAAATAATAAAAATGATTTCACCACAATGAATGTGTTTGAAGACATGTATCAGCTGAAATAATTACAGATATTGTTGCAGTCCCCAAAAACAAAAGAGATAAAGGGTTCATTGCCTTTACTGGTACTGTGTGAAAATGCATCTGTCTCATGAATAAAGTATGATGACATCTTCTGTGAATACAATAACAGCTTGCTGTTCTTCCCAGGCCTGTTTGACCTGTCTGCCTCTTCAATGGAATGGACTACAGTATTCAATTTTGTTCCACTGTCTCTTATTCATGGTTTAAATCTATCCACTGATAGTTCCACTCCTAATCCGTCCTCAAGTATGGGGTCAATTTTAACTTTAGGATGACCACTCAGCATAGTGCAAGGCAGCCTGCCCACTGCAAGCGAAGTCCTGGCAATGTCAAATGGGTGGTCCAATGCAGTTTGCTGCATTCAGGCCAGGTCAATGCTGGGTAGCCCAGGAACTACCAGGTCAGCAATAAGTAAGCCCAGAAGAGCATTTCCCAAGGCACCAGCTGCCAAAATTGCTTTTGTGGAGTCCTGAAGGAATGCCACTGCTCTTCCTGCTCTCACAAAAATAATTCAAAACTTACCTTTCCAAGCCTTACTGAATTCTATCACCCGTGAAATTCCAAACAGTTCTGCCCTAAATTGGTAACGTGTTTGCTCTGCAAACCATTATCTTAATCTACATGTTAAACAGGGTCTACTGCCTGAAACAAAGCGGCACTTTAGCCGTCCAGCGATAGGCAACCCTGAAAGTGTCAATGGGTTGATGGTAAAAACCGATCAAGCAGTAAGTCTAACAAGCCGAAGAACCAATTTATGTGAAACTATGGTGCTTTGTTTCAATTCAAGCTGTACTTTCAAATCCACATTTTTAAAATTCCAACACTGCCTTCCTTTACCGTCTAAGCATTGTCTGGTTATGTTTCTGTTCTCAGACATTCTCAGCTGTGCCCTCACCACATCAGGGAAAGGTTTTTCTAATTTTTTAATGATCAATTTCCTTACCATCATCCATTACAAACTTCAGTCACAGAAAACTCTACATCCTCACTGTTCCTATGCTTATTTTATGGCTTATGGTGCCTAAACAATAAATTGTTTGCATTCCCACTTTCCTTAGGGTATTTTCTCGAACCATACAGTTATTTTGCACTCCATGTTCCTCCAAGTAACTGTATGTTCCTTATTTTCTCTGCTTCAGAAACAAAAATCAATGTTTCTGTTATTGCATCCCTTGTCCTGGGAATTCTACTGATTCAGTATTCCTTGTTACGACTTCACCCACCCTGAAACATTTTTAAAACCAACATCTTTAATTAAGCCTTCAGTCTGATTCATAAACTCCTTCACTCCCTGTTTGCTGTCTAACTCTTCCCGAGATGCCCTTTTGCTTGAGGAAAGTTATATTCATGCAAGTCGTTATTCTGCAAATTATGTCGAAGAATCAAAGGTCAAATAATCCCGAATCTGATAAAATGTGGCCTTTACCATGAAATGGTCATTAACAACCATAAGCTCAATGTACTTTGTCTCATCTTGAACATTCCGGCGTATTCGACGTATCTGTAATGAGAAACAGAATGGCTAAATAACAAATTGTATCTTATGCCTTTACCATTTTCACTTAATCAAATGCAGGGTGTGAAGCTCACGCATTTCAAGCTTTGAGTGGGTGATATTTTGAAGGAGTTACAGGGGAAGTTGACATTGTGATATACAATGGAACTAATGATATGAGCATGTGTAGTCCAGGCAAAAGCAATGCAGAACAAGCAGATGAAAAAGTGAATAAAATGTACGGGAAGAATTCAGGCACAAATAGAAAAAAGGAAGGAAATCTATGGAGGTGTACAGAAATGGCAGAACTTTATAGCAAAGATAAAATTAGGATGGTTAGTAGATACAGAATGCAAAAGCATTGTGACTGGTATCCGCTGCCATTCTTCTGCTGTTTCGTGGAGCATATGTGGGAAAAAGGTCAGAGATAAGTTCCATCATGTCTCATGGTCCATTCTTCTATCCCTACAATTTCCTCCATGCAGGAATGGGAAGCATTCGTTGTGGATGTATTTATAATGGACCAGCATATAGTAAGTATGTGTCAATGGCAGAAACAGGTAGTCTATAATCATACTGAACACGAGGCCAGCTTCCTGAACCGCTGCAATCCATGTGATGAAGCTACTCCCACAGTATTGTTATATAGGGAGTTCCAAGATTTTACCGAGTGATGATAAAACAACAGTGATGTATGTTCACGGTGGGAAGGTGTGTGACTCAGAGGTGGGGAGACTGCTAGTGATGGCATTCCATCCACCACTGCCCTTCAGTTGGCTGTACGGCTGATTAGTGATACGTGATGCAGAGCAACACCAACAGCACAGGTTAAATTCCGGTACAGGCCCCGGTTATTCGTGAAGGCCCGGCCTTCTCAACCTTGACCCTTGCCTTAGGTATGGTGACACCTCAGGTTAAATCATCACCAGCCAGCTCCCAAAGGGGAGAGTAGCCTTTGGTCCTTGTATGTGGGAGAGGGAGCAGGTTTCGGATGGGTTTCCAAAAAGGCTATGGTGAATTGCTGTACAGCATCCCATAGTTAGTATGCACTCAACCATGTCAACATCTCACACTTTGCCTTGATCCCTTCAAGCGGAGCCTTCTCCTCCAAAATAGCCCCGTAAACCGCCAATACTACCCCCTTCTCCCGTCCCTCTGGCATTAGCACCTCCTCCAGCAATGTGGAAGCCGGGGGGGGGAGAGAGAGGGGGTGATTGGGGGAGGGGGACTGGATGTGTTAATGGTGACTATGGGCTATTCCTGATTCAATTATGTAATTTGTTTATGTAACATGCAGGCTAATATCTGGGGTTTGGTGGGAGGATGGGACCATTGTTATTGACATGGGGATTGACATTACATTCATTATCGATTATTGTTCACTGTCGGGTGTAAATTTGGGAGAAAATGTGAAAAAGGAGAATAAAAATTTTTTTAAAAAAGAATGGAATGGATATTTTGGCTAGTGAATGAGCTCCTAGTTAAGTCAACTAATTGAGGCAGTGGTACAGTGACATTGTTACTGGACTAATAATCCCGAGACACAGGATAATGCTCTGGGAACCCGGGATCAAATACTACCATGGCCAATGGTGAAATAAAAATCTGGAATTAAAAGTCTACTGATGACCATGAAACCATTATCAATTGTTGTAAAAACCCATCTGGTTCATTAACATCGCTTTAAGGAAGGAAATCTGCCATCCTTACCTGGTCTGGCCTATATGTCTCCAAACCCACATCAATGTGGTTGACTCTTATATGCCCTCTGAAATGGCTTAACCAGCCACTCAGTTCAAGGACAATTAGGACTGGGCAATAAGTGCAGGTCCAGCCATGAAGGAATAAAAAAAAAATTTCCCTTAATGGTTTTGAATTGAACCCATCCAAACAAATCAGCAGTTTCTTCTTGCTCCACGGAGATGATGATTAATTTGCAGCAGAATACTCAGCCTCTGACCTGCTCCATCAGCGACAATACACCCTTATTTATAGAAGAAAAATGAATGAAAGCTACAGGAAAGACAGACTATCAAAGAGAAACTGGGATTACGAAATATAGTAAAATGAGACAAGTGAGAGGAAACTACTGGCGTTAATTCACCACATACATAGGTCAAACATTTCATATAGAAAAGCATCCATAAACATGATTCTTCAAATCACCAGTAAAATGAAATATGGCTAAGAGTAACAATCGTCACAAATTTCTTGATGTGCTAAGGGACTGTGCCATAAATCAGCATTTAAGGGAAGGCACAAAAGGAAGTTTATTTTTTAAAATAAATTTAGAGTACCCATTTATTTTTTTTCCCAATTAAGAGGCAATTTAGTGCTGCCAATCCACCTAACCTACACATCTTGGGTTGTGTGAGTGAAACCCACCCAGACACGGAAGAATGTGCAAACTTCACACAGACAGTGACCCGGGGCAAAAACCTGGGTCCTCAGCGCCATGAGGCAGCAGTGCTAACCACTGTGTCACGGTGCCGCCCACAAAATGAAGTTATATTTAACCAAATAGAGACATTGTGGCAGTAAAATGGAAAGATATAAAGCAGAGGATGTAAATAATTTTTTTGATCGTCAGGCATGATTGTACTTCTTTGGTTGCAGCTTATTATTTGCATGATGGAAACATGAACAACATTGAAGAAAGCCTCCATTGTGCTAACATTAGAGATAAAGGAAAGGTATTCCAGTATTTCAAGTTGTTTGGTAAAAATGATAGTGGGACACTTTAAAGAAAAGCTCAAAAGAGTTAAAGCCTGTTAAAACATTTTTAAAAGTACATATATGCCAGTAATAACATAATAGAGGTGATTCGAAATTCACTAAAAAAAAGTAGCACTCGAGAACTAGAAAAGAGCAAATCTATGGTTGCTCTTATTTCAAAATGGATCTGCTGAGTATCCAGATAGCCGAGGAAAATTAGTCTGACATCACTACCAGTAAAATTATGGTATTAATTATCAAGGACAAGATAGCAAAGCATTTTGTATAAACTAACATTAACAGTCAGCATGGATTTACAAAATGGAACTCATGCCAGATCAACATAATAGATTTTTTTTGCAAGTGTAACAAAAGATAAGGATAGAGAGAAATTGTTGGATATAACAAACCTTTAAAATAAAGCCTCGAGTTAACTGCTTGCTTCCGAACCCACTCAGATTCACTGTTTCCTGATCAGCTTTGCCTCTGCCTTCAGGCCATGATGACCCAGGACATGGAGGTGGACTGGCAGGAAGAGGCATCCCATCTCACGAATAGATGTGAACGGGTATGATATAGTCAGGATTACGGAGACACGGCTGCAGGGTGACCAGGGTGAGAACTAAATGTCCAGAGGTACTCAGTAATTAGGAAAGACAGACAAAAAGGAAAATGTGGTGGTGTTGCATCGCTGGTTAAGGAGGAAACTGTAAGCCTACTTGTGACAAGAAAGATTATTATTATAAATAATAAAAATTATTATTGACTAACACAATAGTGAGGGAGGATATTAGCTCTGACAATGCGGGATCTATATGGGCAGAGCTTAGAAACAGCAAGGGACAAAATATGTTAGTGGGCGTCATATATAGACCCCGAACTGCAGTGATATCGTTAGGAATGGAATTAAGCAGGAAATTAGAGATGCATGTGATAAAGGAACAACTGTAATTATGGGTGATTTAAATCTGCATTTAGATTAGGAAAATCAAATTAGCATTCATACAATAAAGGAGGAATTCCTGGAGTGTATTTCATTGAATTTACAGTGCAGAGGGAGGCCGTTCGGCACATCGTGTCTGCACCGGTTCTTGGAAAGAGCACCCCACCCAAGCCCACACCTCCACCCTATCCCCATAACCCAGTAACCCAACCCAACACTAAGGGCAATTTTGGACACTAAGGGCAATTTAGCATGGCCAATCCACCTAACCTGCACATCTTTCGACTGTGGGAGGCAATTGGAGCACCCGGAGAAAACCCACGCAGACATGGGGAGAATGTGCAGACTCCAGACAGACAGTGACCCAAGCCGGGAATCGAACCTGAGACCCTGGCGATGTGAAGCAATTGTGCTTCTGTGCTGCCCTCTGGGAGTGTATGCGGAATGGTTTTCTGGATCAATATGTTGAGGAGCCAACTAGAGAACAGGCCATCTGAGATTGGGCACTGTGTAATGTGAATGGAATCATTGGCAATCTAGTTATGCATTACTCCTTGAGGATGAGCGATCATAATATGATAGAATTTTTCATCAAAATGGAGAGTGAAGTAGTTGATTCCGAGACTAGGATCCTGAATCTTAACAAAGGAAACTACAATAAAATGAGGTGTGAGTTGGCTATGATCAACTGGGGAATGTTACTTAAAGGGATGACAGTGAATAGGCAATGGCAAACATTCAAAGAGTGCATGGAAGAACTGCAACAATTGTTTATTCCTGTCTGGCACAAAAGTAAAACGGGAAAGATGGTCAATCCATGGCTTATAAGGGAAATTAGAGATAGTATTCGATCCAAGGAAGAAGCATACAAATTGGCCAAGAAAAACAACAGGTTTGAGGATTGGAAGCTGCTTAGAATTCAGTAAAGAAGGATCAAGGGATTGATTAAGAAGGAGAAAATAGAATACGAAAGTAAGCTTACAGAGAACATAAAAACTGACTGTAAAAGTTTCTATAGGTATGTGAAGAGAAAATGATTGGTGAAGACAAATATACGTTCCTTACAGTCAGAAACAGGGGAATATATTATAGAGGATAAAGAAATGGCTGAGCAACTAAATACATACTTTGGTTCTGTCTTCACAAATTAGGACACAGATACAAAACCAGAAATGTTGGAGAATGCAGGGCTTAGTGAAAAGGAGGAACTGAAGGTAATCAATATCGGTAGAGAAGTGGTGTTGGGGAAATTGATAGGGATTGAAGACTGATAAATCCCCAGGGCCTGATAATCTACATCCCAGGGTACTGAAGGGAGTGAGTTGAGAATGCATTGGTGGTCATCTTTCTGGATTCTATAAACTGCGGAACAGTTCCTGCATATTGGATGGTGGCTAATGTAACCCCACTATTTTAAAAGTGAGGTCACGAGAAAGCAGGGATTTATAGACCAGTAAGCCTGACGTCGCTGGAGGGCAAATTCTAGAATCCATCATCAAAGATTTTATAGCAGAGCACTTAAAAAACAGTGGCAGTATTGGAACAGTCAACATGGATTTGTGAAGGGAAATCATGCTTGACAAATCTATTGGAATTCTTCGAGGATGTAACTAGCAAAATTGATAAAAGGGAACCAGTGGATGTGGTGTATTTGGACTTTCAGAAGAGGTTTGACAAAGTTCCACATAAAGGACCCCAGCTATTCACAATATATATCAATGACTTGGATGAGGGAACAATATGTCATATCTTGACATTTGGGTGGGAGGGTGGGCTGTGAGGAGGATGCAGAGATCCTTCAGTCTGATTTGGACAATTTGAATGGGTGGGCAAATGAATGGCAGATGCAGTATAATTTGGATAAATGCGAAATTATCCACTTTGGTAGCAAAAACAAGCCAGACTAGTGTCTGAATGGCCATAAATTAGGAGAGAACATGTAACATGACCCGGGTGTCCTCTTACACCAGTCATTGAATATAAGCATGCAGGTGCAGCAGATGGTAAAGATGGCAAATGGTCTGCGGGCCTTCATTGCGAGTGGATTTAAGTACAGGAGCATGGATACCTTGCTGCAATTATACAGGGCCTTGATGAGGCTACATCTGGAATACTGTGTGCAGTTTTCGTCTCCTTATCTGAGAAAGGATATTCTTGCTATTGAACATGCAGCGAAGGTTTACCAGACTGATGCATGGGATGGCAGGACTGACGTACGAGGAGAGATTGAATTGGTTAGGTGATGGAACCATCAATTCACTAGACACGTGCTTTAAGATATGAACAGTGGTTTTAATCTACTTACAACAGAGCCAGCCTGTTCCGCGTTGAACTCTCGATGAACTGAATGACTGGCTCTGAGCATTGGTATTTATACAGCAGCCCAGAGGGAGGAGTCGTGGGCAGAGCCAAGGGTGGAGCCCTGTACAAACTCCTAAGCATTCCCAGCGCTACTCCCCCTAGTGGTCGGGCAATGCAACTGCGCTTACAAATGCATGGTCTCATGTATATACAATACAGTGTGAATTACGGAGTTACATTCACCACATTCACCCCCTACAAAAAAAAAAGTCCGGCGGGGGTGGTGGTTCATAAATTGAGTCTGTCCGGTGGTCGGACTGTCCGCTGCGATCTGCGGAGCACCGGGGTTGCAGCCTCTTGCGGTGGCTGGATGGTTGTTGTGGGTTGGGGTACGATGGCGGACTCCAGGGAAGATCTCGACCGAGCTCCGTACCCATCTGGTTCGACTGGGGACTGAGGGCGCTGGGGTTAGCTGGTGCAGGCGCGCGGAACAGGTGGAGCGAGCTGTGGGCTCAGTGGGTTCGGGAGCGCGAGGGGGCGGCTGGGTTGCGCGGAACCAATGCAGCGAGCTAGTGGGCTCGGGAGCTGTAGGGTGTAGGGTGAGGGGTGCATCTGGAGTGATAGAGGGGATGCTGGACCCAGCGGGTGCAAGGTCCCGGAGGGATACGGTGTCTTGACGGGCGTCAGGGAACTCGACAAAGGCATACTGGGGGTTGGAGTGAAGCAGGCGCACCTTCTCAACAAGGGGGTCAGTTTTGTGCGCCCTGACGTGTTTGCTCAGGAGTACAGGGCCCGGTGTCTTCAGCCATGCCGGAAGTGAGACCCCTGTGGTAGTGCCCCTGGAAAAACTGAAGAGCCTCTCGTGAGGGGTCTGATTGGTCGCTGTGCATAAGAGGGACCTGATAGCGTGGAGCGCGTCTGGGAGGACTTCCTGCCAATGGGAGACTTGGAGATTCCTGGACCGGAGGGTCAGTAGGACGGTCTTCCAGACCGTCGCATTCTCCCTCTCCACCTGCCCGTTCCCCCTGGGGTTGTAGCTCGTAGTCCTGCTCGAGGCGATGCCCTTGTCGAGCAGGTACTGACGCAGCTCGTCGCTCATGAAGGACGAACCCCGGTCGCTGTGCACGTAGCTGGGGAAACCAAACAGGGTGAAGATACTATGCAGGGCCCTAATGACTGTGTCGGAGGTCATATCGGGGCACGGGATAGCAAATGGGAAGCGGGAGAACTCATCTATGACGTTTAAGAAGTAAACGTTCCTGTTAGTTGAGGGGAGTGGCCCTTTGAAATCGATCGCGAGGCGTTCAAAGGGCCTAGAAGCCTTGACCAGGTGGGCCCTGTCTGGTCTATAGAAGTGCAGTTTGCACTCCGCACAGATCGGGCAGTCTCTGGTGACGGCTTTTACCTCCTCAGTGGAGAATATCAGATTTCGGGCTTTGATGTAGTGGGCGAGCCGGGTGACCCCCGGGTGGCAGAGGTCGTTGTGGATGACTTTCAGGCGGTCGATCTGCGCGCTGGCGCATGCCCCGCGGAATAGGGCATCTGGGGGCTCGTTGAGCTTCCCCGGTCGATACTTAATATTATAGCTATAGGTGGAGAGTTTGATCCTCCACCGCAGGATTTTATCATTTTTAATTTTGCCCCTTTGCGAGTTGTCAAACATAAAGGCAACCGATCGTTCGTCGGTGATGAGGGTGAACCTCCGACCTGCGAGGTAGTGCCTCCAGTGACGAATAGCCTCCACAATGGCTTGTGCTTCTTTTTCGACTGCCGAGTGTCGGAGTTCCGAAGCAGAGAGGGTTCAGGAGAAAAATGCACTGGCCTTCCTGCCTGATTTAAGGTGGCTGCTAGAGCTATCTCTGAGGCATCGCTCTCAACCTGAAATGGAGTTGATTCATCCACCACCCGCATGGCCGCCTTGGCGATGTCCTCCTTGATGCAGTTGAAGGCCTGGCGCACCTCAGCTGACAGGCGAAATAGTGTGGCCTTAAAGAGTAGGCGGGCTTTGTCCGTATATTGAGGGACCCACTGGGCGTAGTAGGAAAAGAAACCCAAGCACCGTTTGAGGGCCTTGGGACAATGAGGGATGGGGAGTTCTAAGAAGTTACATTCACCACATTAGGATTGCATTCGCTAGAGTTCAGAAGAATGAGGGGGGATCTCACAGAAACCTATAAAATTCTAACAGGATTGGACAGGGTAGATGCAGGAAGGATGTTCCCGATGGTGCGTGTGTCCAGAACCAGGGTGCACAGTCTGAGGATACGGGGCAGACGATTTAGATTTAGGACAGAGATGAGAAGAAATTTTTTCACCCAGAGAATGGTGAGCTTGGGAATTTGTTACCACAGGAAGTAGTTGAGTCCAAAATATTGTATGATTTCAAGAAGCAGTTAGATATAGCAGTTAGGGCGAAGGGGATAAAAAGATATGGGGGAAAGTGGGATTAGGCTATTGTGTTGGATGATCAACCATGATCATAATGAATGGCAGAGTGGGCTTGAAGGGTTGAATGGCCTCCACCTGCTCCCATTTGTTTCTATGTTTCCATCTTGACCTCCAGTAGTTGTAGGAAAATGCCGTGCTCCTGGGGTGCATCCTGACGATCCCAAGGCAAAGTAAAGGGGGAAAGATTCAGCAAAATAAGTCCCCACTCCCTTTCCCTGGCATTGCAAAATTGACCTTCTGAAAGAGCATCCTATCTAGGCCCACGTCCCCACCCTATCCCCATAACCCAGTAACCCAACCTAAACTTTTGGACACTGAGGGACAATTTAGCGTGACCAATAAACCTAACCTGTACAACTTTGGACTCTGGGAGGAAACTAGAGCACCTGGAGGAAACCCACACAGACACGGGGAGAATGTAACACAGCATCAAACAATTTCTACAGTGCAGGAGGCCATTCAGCTCATCAAGTCTGCTCCGACCCTCTGAAAGAGCACCTCACACAGGCCCACTCCCCACTCTATCCCTGCAGCCCCACCTAACCTGTACATCCTTTGACACCAATGGCAATTTTATCATGGCTAAACCATCTAACCTGCACTCCTTTGACACCAATGGAAATTTTATCATGGCTAAACCATCTAACCTGCACTCCTTTGACACCAATGGAAATTTTATCATGGCTAAACCATCTAACCTGCACTCCTTTGGACTGTGGGAGCAAACCATAACACCCGGAGGAACCCCACAAAGACACAGGGAGAAAGGGCAAACTCCACTCAAACAGTCACCCAAGGTCGGAATTGAACCTGGATTTCTGGTGCTGTGAGGCAGCAGCGCTAACCACTGTGCCACCGAGCCACCTGTGCCGATCTTAAATACTAAACATTCAGCCAGACAGCACACTGCTGAATACTGCTACAGCATTTCTCAAATACTAATGTTGTGCTGATTTAATGTGCAATGTGACAAATGAACGGAACTAAAAATTCTCTGTATGGATCAAGTGCCATAGAGATATTTACTATAATCATTCCAATTTACATTTTAATGAATTTATTTTAAAACTATTGAACATACCTGTCTTTTTTTCCTCAAAAGGGCAGTCTGCCTACCATCAAAGAAACCATTCCTTTCGACATTTTCTGAAAGAAATATACATCACAAAACATAATTCATATTAACAAATTTAAATCAATATGGTTATGGTTAATTACTCAACAGAAATACCAGTGGTCAGCTTTTAGAACTATTGTCAGAAGCGGTAACAATATTCACAATGTATGTGTCATTGAAATGCTGAATATATTAATGTATTGTCGGCATGAAATGGAACACAAATTTTCATGTAGAAAACTATTTATAACTGGAGTTATTTCAAAGAGTATTATTTTTAACACAACAACAAATATAAAGCACAAAAGTATTATTTTTATGACTTCTTCAAAAATAAGAGGAATGCTCAAAAGGAATTAAAGTTAAAATTGAGTCGCACAAATTGAGTTTGTCACTCCATTACCACTCTGCAGTAGCTTTAATCCCACTATTTTCAATAGTGGCTCAGGCCTGATTCAAGTGGAAGCCTAATGAATATAATAGGAATAATAATCTTCATTGTCACAAATAGGCTTACATTAACACTGCAATGAAGTTACTGTGGATAGCCCCTAGTCGCCACACTCCGGCGCCTGTTCGGATACACAGAGGGAGAATTCAGAATGTCCAAATTACCTAACAAGCACATCTTTCGGGACTTGTAGGAGGAAACCGTAGCACCCAGAGGAAACCCACATAGACACGGGGAGAACATGCAGACTCCACACAGACAGTGATCCAAGCCAGGAATCGAACCTGGGATCCTGGAGCTGTGAAGCAACAGTGCTACCCACTGTGCTACTGTGCTGCCCACTACTCTAATATGAATACAATGCTGTACATTGTCTTTGTCTGATTGTATAGGTAACAATAATTTCTGGTTTCATAAATTAATCATTTCCAAGGACATACTATGGAAAAATGCCCATTTTATTTTATTTTTTAATTTTGCCTTCAATTATCTGCATCACATAATTTCCCACAAACTGGATGGGCTAATGTACTGTCCCTTTGCCACTGCTCTTCTTAGAGGTAAAAATTGGTAAGCATTGCACCTGTTTTTGTTTACTCATTCATGGAATGCGGGCATCACTAGCTGGGCCAGAATTTGTTGCCTATCCCTTATTGCCCTTGAACTGAGTGGCTTGCTAGGCCGTTTCAGAGAATATTTAAGAATCAACCACATTGTATGTATCTGGAGTCACATGTAGGCCAGACCAGGTAAGGATGGCAGCTTTCTTTTCCTAAAGGAGATTAGTGAACCAAATGGGGTTTTACGACAATCGACAATGGTTTCATGGTCATCATTAGACCTTAATTCCAGATTTGTATTGCATTGTATTTTGTGTTTAAACAAAGGAGATTACAAGGGGATGAGAGAAGAACTAGCTAAGGTAGACTGGGAGCTAAGACTTTATGGTGGAACAGTTGAGGAACAGTGGAGAACCTTCCAAGCGATTTTTCACAGTGCTCAGCAAAGATTTATACCAACAAAAAGGAAGGACGGAAGAAAGAGGGAAAATCGACCGTGGATATCTAAGGAAATAAGGGAGAGTATCAAATTGAAGGAAAAAGCATATAAAGTGGCAAAGATTGCTGGGAGATTAGAGGACTGGGAAATCTTTAGGGGGCAACAGAAAGCTACTAAAAAAGCTATAAAGAAGAGTAAGATAGAGTATGAGAGTAAACTTGCT
Source organism: Scyliorhinus canicula (assembly GCF_902713615.1). NCBI lineage: Eukaryota > Metazoa > Chordata > Chondrichthyes > Carcharhiniformes > Scyliorhinidae > Scyliorhinus > Scyliorhinus canicula. Next base: position 166,050,718 of record NC_052150.1, on the reverse strand, counting down.
CAGAATATAAAAACAGACAGTAAAAGTTTTTACAAATATATAAGACAAAAAAGAGTGGCTAAGGTAAATATTGGTCCTTTAGAGGATGAGAAGGGAGTTTTAATAATGGGAAATGAGGAAATGGCTGAGGAACTGAACAGGTTTTTTGGGTCGGTCTTCACAGTGGAAGACACAAATAACATGCCAGCAACTGATAGAAATGAGGCTATGACAGGTGAGGACCTTGAGAGGATTGTTATCACTAAGGAGGGAGTGATGGGCAAGCTAATGGGGCTAAAGGTAGACAAGTATCCTGGCCCTGATCCCTGATGGAATGCATCCCAGAGTGCTAAAAGAGATGGCTAGGGAAATTGCAGATGCACTAGTGATAATTTACCGAAATTCACTAGACTCTGGGGTGGTCCCGGTGGATTGGAAATTAGCAAACGTGACGCCACTGTTTAAAAAAGGAGGTAGGCAGAAAGCAGGAAATTATAGGCCAGTGAGTTTAACTTCGGTAATAGGGAAGATGCTGGAATCTATCATCAAGGAAGAAATTGCGAGGCATCTGGATAGAAATTGTCCCATTGGGCAGACGCAGCATGGGTTCGTAAAAGGCAGGTCGTGCCTAACTAATTTAGTGGAATTTTTTGAGGACATTACCAGTGCAGTAGATAACGGGGAGCCGATGGATGTGGTATATCTGGATTTCCAGAAAGCCTTTGACAAGGTGCCACACAAAAGGTTGCTGCATAAGATAAAGATGCATGGCATTAAGGGTAAAGTAGTAGCATGGATAGAGGATTGGTTAATTAATAGAAAGCAAAGAGTTGGGATAAATGGGTGTTTCTCTGGTTGGCAATCAGTAGCTAGTGGTGTCCCTCAGGGATCCGTGTTGGGCCCACAATTGTTCACAATTTACATTGATGATTTGGAGTTGGGGACCAAGGGCAATGTGTCCAAGTTTGCAGATGACACTAAGATGAGTGGTAAAGCGAAAAGTGCAGAGGATACTGGAAGTCTGCAGAGGGATTTGGATAGGTTAAGTGAATGGGCTCGGGTCTGGCAGATGGAATACAATGTTGACAAATGTGAGGTTATCCATTTTGGTAGGAATAACAGCAAACGGGATTATTATTTAAACGATAAAATATTAAAGCATGCCGCAGTTCAGAGAGACTTGGGTGTGCTAGTGCATGAGTCACCGAAGGTTGGTTTACAAGTGCAACAGGTGATTAAGAAGGCAAATGGAATTTTGTCCTTCATTGCTAGAGGGATGGAGTTTAAGACTAGGGAGGTTATGTTGCAATTGTATAAGGTGTTAGTGCGGCCACACCTGGAGTATTGTGTTCAGTTTTGGTCTCCTTACTTGAGAAAGGACGTACTGGCGCTGGAGGGTGTGCAGAGGAGATTCACTAGGTTAATCCCAGAGCTGAAGGGGTTGGATTATGAGGAGAGGTTGAGTAGACTGGGACTGTACTCGTTGGAATTTAGAAGGATGAGGGGGGATCTTATAGAAACATTTAAAATTATGAAGGGAATAGATAGGATAGATGCGGGCAGGTTGTTTCCACTGGCGGGTGACAGCAGAACTAGGGGGCATAGCCTCAAAATAAGGGGAAGTAGATGTAGGACTGAGTTTAGGAGGAACTTCTTCACCCAAAGGGTTGTGAATCTATGGAATTCCTTGCCCAGTGAAGCAGTTGAGGCTCCTTCATTACATGTTTTTAAGGTAAAGATAGATAGTTTTTTGAAGAATAAAGGGATTAAGGGTTATGGTGTTCGGGCCGGAAAGTGGAGCTGAGTCCACAAAAGATCAGCCATGATCTAATTGAATGGCGGAGCAGGCTCGAGGGGCCAGATGGCCTACTCCTGCTCCTAGTTCTTATGTTCTTATGTTCTTATTCAAATTTCACTATCTGCTGTGGTGGGATTTGAACCTGGGCCCCCGAGGCATTATCCTGCGTTCCTGGATTACTCATCCAACGACAACACAACTGCAGCACCGCTTCCCCCTTTTCAGACATGATTGCAATGCTAATCAATAAGCAGTGAGTTGGCCTGCTCCCAATCTGCAGGAATATTTGAGCCGCCACTAAATTTGCCAGGTGCATTTTGTAAGCATTCTGCTGACCACCTAAGATAAACTTGTTAATATGGTCTGAGCTCCAATTTCAGGCAGCCTGCCGTTTCCTAGTTGGGACGTACGCTGCTTGCACAGTACTGAGTGTAGGAAGAAAAAGGGGCATGGATTATGTTTTATCTTTAGTTTTGCCACTCAGAGTACACCAGATACTCAAGGGAATATCTTAGAAACTACGGGGGCGATTTTGCACCCTTATCCACCATCAGCGCGAACGGCGACGCGGGTGCAAAACCTCACGAGAATGGGGAAATGAGATTCTCGTTGCGAGATCTCGTTTCCTGAATTACCATACCCCTCAGCAATGACGTAACAATCTTCAAGCCCTTCATTTTAATACATTTTAATGCTTTTACCTATAATTCGTAAGTTACCCCCCACCCACCAGATGATCTCCCCTCACTGAACATTCAAACCTCACCAATGTGACGATTACGACAGGTTTTGAAAACTAGTTTACGATTTGGGGATCCCCTTGGGGGCGCAAAGGTAAGTATAGCCTCCGGGAGAGAGGGACATGCCTGGGCCTTGGCACGGTGTAAACCTGTGCCAGGGTGCCGTGCCAGTGGTGGTCCCTCTGGGGAGCCCCATCAGGAGCAGAGCTCCCGTTCTGCTTGTTGGAGGGGGAGGGGAGGTCCCGATGCTGATGTTTGTGCTGGAGAGGGCCTAGTTTTGATGCTTGTGGGAGGGCAGTGGAGATATACGACGACTGTAGCAGCATCCCCTACGTCCATGGGGTGTGGCTGCAGGATGAAGGGTGACGTTTCTTTCTGTGCAGATCAGGCGCCCAGATTTCTGTGGGGCTGGCCTCGCTGGCCCTATCGGGTCCCGCCCTGTCACAGTGATGATGCAAACCACCCCCACTGATTTTTTGTTTACCCCATAGTGGTTCAAAATCTGGGGCAAAATTCTCCCCTACCCGGCGGGACGGGGGGTCCCAGCGTAGCGGAGTGGCGCCAACCACTCGGCGTCGGGCCTCCGTAAAGGTGCGGAATTCCGCACCTTTAGGGGCTGGGCCTGCGCCGGAGTGGCTCCCGCTCCGCTGATGGCGCCAACGGCCTTTGGCACCACGCTGCCCGGCATCGGGGCTGGCCGAAAGGCCTTCGCCAGTCGGCGTGAGTCCGCGCATGCGCCGGAGTGTCAGCGGCTGCTGACGTCACCACCGGCGCATGCACGGTGGAGGGGGTCTCTTCCGCCTCCGCCATGGTGGAGGCCGTGGCGGCGGAAGAAGAGTGCCCCCACGGCACAGGCCCGCCCGCCGATCGGTGGGCCCCGATCGCGGGCCAGGCTACCGTGGGTGAGCCCCCCGGGGTCCGATCGCCCCGTGCCCCCCCCCACCCCCAGACCCCGGGGCCCGCTCACGCCACCTGTTCCCGCCGGCACAGAGGTGGTTTAAACCACGTCGGCGGGAGAGGCCTGACAGCGGCGGGACTTCGGCCCATCGCGGGCTGGAGAATCGCTGCGGGGGGCCCGTCGACAGGGATTCCTGAGTGGTGGAGAATTCCGGCCACGGCTGGGGCGGGAATTATGCCGGCCCCAGGCAATTCCCAAACCCTGCGGGGGGGGGTCGGAGAGTTCCGCCCCTGGACTAAAAACCCGGCTGTGCAGCTAGAGAGCTGCACATCGTCTTTCGATCAGAACCTGACATTCTGATAAAATACTGGCAAATTCCAGTCATTAAAGGCAATTTGGCTGTTTATGATGGTGTAAAATGCCAATGGCAAATCAGTACCTCATTTTGACTGCCTGGTAGCAACCCATGCCACAGATATGCATCCCTATGAATTCATTAGTGGGTCAAGGAATTGTGTTTCCATCCATAATATAGAATACATAATATGTAATTTCAGAACATCATGTATTGATTCAATTTTGATCTTTCATATGACGCCATGTGTGTCTTTTGTGCTAAAATAAAGCATCATGTCAATATTCTTCATGGATGTGCTAAGGTACTGTTAAAAAATTTTGAAACATTGTACTGAACATCACTGTGATCTTACCGGATAGTAGAAGCTGTAAAGGAACATCACGGCCAGCAACCTGATAAACTAAATGAGGCTCAGTCTCATTCTGTGAGGAAAAAGGGAACTGAATTAAATATCTTCAATATTTCTGCCCTAAAAACAGAGAATGTTGGAAATACTCTGCAGGTCAGCATTTGAAAATAGAAATGATGAGTTAACAATTTGGATGTAACCTTTTGTCACTGTTCTTCTGTTTTATTTTCAATTTCAAGCATTTAGCACTTCTCATTCCAGCATTTGCCATAAATTGCACATATCAATGTTGCGTTCAACATAGCAACATGAATAGAAACAGAATCCAGTCTCTCTTGAGCATGCTCAAACACTAAAATCATTGCTAATTTGATTATTGCCCTAACTCCATTTTACAGCCTGTTCCCTAAAATGTAGATGGTTCACAGTGCTGCCACTACATGTCAGTGTTGAGAGTGAACATTTATTTGATTTGATTATTGTCACATATATTAGTATACAGTGAAAAGTATTGTTTCTTGCATGCTATACAGACAACGCATACCGTATATCGGGAAGGAAGGAGAGACTGCAGAATATAATGTTACAGTCATAGCGAGGGTGTAGAGAAAAGATCAACTCAATATGAGGTAGGTCCATTCAAAAGTCTGATGGCAGCAGAGAAGGAGCTGTTCTCGAGTCAGGTGACCTCAAACTTTTGTATCTTTTTCCTGACGGAAGAAGGTGGAAGAGAGTATGTCCAGGATGCATGGGGTCCTTAATTATGCTGGTTGCCTTTCCAAGGCAGCATGAATTGTAGCCAGAGTCCATGAATGGGAGATGGTTTGCGTGATGAACTGGGCTACATTCACGACATTTTGTAGTTTCCTGTGATCTTGGGCAGAGCAGAATCCATACCAAGCTGTGATACAACTAGAAAGATGCTTTCTATGGTGCATCTCTAAAAGTTGGTGAGAGTTGTAGCTGACATGCCAAATGTCCTTAGTCTTCTAAGAAAGTAGAGTCGTGGATGGGCTTTCTTAACTATAATGTTAGCATGGTGGGACCAGTAAAGGATGTTGGTATTCTGGACACCTAAAAACTTCAAGCTCTTGATTTTTTCTACTTCGTTCTCATTGATGTAGACAGGGGCATGTTCTCCGCTACGCTTCCTGATGTCGATGACTATCTCCTTCGTTTTGTTGACATTGAGGGAGAGATTATTGTCATCACACCAGAATCTCTACCTCATTCCTGTACTCTGTCTCGTAATTTTTTGAGATCCGACCCACTACGATGGTGTCATCAGCAAATTTGAAAATCGAATTGGAGGGGAATTCGGCCACACAGTCATAGGTGTACGAGTATAGTAGGGGGGCTGAGGACACAGCCTTGTGGGGCACCAGTGCTGAGGATGATCGTGGAGGAGGTGTTGTTGTGTATCCTTACTGATTGTGGCCTGTTGGTTAGGAAGTTCAGGATCCAGTCGCAGAGGGTGGAACCGAGGCCCAGGCCACAGAGTTTGGAGATGATTTTCGTAGGAATAATAGTGTTGAAGGCTGAGAGGCAGTCAATAAATAGGAGTCTGACATAGGTGTCTTTGTTAGCTAGGTGTTCCAGAATTGAGTGCAGGGCCAGGGAGATGCCGTCTGCGGTGGACTTGTTGCAGCGGAAGGTGAACTGCAGTGGATCAAGGCAATCCGGGTGGCTGGAGCTGATTCGTGTCATGACTAACCTTTCAAAGCACTTCATAATGATCGATGTCAGAGCCACTGGACGATCGTCATTTAAGGTGGAGGGTGGGGTGTGAATCAAGCAGATTGCGTTAGCCTGGTTGACGACAAGTTTCTTCAGTGTTGTTGCAGCTGCACTCATACAGGCAAATGGAGAGTACTCAATCACAAACTTGACTTAAGCCTTTTAGATGATGGACAGAGTTTGTGGAGTCAAGGCGTGAGTCACTCACCACAGTATTTATCTGATTTACATGGCTGGTTCACAGAATCATAGAATCTACAGCATAGAGACAGGCCCTTCGGCTCAAACTGGTCCATGCCAACCAAAAAGCCCATCTAAGCTAACCTCATTTGCCTGCATTTGGCCCATATCCCTTTAAACCTTTCCTAGCCATGTGTCTGTCCAAATGCCTTTTAAATGTTGTCAATGTCCCTGCCTCAACCACTTCCTCCGGCAGCTCATTCCATATACGTACCACCCTCTGTGTAAAAGTGTTGCTCTTTTGGTTCCCATTAATTCTTTCCCCTCTTAACTTAAACCTATACCCTCTAGTTCTCGATTTACCAACCCTGGAAATAAGACTGAGTGCATTTTCCCTATCCACGCCTCTCGTGATCTTATACACCTCTATAAGATCACCCCTCAATCTCCTACACGCCAAAGAAAAAAGTCCAAGCAACATAATCTTTCCCAATAACTCAATCCCTGTGGTACTGGCAACATCCTTGTAAATCTCTTCTGCACTGTCTCCAGTTTCATAACATCTTTGCTATAGCAAGGTGACCAAAACTGAACACAAACTTCCAGGTGCGGCCTCACCAACATCCTGTATAACTGCAACATAAATTACCAACAGTGCTACCCACTGCACCACGGTGCTGCCCAACGATCCTCTTTTAGGCTATTTTTGACTCCAACCAGGGGAGAGATCCCACACTCCTCCAATCCCCATTGACTTCGATTTTGCTAGCACCCCTTGATGCTATAATGGGTCAAATTTTGCCTTGATGCAACAGGCAGTGACTCTCACCACACCTCTTGAGTTCAGGGGCGGGATTCTCCGACCCCCGCCGGGCCGGAGAATTGGCGGGGGGACGGCGTGAATCCTGCCCCGCCGCTCCAATGCAGGCTGCCGAATTCTCTGGCGCCGTTTTTTTGGCAGGGGCGGGGATCACATCGTGCTGGTCGGGGGCAGCGCCAGCCCTAGGGTTGCTGGCGCCCCGGGCAAGCTGAACTTCAGCGCCCTTCGGGGGGGGGGGGGGGGGGGGCCGAGGCGGAGGGGGGCGGGGCCGGGGGGGGCGGACAGAGGGCGGACGGAGGGGGGACCCAGGGCGGCCACCGCGCATGCGCTGGTTGGCACCGGCCCAACTGCGCATGCGAGGAACCCGAGTCTCTGGCGCCCCCTAGCACATGGCGCCCCGGGCGACTGCCCGAGTTGCCGGCACCTTGGGCCGGCCCTGGTCGGGGGCCATAGGTAGTGGCCCCCCCCCCCCCTCCTCCCAGCGAGGCTGCTCGTATGGGCAGGTCCATACCGGTGGGACCTGGCTCTGAGGGTGGCCTGCGAGTCCTCGGGGGGGGGAGTCCTCAGGGGGGAGGGGGGGCGCAGGGGGATCCGGCCCCGGTGGTGGGTGGGCCACGGTGGCCTGGCCTGCGATCGGGGTCCACAGATCTATGGGCGGGCCTGTGCCATGGGGGCACTCTTGCACTCCGTGCCGGCCTCTGTACAGCTCCGCCATGGCCGGCGCGGAGAAGAAACCCCTTGCGCATGCACAGGGATCACGCCAGCAGTTCTGCGCATGCACCAGAACACGCTGGCGCTCCTGCGCCTGCGCCAACTCGCGGTAGCCGGCGGAGGCCCTTCACTGCCGGTTGGCGCAACGCCAAACTCTCCAGCGCTGGCCTAGCCCTCGGAAGTGCAGAGGATTCCGCAACATCCGGGCGGCCCGATGCCAGAGTGGTTCATGCCACTGTTTGGCGCCAGTACGGCCCGCCCGCCAGTTTGGGGAGAATCCCGGCCCAGGTCTTCTGTCAATGTTGTAATGAGGCCAGGAACTAATTGACCCAGGTGGAACCAAACTGGGTGTCAATGAGCAGGTTGTTGCTGAGTAAGTGCTACTTGATAGTTTTGTCAACAACCTCTTCAATCAGTTTGCAAATGATCAAGTAGGCTGATTGGTGGCAGTTGGCCCAGTTGAACATGCCATGCTTTTTCTCAAGAGGATACACCACAAGCTGGTGGGATTTGAGCCCTATCACCACAGCATTAGCTCAGGCTTCAGGATCTTACCATTTACCTTGTTGGAATTTGAATCCATGAGCGTGATTTAACGGCCTTGTCAGTCTGACTTGGTAATATTGGGGCAATATTGTTGAATCTCGCAAGAGACCCATTATGACATTTGTGAGACCTGCAACGCCTCGCAAGATTCAACTGAACCTCGCGAAACATCATGATCTCACTCTCACTATGCCAGATCCAAATCAGCATGCTTGAATGAGCCATTGGCAGCAAATTCAATGGCTGCTGTGGGTATCTGAGGAAATGAGTAGCCTTCTTCAAAATTGGGTTATCATCCCAAGGTCTCTGGAGCTGCTACCCCAGTGATCAGTGAAGGCGTGGTCGGCTGGATCAGGCGCCATTGGTGGGGGGTTGTTCCTGGGCTGTGGGGTTCAACACCAGCTGATTCAAATGCCATCCTCCAGATCGTGTATACTCATACCAAGGGCATCTCCAGCATACTCCATATCCACACCGCTCCATACCACCCGGCTTCCAATGGGTTGGCGGAGCGCGCAGTGCAGACAATCAAACGAGGCCTAAAGAAGCAGTCTTCTGGGTCTATGGACATGAGACTGGCTCGTTTTTTGTTTTCATATAGGCCCGGATATGGTTTTCCCGGACATTGGCGCAAAAGTACGCCGCACTCAAGCATGCCAGGGACATAGTTTTTCTCAGCATTGGCCGATTCTACAGTTTCCGCCCGGTGACCCAGTGTTCATTCGAAATTTTTCTGGTGGTGCCCAGTGGGTCCCTGGCGTTATCGTTCGCAGAACAGGCCCTATCTCTTACCAGGTGCAAGCCCAGGGTCGTCTCCAGCGCAAGTATGTAGACCGCGTTCGGTCCAGAAGACCATCTCCTGCAAATATTCCCCGCCCCTAGAGATCATTTCTACAGCCACAGAGACCAGACACAGTGGAAAGTATTCCTCACAATCTTCCTCTGGTGCGGCACTCAAAGCCTGCGCAGGTCGTTGCAGAACCGCATGGAGACAGAGATGCCGAGAAGACGAAGGCAGCCGACTCCGACTCCGAGATGGAGACACATGACGCCTCAGAGGGGGAGTCCTCAGACCCACGGGCCGTGGATGTACAGCCGTTACGACGTTCATCACGGAAGCGTCGTTCTCCGTCTCATTACACGTCACCCGATCCAGCGCCTCGTGCAAATGGTGTCCGGCCTGCAGCAAAACGAGTCCGACGCCCTCCTTCGCCAAGGTCTTCGGTGGATTCCTTGGACTTTGGGGGGGAGGGATGTTATAACCTGCCTGCTTACCACTGGCTGGGGACTAATGGCAATCCCACAATCCTTAGGGAGTATGTGCTTCCCTGTGGCGGTCTCTGGCTGCACAGCTGATGGTTATTGCTAATAAGGAATTGGCATTGTTAGGTACACAATCACTTCACAGCTGCAGGTTGTTTTTGCTGCTGCTCCTGCTGGTGGCTGCAGATGTCTGGAGTTTGCCGTTTCCTTCCTTTTCTGTGGCCAAAAAGGACAATTTTTTTCTCAGATACCTAGGTCCTGGAACACCGATCAGGGTGTCATGATATGCAAACATGCAACCAATGAACACTCAGAATAGGACACAACCACTGGGCAGTCAGGACTCTCAGAGGGGGCATTACCACAAGGGGGCATGAAATAAATACTATAAAAGGGATGAGACACTGACACCCGGCCTCTTTCCACAGTCAGACATCTAGAGAGTTAGACAGGGTTGATCAGCAGCATCACACCCCAGCATGTGGATTAGAGCAAGCTGGTACAGTTAGACTGAGTTACTATAGTTAGATTAGCAGAGAGTCGAACTCATTTGAGAACTGTGTTAAAAGTTCAATAAACACGTTGAACTAATTTCAGAGTCTGGAGCATCCTTTAGTTAAGACTGTATCAAGTAGCAGCCTGTGTTATCCTGAAGCAGCATAACACAACATGATACCAGGAGTGACTGTTCAATCTATTTAGTTCAACTCAGCAAGATCCGTGACAACCAGCTACTGAATACAGGTGCAATGGACAAGATTCAGGCTCCTCATTAGCTCAGGACAACCGGCAATCTTAGTGCCAACTGGCGATCATTCAAGCAGAAATTTCAACTACATGTGGAAGTAACCGATCTCAATGGCGCGACCGATGCTCAGAAGATAGCTCTTCTACTCACCACTGCGGGTGACCATGCGATAGAGATCGTCAACTCCTTTCACCTTTCTGAAGGGCAGGACAAAATGAAGTACCAAACCATCCTGGACAAATTTGACAGCCACTGTGAGGTGGACACCAACAAAATCTTCGAGCGCTACATCTTCAAGCAGAGGATGCAAGGTAAAGACGAATCCTTCAACTCCTATCTAACTAACCTTAGACTGCTAGCGCAATCCTGCAACTTCAGTCATATCACTGACTCGATGATCAGAGACCAAATCGTTTTTGGAGCCACTCTGATCCTCTGCGAGAGCAATTGTTGAAAATCAAGCACATGACCCTGCCAGCTGCAATTGAAATGTGTACTGTGCATGAGCACTCTAAAAATCACTATTCACAGTACAAAACGGCAGAAAGTGAAAAATAAGCATCCCACGAGGTGGAGAGTGTTCTGTCCATCTCCCGGATGCAGCACCTCCACATTGATAAAAGCAGCCATTTTGCGCGCTCTTCCCGGGGCCTGATGCATGCGCAATGTGATCGGGAACACGAAGCGGCCGAAAACTGCACTGCGCAGGTGCAGATGTCCAAGAACCGCACCGCCCATGCACGACGCACTGAGCGTCATGACGCCGATGTCATGACATGTGCGAACTGCAGCACGTCCATTTTTTTTAAAACTGCCCTGCAAGAGGCAAGCGCTGTTTAACCTGTGGGAAACCAAACCATTATGCAGCCCTGTGCAAATCTGCACCACCAGTCAGGAGCCAGTGCTCCCAATTCCGTCAGCGGCGCATAAGAAGTGTGCAACACCGAATGCGTGACTCTGATCCAGGCAGTGCAACGGATCGAGATGATGAATACCTGGACAACACTTACCGATTGGGCATTATTACGAAGTGTGAATACACCACACCGAACACATAGCGAGTCCAATCAATCCTGTCCGTGGATTCCGAGGACGAATGACATGCAGAGATGAAGGTCAACCACTGCCTCATCCAGTTCAAACTGGACACGTGCCTCTGCCAACCTGATTCCGCAGGTGGACTACAATAGAAACGCAATCAAGGCACTGGGGTCCTGCCATCTGCAGGTGTCCAGCCAACACACACAAGCAAGCTTACACTTTGAGATTGTTAAACCAGACAGGTCGTCCCTGCTAGGTGCGCATGCCTGCAAGCAACTGAACTACATTCAAAAGGTCTACACCACGACGCCGTCCCATTCGGATTTTCAGTACAGCATCGACAACATCCTAACCCAGTACCCAGATGTATTTAGCAGGATGGGCACACTGCCATATGAGTACAAGATTCTACCGCAGCCTAATGCCAAGCCAGTGGTCCACGCACCACGGCATGTCCCTTCTCCACCGAGAGAGTGCCTGAAGGCAGAGCTCACGTGTCTACAACAAAAAGGCATCGTCTCCAAAGTCACTGAACCAACCGACTTAGTCAGCTCGATGATGTGCGTAAAGAAGCCTTTGGGGGACCTTTGCATCTGCATTGACCCCAAGGATCTAAACAAAAACATTATGCTGAAACATTACCCCATCCCGAAGAGGGAAGAAATCACAAGTGAGATGGCACATGTTCACTTCTTCACAAAAATTGGACGCATCTCAAAGATTTTGGCAAATCCAACTTGAAGAATCCAGCAGAAGGCTCTGCACCTTCAACACACCTTTTGGCAGATTCTGCTACAACCGAATGCCATTTGGCATCATCTCAGCATCAGAGATTTTCCATCGCATCATGGAACAGATGATGGAGGAAATAGAAGAGGTTCGTGTCTACGTTGACGATATCATAATCTGGTCCACAACCCCAGAGGAACAAGTGTCGCGACTCAAGAAAGTATTCCGACGCATACATGAGCATGGCCTCAAGCTAAACAGGTCCAAGTGCTGTTTTGGGACATCCACGATGAAGTTCCTGGGCAATCAGATTTCGCAACATGGTGTGTGCCCGGACACAGACAAAATTAAAGCCATCGAGGCAATGAAAGTCCCCGAGGACAAGAAGGCAGTACTGCACTTCCTGGGAATGGTCAATTTCCTTGGCAAGTTCATCCCGAATTCGGCCACGCATGCCACGGCCCTACGCAACCTGGTGAAAAAAATCAACTGCCTTTGAGTGGAAGGCGGAGCACCGAACAGAGTGGCTGGAGCTGAAAGTCAAGCTCACCATTGCCCCCAGCCTTGCATTCTTTGCCCAGACCGAGAGACCAAGATATCCACAGATGCGAGTCAGGATGGCATTGGGGTGGTGTCAAAGAGACGACACATCATCCTAGGTACCAGTAGCATATGCGTCACGGGCAATGACACCCACTGAGACCAGATATGCGCAGATTGAGAAGGAGTGTTTGGGTATTCTCACCGGCATCCTCAAATTTCATGATTATGTCTATGGCTTGATAACATTTACTGTTGAGACGGATCATAGGCCTCTGGTCCACATCATCCCAAAGGACCTCAAACTATAATTTTTTTCTAATTTTTGCCAATACAAATATATATCCCCTAAAACAATCTTTGTTTACCGAACAATTATGCATGTATTTTGTTGCTATTACCTAACCAATTTCCTAAATAGGTGAACTACATGCTTCAATTTAATGAGCTTTGATTTTAATTGGAAGTTTCTTGAGTAGAATCTTATCAAATGCCTTCTGCAAGTCCATATAAACTATATCATTAGACATTTTCCTGTCTACTATAGTTACGTCCTGAAGAAAGTACAATTGGGTTCATTAAACACGATCCATTCCATATAGCTCTTTCTATCAACTCAAATTTCTCTAAGTGCTAAATCACTCTTTCCTTAATCACAGATTCCCACAATAGATTTTGTATAATTTCTTGGTTTCTCTCCTCAGGTTAGTGTTTTAGGCGCAACCATCTTCAGCTTCTTTATCAATGGCGTTTCCTCCATCATAAGATCAGAATGGGATGCTCACTAATTATTTCACAATATTCAGTATCGTTCAAAACTCCTCAGATGTTGAAGCAATCCATGTCATTGCACGGCAAGACAGATAATTATTCAGGCTTGGGCTAAGTGGCAAGGGTCATTCACACCACACAAATGGCAGGCAATGATCAACTCTAACAAGAGAGAATTCAACCAATCTCCACATGACACTCAAAGACATACAATCACTGAATTCCCCACTTACCAATATTCCTCTGGTTACCGTTGACCAGAAACTGAACTGGACAAACAATATTGCCCAGGTATGTCCTGTACACAAAAAGCAGAACAAATCCAATCCAGCCAAATACCACCCCATCAGTCTACTCTCGATCATCAGCAAAATGATGAAGGGTCATCAAGCAGCCTCCTCAGTAATGCTGAGTTTGGAGTCCATCAGGGTCACTCAGCTACTGCCCTCATCACAGCCTGATTCAAACATGGACAAAAGAGCGGAATTCCAGAGTGACTGCCCTTGACATCAAGGCAGCATTTGACTGACTATGGTATTAAAGAATCCTAGCAAAAATTGAGTCAAGGGAATCAAAGGGAAAACCTTGTGCTGGCTGGTATCACAACTGGCACAAAGGAAGGTGGTTGTGGTGGTTGGAGGCCAGTCATCTCAGCTCCAGGACATCATTGCAGGAGTTCCTCAGGGCAGTGTTTAGGCCCAACCATCTTCAGCTGATTCTTCAATGACTTTCCTTACATCATTCAGATCGTGAATGGAGATGATGACTGTAGAATGTTCAGCACCATTCGTGACTCCTCAGATATTGAAGCAGTCCATGTCCAAATGCAGCAAGACCTGGACAATATCCAAGCTCCCTATTATCCTGACTTGGAAATATATCACCATTTGTTCACAGTCGCTGGGTCAAAACTCTGGAACTCCATCCCTAAAAGCACTGTGCATGTACCTACACTGAGGGACTGCAGTAGTTCAAGAAAGCAGCTCACCACTACCTTCTGATGGGCAACAAATGCTGTGCTTGCTAGCAATGCCCACATTCCATGAATAAATGTTTTAAAAGACTAGTGATTGTGCCTTATGTTGCCTAGGTCCAAGGTTCTGGGATTACCACCATAAACCTCTCAGATCATTTGTCTCTCTTCCTTCCTTTAAGATACTTCTTAAAAGGAACAAGTTCTTTGACCAAACATTTGACCAACTGTTCGATTTTTGTCTTATGTTCCACATGGTTAAATTTTGATTCATAATGTTCCTGTGAAGTGTCTTGAGATCTTTTATTATATTAAGGATGCTATAAAAATTTAACTTGTCATTGATTTAGCGTCATCAATTTTATGATACTAAGGTTGATATAGGTTAATTACTCAACAATATCTTCCAGAATAAAATCACACTAGGTCAAGCAGGGTAAGGGGATCCAGTCACACTGTTCAGGGAGGCAGGCTTGAGTCTGGAGATAACTGGAAAGCACTTAATTCTGTTTGAAGTGGTCCAGAAACTGTCAATCAAAGCTTGATATTTATAAACTTTGCAGTTAGTTTCACAGCTGACTACTCAACCATGAAGGAATAAGGTAGGAATAACAGCAAACGGGATTATTATTTAAACGATAAAATATTAAAGCATGCCGCTGTTCAGAGAGACTTGGGTGTGCTAGTGCATGAGTCACAGAAGGTTGGTTTACAAGTGCAACAGGTGATTAAGAAGGCAAATGGAATTTTGTCCTTCATTGCTAGAGGGATGGAGTTTAAGACTAGGGAGGTTATGTTGCAATTGTATAAGGTGTTAGTGCGGCCACACCTGGAGTTTTGGTCTCCTTACTTGAGAAAGGACATACTGGCGCTGGAGGGTGTGCAGAGGAGATTCACTAGGTTAATCCCAGAGCTGAAGGGGTTGGATTATGAGGAGAGGTTGAGTAGACTGGGACTGTACTCGTTGGAATTTAGAAGGATGAGGGGGGATCTTGTAGAAACATTTAAAATTATGAAGTGAACAGATAGGATAGATGCGGGCAGGTTGTTTCCACTGGCAGGTGACAGCAGAACTAGGGGACATAGCCTCAAAATAAGGGGAAGTAGATTTAGGACTGAGTTTAGGAGGAACTTCTTCACCCAAAGGGTTGTGAATCTATGGAATTCCTTGCCCAGTGAAGCAGTTGAGGCTCCTTCATTACATGTTTTTAAGGTAAAGATAGATAGATAGTTTTTTGAAGAATAAAGGGATTAAGGGTTATGGTGTTCGGGCCGGAAAGTGGAGCTGAGTCCACAAAAGATCAGCCATGATTTAATTGAAAGGCTCGAGTGGCCAGATGGCCTACTCCTGCTCCTAGTTCTTATGTTCTTATGAAGGAAGGTGACAGCTGGGTGTGTGTGGAAGCTGTCAATCACAGCCTAGCAAACTCAATATGAAGGAGAAATGAATGAATGAGCTTGCAGCTCAAAGATCTGAGGGAGTTTAAACCCAGCTGACTGGTTTTCTCTCTCCAGGAATTGACAGGTGCTGCTCCCTGTGCCTGAGCCAGCAGGTATATTGCCCAGGTGAGTGTTAAATCAGTGATTTTTTTTCACTGCCTTGGTCTGGTCTGCTCTCTGACAGGGGTCTCTTTCCTGGGGGGCTTCCTGATGGCGTCTCTCTTCTGGGAGGCTTTCTGACAATGGTCTCTCTTCTGGACGACCTCCAGACAGGGGTCTCTTTTCTGAGGGCATTACTGACAGGTGTTTCTCTTCTACGAGGACTCTCAGGGGGCGGGGGTTCTCTTTATTTAGTGGGTCTCTGGGGGGACCTTTTATTAAAGGAGTCTCTGTGGTGCGTCTCTATATATAGGGGTTTCTGGGGGTCTCTTCATTCAGGGGGTCTCTTCATTTAAGGGGTCTATGAAGCGTCTCTTAATTTAGTGGGTCTCTAATGGGGGGGGGGGGGGGGGAGAGGAGGGGGAGTGACCCAGAAAATCCCAGGATGGGGCTGAATTGCATTGTGGGGAGGTCCAGCCGCGGGACATTGCTATCGGGCCACCTACTCAAAATGGCAGTCCGAAAGCCCCTAGGGAATCCCTTGCCATCCTCGCCATCCAAAGGTTTGGATGGCTAAGGATTGGGAATCGCTTTCATGTGCAATTAAGCTCCAGCAGGAGAATACGCTGCGGGATTCTCCATCGGCTGGATCCTCCACTTCACCGGCAGCGCACCCAAACACACGGGTTTCCCGACAGTGGGGGATGGCCAATAGCAAACCCCACTGGCCGGCTGCCGAAACAGAGGATCCAACTGTAACCAGCAAACGGGGCTGGCAGGACGGAAAATCCCGCCCATGGTCTCCCAAATGGAGGATCCTGCCCTTAGTCTTCCAGCAAATACCAGCAAATCTGAAATACAGGATAATGACCCCAGAATTTCTGGCAACGTAGCGGGAATGTCATTGGAATAGTAATTGTGAGATGCAAGTAATGCGCATGGGGACAGGGCTTCAAATCTCACCATGGAAGCTGGAGGAATTTAAATTCAATTAATTAATAATTCTGCAATTTGAAACTGGTCTCAATAATAGTGATAAAATTAAACCAAAAATATGCTCATCTTCACCAATGTCCATTTATGGAAGGAAATTTGCTGTTTTTAATGCTCTGGCCTTGATGTGATTCAGGCCCACAGCAATGTGGTTGATTCTTAACTGCCCTCTGAAATGGTTCAGTGAATCACCAGTCAACAAATGCTAATCTTGCCAGTGACACTCAGATCCCATATGAAAGAGGAAACAAAAAAATACGATTGCAGAATTGAAGTGCATATCATTTGACAAGATGAATCATAAAATGATTTGGGAGTGATAAATGAATAAAAGGCACAAAGGCATTAGGTAAGGTAATTCTAAGTGTCAAATTAAATGCTACAAAAACAGGCAGTGGGTCCTCAAGAGCAGCTGGTGCTGACTCAGCTAAGCATTCAAAAACTGAAGCTACTGACTCAGCACTGCAGGCATACAGGTCTGATGTTGAAACTCAAGAAAGATAAAAGTAACCCGTGAAGGTCCTGTCCGCAGAAGCCTCTTTGAGGTAAACCTGTTATGCTTTCAAAGGCATGAGGAGAATTATAGCCAGAGCTCGCCAATCATCAAGTTGAGCAGGAAAAAAAAATCCAAATTAATCATCAAGCAGTGCTGAAGATAGCAGAACATGTCATCTAATCTTCACAATAAAAAATTGTTATAACTCGAACCGATTAAGATTCAAGTTGTGGGAGAAATCTCTCCCAGATTGCGTAGGAGTCAATTTTGAGCTCCTCATTTCCAAAGCAGAGCAACAATAGTACCATTTATATGTACAATTCAAATGAAATCTGATCTAATTCAATTTGATCATTATTTTCACTGGAATAGCTGGAGTGACATTTTCATCTCTTGTGCTGAGAATAACAAGAAAGTCCTATAGTCTCCTTCTAGTTACAATGATAGAACAGATGTCCCCGGAGAATCGCCGGCAATCGGGCGTGCGTGGTCGATGCAGCGCCGGTCGGGGGCCATTGAAAGAGGCCCCCGCGGCAATTCACCAAGTGCAGCTGGCCGAGTTCCCGCCAGTGTGGTTCTCGCATGGCTCCACCCAGCGGGAACTTGGCGTGGCGGCTGCGGACACTGGTGGGGGGGCCAGGGGGATCATTCATGGGGGGGGGCCCTCCAGGATGACTAGGCTACCGATCGAGGGCCACCGATCCGCAGGCGCTCACGATCTGGGGGGGGGGGGGGCTAATATCTTGGTGCCAGTCCGCGGTGTGGGTCGGCCATGTCTCGCAGGGCAGCCGACGCAGGCCACCGACGTCCGCATGCCGGACCCCCGACCGGAAGTGCAGGGCACCGTATCAGCAGCCAGAGCTGTGAGGACTACTCCGGGGCCCTGCTGGCCCCTTGCAAATCGAAGAATCACCCTGGACTTTCTCCAGCAAGTCCAGGTAAGTCCTGAGTGATTCACGTGCGTTTTTCCGTGGGGGTGGGGACATAGCCCCATTATTGAAGAATCCCACCTAAGGAGTTTGACTTCTTAGTGTAATGAGTCAATCCTTCTTTTTTCTCCCTCTTGACATCATTTATCTTGAAGAAGGTAGATTGCAGTTTCCCAGAAACTTTGGTTGACAGGTGCAACTGAATCACTACCATTTTCCACAAGTTTCACAGACGGGAGACTCGGAAATCCTGACCCTTAACATTCTTCAAGTCCTGCTTTCCAAGGATCTATCATTAATAAACAATTTTTATTGAGGTATTTTTGGCATATAAAACAATGACATTGTATAGTACCGTACAAAAGGAAAAGCAAATAACACATAGTGCAAACCACTACTCCATTCGCGCAAAGACCTACCTAAACCACTCCCTACTCTACACTATCGTAGCCCACACCCCCCCCCCCCCCCACTCCCCCAGCTGACGATTAATTTTCCACAAAGAAGTCAATGAATGGCTGCCACCTCTAGGCGAACCCCGATAGTGAACCTCTCAAGGCAAACTTAACCTTTTCTAGACCGAGAAAGCTCGCCATGTCCGGTAGCCATGCTTCGGAATTCAAGGGCTTTGAGTCCCTCCATGCCAACAGTATTCGTCGCCGGGCTACCAAGGAAGCAAAGGCCAAGACATCGGCCTCCTTCTCCTCCTGGAATCCTGGGTCCTCTGACACCCCAAAGATTGCCACCTCATGAATCATGACCACCCCAGTTTTCCAAACAACGGGACATGATGTCCGCGAATCCCTGCCAGTACCCCTGAGTCTAGGGCACAACTAGAACATGTGCACGTGATTAGACGGCCCACCGGCGCATCTGGCACACTTGTCCTCCAGCCCGAAAAATTTACTCATCCGGGCCACTGTCATGTGGGCCCGGTGCATGACCTTAAACTGGATCAGACTGAGCCTGGCACACATTGTGGTCGTGTTTACTGTGCCCAGAGCTTCTGCCCAAATACCGTCCGCCATCTCCCCCCGAGCTCCTCTTTCCACTTAAGCTTCAGGTCATCAGTCTGTGTATCCTCTGCTCCTATTAGTTCTTTGTAAATATCTGAGACTCTACCCTCACCTACCTCTCCCCTAGAAACTACCCTGTCCTGCCTGCCCTTTGGCGGGAGGTGTGGGAAGGACAGCACCAGCCTGCGCACGAAATTCCGCACCTGTAAGTATCTAAAGTCATTCCCTCCTGCCAGCCCGAACTTCTCCTCCAACGCCCTCATGGTCGGAAAGCTCCCTTCCAGGAACAGATCACCCACGTTCACAATCCCTGCCCTCCGCCACAGTCGATACCCATCATCCATGTTCCCCGGGGCAAATCGGTGATTGCCGCAGATTGGGGTCCACACCGATGCTCTTACTTCCTCCTCCACTGGCCCCAGATCCGCAAAGCCGCCACCACTACAGGGCTGGTGGAGTACCACGCCGGCGGGAGTGGCAGAGGCACCGTAACCAGGGCCGCCAAACTAGTGCCCCCGCACGATGCAGCCTCCATCCTCTCCCAGACCGACCTTCTGCCCAATATCCATTTCCTTATCATCGCTATGTTGGCCGGCCAGTAGTAGTTGCTAAAGTTCGGCAACACCAGCCCCCTTCCCCTCTGCTCCTTTCGAGCATCACCTTCCTCACCGTGGGGACTTCCCCGCCCAGACAAATACCAGGATAATTTTATTCAGCCTCTTAAAGAAGGACCTCGGGATGAAAATGGGGAGACACTGAATTATGAACAAGAATCTCGGGAGAATCATCATCTTGACAGTCTGCACCCTCCCCACTAGTGACAGCGGGAGTGCATCCCAACTCCAAACCTCCTCCCTCACTCGTTCCACCAAACGGGAAAGGCTGAGCTAATGCAATCTGCCCCAGTCCCGTGCCACCTCTATCCCCAAGAATCTAAAGCTTTCTCCTACCAGCCTGAACGGCAACCCCTTCAGCCTATTCTCCTGCCCCCTCGCCTGAATTACGAACAATTCGCTCTTAGCCATGTTCAATTTATATCCTGAAAACCGACCAAATTCCCTCAGGATTTCCATGATGCCATCCATCCCCGCCATTGGGTCTGCTACGTAGAACAACAGGTCATCTGCGTATAACGAGACTTTATGTTCCACTCCCCCCCAGACCAGTCTGCCATAATATACACCAGTGTATCATGGTGCAGACACACACACTGATGGACAGACACTAGGACCAATCAACATGCACAAACACCGCAGCCAATCACCAGTTAGAACACACGCACTATAAAGACAGAGGGCATCACTTTTTCCGCTCATTCTGGATGCTGCCTCTCAGAAGCACAAGAGCTTATCAGTTACAGTACAGACTCTCACCATGTGCTGAGTGATTCAACTGGTTCAGACTGGCACAGGTCTCTAGTTAAACTAGCATTGTGTACAGCCACAGTAACAGTATGTCTAGCATTTTATAAGGGTTAATAAAATAGCATTGAATCATGTTCAGTGTTGGTGGCATATGTCTACTTCACGGATCCAAAGTGCCCAACACATCACAGCCCTTTCCAGTCCTTTGAAACTCTCAGAGCAATTGCCAGCGGCTCTATGGCCAGCACGAACAGCAGTAGGGAGGGCAGCCCTGCCTTGTCCTGCGGTGTAGTCTGAAGTAATCTGATGTCGTCCTGTTCGTCCTTACACTAGCCTCTGGGGCCTGGTATAACAGCCAAATTCAGTCAATGAACCCCTCCCCGAACCCAAACCTTCCCAGCACCTCCGACAGATAGTCCCACTCGACCTGGTCGAAAGCCTTTTCCGCATCCATAGCTATCACTATCTCTGCCTCCCTGCTCTCCAGGGGCATCATGATCACATTAAGCAGCCTTCTTAGATTGGCCGCCAGTTGTCTACCCTTTACGAACCCAGTTTGGTCCTCCGCAATTACATCCGGTACACAGACCTCAATTTTAGTCGCCAAGATCTTGGCCAGTAACTTAGCGTCTGCGTTGATCAAAGAGATTGGCCTATAAGACCCACAGGCCCCCGTTTCAGAATAAGCGAAATAGTGGCCTGCGACATCGTCGGGGGTAGGACCGCTCTGTCTCTTGCCTCATTAAAAGCCCTGACCAGCACCGGCCCGGGGCTTTACCCGACTGCATGACCTTCAGGCCCCCCCCAGTACCTCTTCGATCCCAACCAGGGCTCCCAGTCCATCTACCAACCCCCTACCCACTCTTGGGAAGGTCAGTCCATCCAGGGATCGTTTCATCTCCTCCGGTCCCCTCGGGGGTTCCGAAGTGTACAGCTTACTATAAAAATCCCTAAAGGGACTTCCGGTGGCGGCGATGTCCGAGTGAGCCGCACATTCGGTGGGCTCTCACTCCGGCGGGACTGAACAGCTGTTTCCCCGCGATAGCGGGACCACAGAGGCGGCAGAAAGGCTGCCGGGAACAGAAGAGGAGAGCGGGCTGCAGAAAATGAAAGTGTGGGAGGCCAGCAGGTGAGGAAGAAAGAGAGAGAGACGGAGGCAAGGAGGAAGCTGACCTGAAGGGTAAGATGGCGGACCCACGGACCTTCCTTCCTCCAGGACAAAGGGAAAAAAAAGTTTGGAGTTGCTGAGGAGGGACAGCTTGGACCCACTTCAGATGCCCAGGAGGGGGTAAAAATTTAAGGTGCTGGGCAAAGGAAAGCGGCAGCGAAGGCGCTGAGGAGCGGGCTGCGGCATATGGAACAGCGGGATTCCAGAAGGCAGAAGAAGAAGGAGAAAAAGGGACAGAGACAAGGACCTGAAGAAAATTACCTGGGACCTAAGATGGCGGACACACGGACCCCGGACTCAGCAATCCAGTTGGCGCTGGATAACATGCTCCAGGTAATGAAGTCCAGTTTTGAAGCGCTGAAGCGGGACAGCTTGGACCCAATCCAGAAAGCGGTGGATCAGCTGAACCAGAGGATGGACGCCCAGGATGTGAAAGTTAAGGAGCTGGGAGAGGCGGTGGAGGAGCAGGCGGATGCGCAAACGGTTGCAGCGGTAGAAGTGGACGGCCTGAAAGAGCGGCAGAGAAGACTGCTGGACAGAGTGGAGGAGCTGGAGAATAGAATCCGCAGGAACAATCTGAGGATGGTCGGCCTCCCGGAGGGGGCGGAGGGAGCTGATGCTGCAGCGTTTGTAGCAGACCTGCTGAAGCAGCTGATGGGAGCCGAAGCCTTTCCACGACCGTTGGAGCTGGAGGGGGCACACAGAGTGCAGGCAAGGCAGGGGAGGCCGGGCGGACCCCCCCGCCCGATGGTGATTAGGTTCCACAGGTTCGTGGACAAGGAGCGGGTGCTGCAGTGGGCAAAGAGCGCCAGGAGCAGCACGTGGAACAACAGTGTTCTCCGCATTTATCAGGATCTAAGCCAGGAGGCGGCTCGGCGGCGAGCAGCCTTTAAGAATGTCAAGGAGGTGCTGTTCAAGAAGCACGTGAAGTTTGGTCTGCTGTTCCCAGCCCGGCTATGGGTCACGCACCAGGGTCAACACCACTACTTCTCCGAGCCCGAAGAAGCGATGGATTTTGTGAGGGACCTGGGGCTGGTCCCGAAAGGAGGCCCCAAGGACGCGAGTTAGGGCCCGAGGATTTTTGTGGGAAGGAACGCCGAATGTGCCTGGACCGCTGCTCAACGGTTTGCTGGGCCAAAGGGGCCAAGCGGAACATTTGAGACTCTTTCCTTTGTTCATGGACATTTATGTGCTTTTTCTCTTTTTTCTGTGGTTTTTTCCCTTTTTATGGGGTTTTTTTTTTTTTCCTGTTTGGGCTTTTTGTGCAGCTCGTGGAAGACACTGGAACCGGCTTGCCCCAGTGGGTGGGGAGGAGGGCGGGGAAACAAGGGGAATGGGACAGGAAGGCGCCGGAGTGTTGAGTCACCGGGCTAGCAGATTGGCTAGTCAAGGAAGTCAGATGGGGGGGGAAGTAACAGCCAGTAGATGGCGGGGGTGGGGGTATCGGGGGATGGGGTTAGGGGAGGGGGGGGTTGTTCTGCTGACGGGAGAGGGACTTGAAATAGGCACTGGAAAGGAGGTCGAGGGTGGAGGCAGCCAAAGGGCGGGCCAGGAATGGCGCGACGCACGGGTCAGGGGCCGGCCCGAGAAAGGCTATGGCTGACCGGCGGGGTGGGGGGGGTGGGATGTGCCCCCCGACCAGGCTGATCACCTGGAACGTCAAGGGACTGAATGGGCCGGTTAAGAGGGCGCGGGTGTTCGCGCACTTGCGGGCCCTGAGGGCGGACGTAATTATGTTGCAGGAGACACATCTGAAAGTGTCAGACCAGACCAGGCTAAGGAAGGGCTGGATTAGCCAGGTCTTCCACTCGGACTTGGACTCGAAGTCCAGAGGGGTGGCAATCATGATCAACAAGCGCGTGCAATTTGAGGCAGAGGGCATATCTGCAGACAGGGGGGGCAGATACCTGATGGTACGGGGCAGACTGGAGGGGAGAAGGGTGGTGCTGGTGAATATATATGCCCCGAACTGGGATGACGTGGACTTTATTAAAAGAGTGCTGGGGAAGATCCCGGACTTGGATTCTCGCAAGCTAATAATGGGAGGGGACTTTAACATGGTCCTTGACCCGACTTTGGATCGGTCGGGTCCCAGAACGGGTAGACTCTCAGCAATGGCAAGGGAGCTGAAAGGGTTTATGGGGCAAATGGGGGCAGTGGACCCCTGGAGAGAGGGACAGCCAACAGGAAGGGGCTACTCGTTTTACTCGCACGTTCATAAAGTATATTCCAGGATAGATTTCTTTGTAATAAGCAGGGACTGTATGGGGGAGGTAAAAAACACGGAATACTCAGCAATTACCATTTCAGACCATGCCCCGCATTGGGTGGACCTGCAGTTCGGGGGAGCGAGTTATCAACGCCCGCAATGGAGGCTAGATGTG
This sequence comes from Scyliorhinus canicula, assembly GCF_902713615.1. NCBI lineage: Eukaryota > Metazoa > Chordata > Chondrichthyes > Carcharhiniformes > Scyliorhinidae > Scyliorhinus > Scyliorhinus canicula. Next base: position 166,026,648 of record NC_052150.1, on the reverse strand, counting down.
GGACTGCTGTCGGAGGAGGGGATCTGCGAGAGGCTTCGGAAATGTATAAAAAATTACCTGCAGGTGAATGACACTGGGGAGGTCTCAGCGGCGACCGTGTGGGAGGCGCTAAAGGCAGTAGTTCGGGGGGAGCTGATTTCAATTGGGGCCCACAAAGCCAAGGCAGACCGGGCAGAGAGGGATAGATTGGTCAGGGAAATGGGCCGGATAGATGAAGAGCACGCGGAGTCCCCGGGGGAGGTTTTACTCAGGGAAAGGCGGAGGCTACAGGCGGAACTGGGGGCACTATCCACGAGCAGGGCCGTGGAACAGCTTAGGAAGGCGAGGGGAGTGGTGTACGAGTATGGGGAAAAGGCTAGCAGACTGTTAGCGCAGCAACTCAGGAGGAGGGAGGCGGCCAGGGAAATAGGTAGAGTGAGGGACGAGGGGGGGCGCAAAGTGGAGGATCCGGCAGAATTGAATAGGGTATTCCGGGACTTCTATCGTAAGCTGTATACTTCGGAGCCGCCGGAAGAACCGGAGGGGATGAAAAGGTTTCTGGACGGGTTAACATTCCCAACAGTTGGGGGGGGGCAAGTGGAAGAGCTGGGCGCCCCGATTAGAGTAGAGGAGGTATTGGGGGGTCTAAAGGCCATGCAGTCGGGGAAGTCCCCGGGGCCGGATGGATACCCAGTAGAGTTTTATAGGAAGTTCTCTGAGCTGGTGGGCCCGGTCTTGGCGAGGGTTTTCAATGAGGCAAGGGACAGAGGGACCCTGCCGCCGACAATGTCACAAGCCACCATATCTCTGATATTGAAGCGGGGTAAAGACCCGGAGGTGTGCGGGTCCTACAGGCCAATCTCCCTGATTAATGTAGACGCCAAGCTCCTGGCAAAGGTACTGGCGGGGAGAATGGAGGACTGTGTACCGGAGGTGATTGGGGAGGATCAAACTGGGTTCGTTAAAGGTCGGCAGCTGGCGGCCAATCTGAGGAGATTGCTCAACGTGATAATGATGCCCCCGGCGGGTAGAGATGTGGAGGTAGTGGTGGCAATGGACGCCGAGAAGGCCTTTGACCGGGTAGAGTGGGACTATCTATGGGAGGTGCTCGGACGGTTTGGGTTCGGGGAGGGATTGGTGGATTGGATCAAATTATTATATCAGGCCCCGAGGGCCAGCGTCAGGACTAACAGAGAAGTGTCGGAGTACTTTAGGTTGTACCGAGGGACCAGGCAGGGCTGCCCGCTCTCCCCGCTGCTGTTTGCGCTGGCCATAGAGCCGCTGGCGATGGCGCTGAGAGCCGCAGAGGGTTGGAAGGGGATGGTGAGGGGCGGGGTTGAACACAGGGTTTCTCTTTATGCAGACGACCTGCTCCTGTACGTGTCGGACCCAGTGGCCGGGATGGGAACTATACTGGGAATGCTGAGGGAGTTCGGCCAGTTCTCAGGATACAAATTAAATACGGTCAAGAGTGAAATGTTTGTGGTCCAGGCAAGGGGCCAGGAGAACAGATTGAGAGGGCTACCGTTTAGGTTGGTTGAGGAAAATTTCCGGTATTTGGGAATCCAGGTGGCACGAGACTGGGGCAGGCTGCATAAGTTAAATTTGGCCAGGGTGGTGGAGCAAATGAAGGGAGAGTTTCGGAGATGGGATGCACTCCCGCTGTCGCTGGCAGGGAGGGTGCAGACTGTAAAGATGACAATCCTCCCTCGATTTTTGTTTATTTTTCAGTGCCTCCCGATCTTTATCCCACAGTCCTTCTTCAAAAGAGTTAACGGGCTGATCATGAGCTTTGTCTGGGCGGGAAAGTCTCCGCGGGTAAAGAAGGCGATGTTGGAGAGGAACCGCAGCGAGGGAGGGCTGGCTTTGCCGAGTCTGGTCAATTATTACTGGGCGGCCAACATCGCTATGATAAGGAAGTGGATGGTGGGTACGGGGTCTATTTGGGAGCGGGTGGAGGCGGCTTCGTGCAGGGGCTCCAGTTTGGAAGCCCTGGTCACGGCTCCTCTACCGCTGCCGCCGGCCAAGTACACCACCAGCCCGGTAGTGGTGGCGACCCTGCGGATATGGGGCCAGTGGAGGAGGCATGTGGGGGAGATGGGGGCGTCTGTCTGGGCGCCAATCTGCGACAACCATCGGTTTGCCCCCGGCAGTATGGATGGGGGGTTCCGAGTATGGCGGCGAGCAGGGGCGGGAAGGGTGGGTGATATGTTCCTGGAAGGGAGCTTCGCGAGTTTGAGGAGCTTGGAGGAGAAATTTGGGGTGGTAAGGGGAAATGATTTTAGATACCTACAGTTGCGGGACTTTGTTCGTAGACAGGTCCCATCTTTCCCGCGCCTCCCGCCAATGGAGATCCTAGACAGAATAGTCTCTGGGAGGGATGAAGGGGAGGGTAGAGTCTCGGGTATTTATAAGGTGCTCATGAGGGAGGAAGGGTCCCAGACAGAGGAACTGAAACTTAAATGGGAGGAGGAGCTAGGCGGGGAAATGGAGGATGGGCTGTGGGCAGAGGCCCTGAGTAGGGTAAACTCGACCGCGACATGTGCTAGGCTCGGGCTGATCCAATTTAAGGTCGTTCACCGGGCCCATATGACGGTGGCTCGGATGAGCAAATTTTTCGGGATAGAGGACAAATGCGCTAGGTGCGCGGGAGGACCAGCGAACCATGTTCACATGTTTTGGGCATGCCCTGAGCTGAGGGGGTACTGGGAGGGATTTGCGGGGGTCATGTCCCAGGTGCTAAAAACAAGGGTGGTGATGAGCCCAGGGGTGGCAATTTTTGGGGTTTCGGAAGACCCGGGCGTCCAGGGGGAGAAAGAGGCCGATGTGCTGGCCTTTGCTTCCCTGATAGCCCGGCGACGAATACTATTGGCGTGGAGGGACTCAAAGCCCCCGAAGACGGAGTGGTGGCTTGCGGACATGTCGAGTTTCCTGGGGATGGAAAAAATCAAGTTCGCCTTGAGGGGTTCTGTGCAGGGGTTCACCCGGAGGTGGCAACCATTTATTGACTTCTTTGCGGGAGAGTGAGCGTCAGCAGGGGGGGGGGGGGGGTTAGAGTAGAGTAGGAGGGAAAATATGGCGGGTAGTACCGGTGGGAGGGGAGCGGGCTTGTGCAATATGTTACGGTGGAAGTATTGAAAGAACGTGGATGTTTGCACATTTTTGCCTTTTTTGCTTCCTTTCTGATGATGTCTGTAACTGTTTATAAAGCCAAAAACTACCTCAATAAAATTGTTTATTAAAAAAAAAAAAAAAATCCCTAAACACCTTGTTCAGCCCTGACGGGTCCCCCACCAGATTTCCCTCCCCATCCGCTATCCTTCGTATCTCCCTAGCCGCTTCTCTCTTCCTTAGTTGTTGCGCGAGCATTCTGCTGGCCTTCTCTCCATGCTCATATATTGCGCCTTTTGCCTTTCTAAGCTGCTCCACAGCCTTGCCTGTAGTCAGCACTCCGAACTTGGCCTGCAGCCTCTGTCGTTTCCTGAGTAACTCTGGTCTTGGGGACTCCGCTAGCTCCAGTCCGTCCGTAAAATTTCCTGAACCAGTCTGTCCATTTCTGCCCTGTCTGTCCTGTCCCTATGGGCCCGGATTGAGATCAGCTCCCCTCTCACCACTGCCTTCAGTGCCTCCCAGAGCACCACTGCTGAGACTTCTCCGGTATCATTTACCTGCAGGTAATTCTGCATGCATTTCCTGAGTCTCTCACACATCGTCTGAAAGCAATCCCACTTCCAACCTCCATTGTGGGCGCTGGAAGGTATCCTTACAAATCCGTAGGTCTACGCAGCGCGGAGCATGGTCCACTATGGTAATTGACGAATTTCTGTTCCCACCACCCGGCCAGCAAGTACCTATTCATGACAAAGAAATCAATTCGGGAATGCACCTGATGGACGTGGTAGTAGAACGAAAACTCCCTCGCCGACGGCCGGCTAAATCTGCACGGATCAGCTCCCCACATTTGCTCCATAACCCCTCTCAGTTCCTTTGCCATCGCTGGCAACCTGCCCGTGTTTGAAGACGACCGATCCAGACTCGGGTCCAAGACTGTGTTAAACTCCCCACCCATGATCAGTTTGCGTGAGTCCAAGTCAAGGATCTTCCCTAGCAACCTCCTGATAAAATCCACATCGTCCCAATTAGGGGCATACACACTGACCAAGACTACTCTCACCCCTTTGAGCTTACCCCTAACCATAACAAATCTGCCGCTCCCGTCCACAACTGTACCCTCCGCCTCAAATTGAACCCTTTTATTTATCGCAACTCCCCCTAGTTTTAGTGTTGAGCCCTGAATGAAAGACCTGACTAACCCAGCCCTTCCTCAACCTAACCTGGTCTGCCACTTCCAGGTGCGTCTCCTGCAGCATGACTATGTCCGCCTTCAGAACACGCGCCCTCTTCACTGGCCCTTTTAGCCCTCTAACATTCCAGGAGATCAGCCTGGTGGGGGGGCACTTAGCCCCCAACCCCCGCCCCCTTTGCCGATCAGCCTTCCACTTTCCTTGGCCAGCCCCCCAACCATGTGTCGCACTTCCTCTGGTCCGCCTCCTGGCCGGCTCCACTCATGATCTCCTCACTGTTGCCATGTCCAGTTTCCATCCTCGTTGGCAGATCAGCTTCCTCCCTTCCCCCCCCCCCCCCCACCCCCCCAGTAACACCATCCTATCACCTAACCCCTGCTCTAGTCCAACTGTATAAATGCCCCCCACCTGACTTCCGTTGACTAGCCCACCCAGCTAGCCTGGTGCCTCCCCGCTTCGGCGCCAGCGCGTCTCTTACCTATTGTTCCCTGGCTCCCCTCCCCCCGGCCCATCCATACCATTTCCCCAAACCAGCCCTACTTAAACACACACTCTATACAAGTCAAAGACATCCCCTACAATAGTGCAATTTAGATCAGATAGAATAAGAAGTACCAGGCACTCTCAGCCCTTCCCCTCCACGCACAGAAAAAGATTGCAAAAAATTCCCCCAAAACCCCCATCATAACCACACCTTTTTAGCTATTTTCTTTTTCATTTTCCCCCCACCAAACCTCCAACCAAACAAGAGACCCCAAAAAGGAAACATTTAGGGAAACCACGAAAAAGAACAAGAAAAACATATCGCAACCAAAATACATCAACCTAAAAAGGTTGTAAATACAAAAAGAATGGATCCAAACATGCAGGCATCTCTCAAAGCCAGAGAGAAACAAAATAGACTTAAAAGTTCTACCATGAGTCCAACAGTCCTCGGCTCAGAGCCAGCCCTTGCTTCTTAATAAAGTCCATCGCCTCCTCGGGTTCCTCGAAATAGTGGTGCTGGCTCTCATACGTAACCGATAGTCGCGCCGGAAAAAGCAGCCCGACCTTGTTCTTGTACAAAATCTCCTTCACCTGCCTGTAGCCTCTCCTCCTCCTGGCCACCTCAGTGCTCAGGTCTTGGTAAACACACAGGGTGCTATTGTCCCAGGTACAGCTTTGTGTGCTCTTGGCCCATTGCAGAACCCGCTCCTTGTCCAGGTACCTGTGGAACCTGACCACCATTGCTTGTGTAGGGCCCCATCGTCGCAGCTGCCTCACCTGCACTCTGTATGCCCTGTCCACCACTGGCGGGCGAGGGAACACCTCAGGCGCGATTCTCCGCTCCCACGCCGGGTGGGAGAATCGCGGGAGGGCCACTCTGGCACCCCCCGCGATTCTTCCACCCCCCCCCCCCCCAAATGGTGTGTCGCATTTTGCGACACACCGCTTGGAGAATCGCGGGCTGCCGTTTTTCACGGTGACTCGCGATTCTCTTACCCGGATGGGCCGAGCGGCCTGCCGTTCCCGACCGGTTCACGCCGGCAGCAACCAAACCTGGTCGCTGCCGGCGTGAACAGCGCGCCAAAGGTGAGTATGGGGCTTGTGGGGGACAGAGAGGAGAGTGAGCACCACGACCGTGCTCGGGAGGAGACTGGCCCGCGATCGGTGCCCACCGATCGTCGGGCCGGCGTCTCAAAGGGATGCACTCTTTCCCCTCCGCCGCCCTGCAAGATGAAGCCACCACGTCTTGCGGGGCAGCGGAGGGGAAGACGGCAAACGCGCATGCGCGGGTTTGAGCCGTCAGCTGTCGTGACGTCAGCCGCGTATGCGCGGGTTGGAGCCGGCCAACCTGCGCATGCGCGGCTGACATCATTAGGCGCGCTGGCCACGTCATTCTCGGCGCACCGGGCCTTGCCGCCAGCGACAAGGCCCCGTGGCCGTGATTTACGGCATGGCCCTCCTAGCCCCCTGGGGAGGATAGGGGGCAAGGAGCGGCCTCCAACGCCGTCGTGAACCCATCCGGGTTTCACGACAGCGTCGGGCCTTGCGGAGAATTCCGCCCCTCGTTCCCCAGTAGCTTCTGAAACATACCCTCCACATACGCGGCTGCATCCAGCCCCTCAGCCCCCTCCAGGCGGCCAACAATTCTTACATTCTGCCAGCGAGATCTGTTGTCCAGCTCCTCCAGCCTTTCCAGGAGCATTTTGTGCTGATCCCACAGCTTCCGAATCTCCACGTCCGTCACCGTTTGAAAGTCTGCCTGCTCCTCCACCGTCTTCTCTAGCTTGTGGAGCTTTTCAGCCTGATCATCGAGCCTTTTTTCCAATCGGACCATCGACTTCTGGAGCGGCTCCAAATTATCGTGCTTCAGAGCTAAAAAGCCCTCCGGCATGGCCTGTAGCAGCTGCTCCATTGTAGGCTGGGCAGTCGGCGCCTTGCTCTGGACACCGGCCATATTGGTCTCTCTCACAACCTACACCGTGCACTTGTTTGACCACTTCTTCTGCTGTTTACAGTCCCTCCGGCTTCTTAAGTCCATACAACTCTGTACGGGTTCAGTGCCTGAGTAATGTTAATTGCGATCAAAAGCACAAAAAAGTCAAGGGAAAAGGTCCAAAAGTCCGACCGAAACGGGAGCCACCAAATATGCGACCTACTCCCTCATAGTCGCCACCGGAAGTCAGGATCTATCATTAATGTAGGTACGACCAAGGTGAAGAAAGCACAGGAAGTGACACCATAAATCAGAAATAGAGATTAGGTGTTGCTAAACCTAGCTTTAAGCAGCTTTAGACAGCAAGAAATGAAGATGATAAGAATCATCAGTTTTGAGGTCCTGGGAAGGAATGAGATAGATCTGCGCAATGGGTGATAATTCCAATAAAATGAGAGGTATTCATGAAGAAGAGTGTGTGTAAGCCTGTGTAATTTATACTTACAAGGAACAAGGGGAATTATATAACCAAATTCAAGAAATTCTGCAAATGAGACTGAGCAAGAGGCTTGAGGACTCTCGACGTGATAGTCTATCTCTCAAATAAGCCTTTTCATGCATGTGTCCCAGAGTGCAAAGAGCTTTGTGAAGACTCTCACCCAATAGGAGAACATTCAAATCCTGGATGGATTGTTTTTTATAGATTCTTAAAAGCTTGACAGTCTTGTGGCGCAGTGGGTAGATCACTGCCTCTGAGAGAGAAGCTTTGTGTTCAAGTCCCACTTCTTAAGTTGATGGCCAAGGAAGTTTGAGTAACAACCTGTAATTCCTTCCAACATATCACCATTAACAGGCAATTATAGTGAGAGAGATTCCTGGTCAGCCATGTGATGCAAAAAAATGGAGCCTCTACCATTACCATTCATAGCTCCAGACTACCACATGCATGTAAAAAGTGCATGTTTCCACAGCAACTGGGATTCCGGGAGGGTATGTGGGGAGCCAGTCGGCTGGACGGCTGGTGTGGATCAGATTGGTACCAAGTGTGGAATGCGATCCATGTTCCAGCTGGGGTAGATTTGGGAACTACCTACTTGCCCTACCTGTGCTGGAGGTCGGAGTGCTGTGTGTTGGAACTGCCTTTGGGCAAAGAATTGAAAAAGATGCTTAGTCATCTGAGGTTCAAGAAGTATTTGGAACAAAAGATGAACCTTAGCTTCTTAAAGACAGTTTTAGCAATAGAGGATATCTGAAAAATCCAACTGACAGGGGGAAAATTTAAAAACATCAGAAATTTGCTGAATTTACTTTGGAAGCAGGCTTTGACACTGGTCCAATTTAAGTCCCAGCCATGGGGAACTAAAGGCTTTCAATTCAATCATTACAACGGTCAGTAGTGGGGAGAATTCCAGAATCTATTATCAAAGATTTAATAGCAAAGAACTTGGAAACCAGCGGCAGGATTGGATACAGTCAGCATGGATTTATGAAGGATAAATCATGCTTGCCAAAGCTACTGGAATTCTTCAAGGATGTAACTAGTAGAGTTGATAAGGGGAAGCCAGTGGATGTGGTTTATTTGGACTTTCAAAAGGCTTTCAACAAAGTCCCACAGAACATGTAAAATTGAAGCACATGGGATTGGGGGTAGTGTATTGAGATGGACAGAAAACTGGTTGGCAGAAAAAAACAAAGTGTAGGGATTAACGGGCCTTTTTCCAAATGGAAGGCAGTGACTGATAGGATACCACAGGGATCGGTGCTAGGACCCCAGCTATCCACAATATATATTAATGATTTAGATGAGGGAACAAAATGTATTATCTCCAGATGACACAAAGTTGGGTGGGAGGGTGAGCTGTGTGGATGATGCAGAGATCCTTCCTTGTGATTTAGACAAGTTGAGCGAGTGGGCAAATTAATAACAGATGCAACATAATTTGGATAAATGCAAGCTTATCCACTTCTGTAGCAAAAATGGGAAGGCAAACTATTATCTGAATGGCCATAAATTAGGAGAGCGGAGTATGCAACAAGACCTGGGTGTCCTTGTACATCAGCAGCTGAAGCTAAGCATGCAGGTGAAGCAGGCAGAAAATAAGGCAAATGGTATCTTGGTCTTCATAGCAAGAGGTTTCAAGTACAGGAGCAGGGATGCCTTGCTGCAATTATACAGGGCCTTGATGAGGCCACACCTGGAATATTGTGGGCAGTTTAGGTCTCCTTATCTGAGGAAGGATGTTCTTGTTAAAGAGGGTGTGCAGCAAAGGTTCACCATAATGATTCCTGGAATAGCTGGACAGACGTAGGAAGAGAGATTGAGTCGGTTAGGATTGTATTCACTGGAGTTGAGAAGAATGAAGGCGGATCTCAAAGAAACCTATAAAATTCTAACAGGACTAGACAGGGTAGATGCAGGAGGGATGCTCCCGTTGGTGGAGGTATCCAGCGCCAGGGGTCACAGTCTGAGGTTACGGGGTAGACCATTTTAGGACAGAGATGAAGAGACATTTCTTCACCCGGAGACTGGTCGGCTTGTGGAATTCATTACCACAGAAAGTAGAGGACAAAACATTGTGGCCGCGATCTACCAAAATTGGAACAGAGTCCCGTGACGAGCGTGTTTAGCCGGGTGTTCCCCAGCCCTTGTGGCACCGAGAAATACCACGCTATCTATGGAACTCTGTTTCAATTTGGGGCCTCAGCAGGGAACGCCCCACCGAGGCCCCATTTAGTCCCATTTCCTGCACAGAGGAGCTCCGCTCACTGGAACTCCTCAGTGCAGGAAGCGATCGGGACGCTATTTAAAAATTACTTCCTAATTTCTTGACCCCCAACATAACCCTGACCCCCACCCCACAAAGCCCCAACTCACCTATAAAGGGTCATTAAGCCCCCCCCCCCACCCACCCCCCCACCCCCCCACACCCCCACCCCACCCCACCTCACAAGCGCAAAACACCCCTGGGCCCAATTCTCATCTTGGTAAAAACATCAGGTTGGCACCTGGGCACTGCCTGGCTGGCGCCAGGGTGGCAGTGCCAGTGTGCCACCCTGTCAAGAGGGCAAGCACCTAGAGGACTCCGATCCTTTCGGAGACCCCCACAGTTGTTGTTCCGTGTGATCTCCGTCAAAGGGTTAGATCCCAATGCCTCAGGTAAATCAGGGAAGTGCATATTAGAATGAGACTAGCTGTTTCACTCTAATATGCAGATTTGCCAGATAGTGATCGCGACATCCCGCGAGATCTTCCATCGAGCAGAAGATACAAATGTCCGAGAACACGCATTAACAGATTCAAAATCAGCGGGCAGGATTCTCCGCTGGCTGACGCCAAATTACATAACGTGATTGGGCGGAGAATACTTTCCGACGCTAAAATCGCAGAGGAAGCTGATTTATCGCCAAATTACAATTCTCCGTCACCTCGTCAGCGGCGTCAATGCAATCAGGAATGCACATACAGTAAACACCATTGGCATATCATTAGGGGATCCGACCCGGTATTCTCCAGGGCCTCTACAATTCTCCGCCTCCGATGGGCCATGTTCCTGATGGAACGGTTCACTTGTGTACTTAACAATCGTGAAACAGGAGGACTTCCAGTTGCGGCTATGCGGAGCTAAGCCGCACGTTCAGCAGCTCCCGCTATTTAGGGACTTTTGGGCCGATTTGAGGGCCCCAAACGGCGCTGTTTCAACGAATCCCGGTGGGGGAAGGTGGCTCGAGGAGCTTTCCCCATAATTTATAGTGCTCACCCGGAGTGGGACGAAGGAAAAAGCTGCAGCAGCTCCCCAAGAAAAGCGGGGGAAGAAGGACAAAATGGCGGCCGGCGGAACACCCGAGGACTGGTGGAAGTGGGCGCAGGAGCAGCAGGCCTCTCTTCTGCGCTGTTTTGCGGAGCTGAAGGCTGAGTTGCTGGACTCCATGAATGCAACTACCAACAAGCTGCTTGGGACCCAGGCGGCCCAGGAGGTGTCTATTTAGGAGTTGCAGCAGCAGGCCGCTGATAGGGAGGAGGAGGCCGTGGTCCTTGTGGGGAAAGTGGAGTTGCACGAGGCACTTCACAAAAAGTGGCAAGACTGCTTGGAGGAGCTGGACGTTCGCACGAGGCGAAAGAATTTGAGGATCCTGGGCCTGGCGGAGGGGCTGGAGGGGTCGGATCTCCCGGCATATGTGGCCACGATGCTGAGCTCGTTGATGGGAGCGGGGTCCTTCCATTTGCCCCTGGAGCTTGAGGGAGCTCACAGAGTGATGGCCAGGAGGCCCAAGGCAAATGAGCCCCCGAGGGCGGTGCTGGTGCGGTTCCATCGATTCAGTGGCCGGGAGTGTGTGCTGCGTTGGGCCAAGAAAGAGAGGAGCAGTGATGCACCATCGATTGCACGCGAGGCGAGTGATTTACCAATGTCAGGCTTTAATTAACTAGAACACAGCCTGGCGATCGTCTACAGTGGAAAGGGATGATCGTCAGGCTTCTGAGCATTTATACCTCGTTGATAGAGGCGTGGTTAACTCAGCCTCTCGGCCAATCGGTCGAGAGGCACATGACCGACCAGGGCCAATGGTAAGCCGACGTTCTGGCCCAATGGCAGACGAGTATGCAGATCATATCATCACAAGCAGCAAGTGGGAGAATTCGGTAGTGAGAATCTACCAGGACTGGAGTGCGGAAGTGGCTAAGCGGCGGGCTGGGTTCAACTGGACGAAGGCAGTGCTTCATGCCAAGCAGGTCAGGTTTGGAATACTGCAGCCTGCGCGCCTGTGGGTGACATACAAGGACCGGCACCATTACTTCGAGTCCCCGGAGGAGGCGTGGGCCTTTGTCCAGGCGGAGAAGCTGGACTCGAACTAGGGTCTGGGGACATACTATGGCCGTTGCTGTTTTCGCTGTTGCTGTTTTTTCAACTTTTTCAACTTTGACATGTGTGTTTTGTATGCTGGTTTTCTTTTTGCTCTGTTTACGGGTGGGTTTGGCTGTTGGGTATGGTTGTGGGTTAGGTGGGGAATGTTGGGGGTTTGTGTTTTATATGTTCTCTTCTGTACGGGGCTGGGGGTTGGGGTGAAACTGGATTTTGGGGAACTGCGTCAGAAGGGTGGGGTGTGGCAGCGTGAAAGCGCGGGCTTTCCTCTGGTTTCCTGCGATGCGGGGCGGGGGGGCAGAGCTGGCGGTGGGGGCGGGGCCTCTACTGGTTTGCTGCTGGAATGACCAGGAGGAGCTGGTGTGGGCCGGGGGGGTAGAGGAGAGGTATTATCGCAATGGGGAACGGGTCGGGCGGGGTGTGCTGGCCTGGGGCGTACATTCGATAAGCTATGGCTAGCCGGCGGGGGAGGGGGGCGGGTTGCCCTCTGATCCGGCTGATTACCTGGAACGTGAGGGGGCTGAATGGGCCGGTTAAGAGAACCAGGGTATTTTCTCATCTGAGGAGGTTGAAGGCGGACGTGGCTATGCTCCAGGAGACCCACTTGAAGGTGGCGGACCAGGTTCGTCTGAGGAAGGGGTGGGTGGGGCAGGTTTTTCACTCAGGATTGGACGCGAAGAACTGGGGGGTGGCGATTCTGGTGGGGAAGAGGGTGGCGTTCAAGGCGGCTGAGGTGGGGTCGGACAAGGAGGGCAGATATATAATGGTGAAGGGTAGGCTGCAGGGAGAGAAGGTGGTGCTGGTTAATGCATATGCCCCGAATTGGGATGATGCTGGCTTCATGAGGCGCTTGTTGGGCCGCATCCCGGACTTGGAGGCAGGGGCCTGATCATGGGGGGGGATTTCGGCACGGTGCTGGGTCCCACACTGGACCGGTCCAGTTCAAGGGCGGGTGGGAGACTGGCGGCGGCCGGGGTGCTGGGGGGATACATGGACCAGATGGGAGTGGTGGATCCCTGGAGGTTTGGGAGACCAAGAGCGCGGGAGTATTCCTTTTTCTCTCATGTCCAGAGGGTTTATTCCCGAATAGACTTTTTCGTCCTGGGCGGGGGATTGATCTCGAGGGTGCAGGATGCCGAGTATTCGGCCATAGCGATTTCAGACCATGCTCAGCACTGGGTTGATCTGAAGATGGGGGAGGCGTGGGACCAGCGCCCGCTCTGGCGCCTGGATGTGGGGATGCTGGCTGATGAGGAGGTGTGTAGGAGGGTTCGGAGAAGTATTGAGGGGTATCTGGATACCAATGATACGGGGGAGGTCCGGGTGGGGATGGTCTGGGAGGCTCTGAAAGCAGTGATCCGGTGGGAGCTGACCTCCATCTGGGCCCACAGGGAAAGGAGGGAGAGTAAGGAGAGGGAGAGACTGGTCGGGGAGCTCCTGGATGTGGACAGGAGATATGCGGAGGCACCGGAGGAAGGGTTGCTGGGGGAACGGCGCAGTTTGCAGGCCAAATTTGACTTGTTGACCACCAGAAAGGCGGAGACACAGTGGAGGAGGGCGCAGGGCGCGGTATATGAGTATGGGGAGAAGGCGAGCAGGATGTTGGCGCATCAGCTCCGTAGGCGAGATGCGGCTAGGGAAATTGGTGGAGTGAAGGATGGGGGTGGAAATGTAGTGCAGAAGGGGACAGAAGTAAATGGGGTCTTTAGGGACTTCTACGAGGAACTGTACCGGTCGGAACCTCCGATGGGGAGAGAGGGATGGAGAGCTTCATGAACAGGCTATGTTTCCCAAGGGTTCAAGAGAGGCTGGTAGAGGGGCTGGGGGCGCCGATAGAGCTGGAGGAGCTAGTCAGGGGGATTGGACAAATGCAGTCAGGTAAGGCCCCGGGGCCGGACAGGTTCCCGGTGGAATTTTACAAAAAGTATGCGGACCTGGTGGGCCCCCTGCTGGTGTGAGCCTTCAATGAGGCATGGGAGGGGGGGGCTTTGCCCCCAACGATGTCGCGGGCACTGATCTCTTTGATCCTAAAGCGGGATAAGGACCCCTTGCAGTGTGGATCATACAGGCCTATCTCGCTCCTCAATGTAGACGCTAAGTTGCTGGCGAAGATCCTGGCCACCAGGATAGAGGATTGTGTGCCAGAGGTGATACACGAAGATCAGACAGGATTTGTCAAGGAACGGCAGCTCAACACGAATGTGCGGAGACTGCTAAATGTTATCATGATGCCGGCAGTGGAGGGGGAGGCGGAGATAGTGGTGGCGCTGGACGCAGAGAAAGCGTTTGATAGAGTTGAGAGGGGGTACCTGTGGGAGGTGCTGGAGCGGTTTGGATTTGGGGAGGGATTCATCAAATGGGTGAGGCTGCTCTACGCGGCGCCGATGGCGAGTGTAGTTACAAATGGAAGGAGATCGGAGTACTTTAGGCTCTATCGTGGGACCAGGCAGGGGTGCCCACTGTCCCCCTTGCCCTTTGCACTGGCGATTGAACCGCTGGCTATGGCGTTGAGGGAGTCAGGGAGATGGAAGGGTCTGGTGCGGGGGGGGGGGGGGGGGGGGGGGGGGGGGGGGGGGAGGAACACCGGGTATCGCTGTATGCGGACGACCTGCGGTTGTATGTGGCGGACCCAGAAGGGGGAATGCCGGGGGTGATGGAACTGTTAGCGGAATTTGGGGGCTTCTCAGGCTATAAGCTAAATTTAGGCAAGAGCGAGGTATTTGTACTGCACCCGGGGGATCAAGAGGAGGGAATTGGGAGGCTCCCATTTAGGAGGGCAGTGAAGAGTTTCAGATACCTGGGGGTGCAGGTGGCCAGGAGTTGGGGGACTCTAAATAAGCTTAACTTCACCAGACTGGTGTAGCAGATGGAGGAGGAATTTAAAAGGTGGGATATGGTGCCGCTATCGTTGGTGGGTAGAGTGCAGTCCGTCAAAATGACGGTTCTCCCGAGGTTATTGTTCCTCTTCCAGTGTTTGCCCATCTTCATCCCTAGGGCCTTTTTTAGAAGGGTGACCAGCAGCATCATGAGCTTTGTTTGGGCGCATGGCACCCCGAGGGTGAAGAGGGTCTTCTTGGAGCGGGGTAGAGATGGGGGGGCTGGCGTTGCCCAATCTCTCGGGGTACTACTGGGTGGCCAATGTGTCGATGGTGCGCAAGTGGGTGATGGAGGGGGAGGGGGCAGAATGGAAACAGATGGAGAGAGCGTCCTGTGGAGATACAAGCCTGGGGGCCCTGGTAACGGCGCCGTGGCCGCTCCCTCCCACGAGGTATACCATGAGTCCGGTGGTGGCGGCTACCCTCACGATTGGGGGCAGTGGAGGCGACATAGGAGAGAAGTGGGGGGCTCGATGAAGGCCCCGTTAAGGGGGAACCATAGGTTCGTCCCGGGGAACATGGATGGGGGATTTCAGGGTTGGCACAGAGCGGGCATCAGACATCTGAGGGACCTGTTTATCGACGGGAGGTTTGCGAGCCTGGGGGAGTTGGAGGAGAAATTTGGGCTCCCCCGGGAAATATGTTCAGGTATCTGCAGGTAAAGGCATTTGCTAGACGGCAGGTGGAGGGATTCCCTGCGCTTCCCGCGAGGGGGGTGAGGGACAGGGTGCTTTCAGGGGTCTGGGTCGGAGAGGGGAAGATATCTGATATCTACAAGGTTATGCAGGAGATGGAGGAGGCGTCAGCAGAGGAACTGAAAATTAAGTGGGAGGGGGAACTGGGGCAACAGATCGAGGACGGGACATGGGCTGATGCCCTGGAAAGGGTTAATTCTTCCTCCTCGTGTGCGCAGCTCAGCCTCATCCAATTCAAGGTGCTGCACCGGGCCCACATGACTGGGACGAGGATGAGTAGGTTCTTTGGGGATGAAGACAGGTGTGTCAGGTGCTCGGGGAGTCCAGCGAACCATGCCCATATGTTCTGGGCATGCCCGGCATTGGAGGAGTTCTGGAAGGGGGTGGCGAGGACGGTGTCAAGGATGGTGGGATCCAGTGTCAAGCCAGGATGGGGACTCGCGATTTTTGGGGTTGGGGGTGGAGCCGGGAGTGCAGGAGGCGAAAGAGGCCGGTGTGCTGGCCTTTGCGTCCCTAGTAGCCCGGCGAAGGATCTTGCTACAATGGAAGGATGCGAGTCCCCCAAGCGTGGAGACCTGGATCAGACGATGACTGTGTTTGTTTATTTTATTTTATTTTGTTTATTTAATTTTAACTTATTGTTAAGTTCTCTTGTTGGGGTTGGGGGGGTGGGGGGGGGATCTGATACATGTGTTGATACGGTTTGGGGGGTGTTACGGTTGTTATGGGGTATTTTGTTGCATTTTATTGTTTGTTGTTATATTTTTATATTTTCTGTAAAAAATTCCAATAAAAATTATTTTTTTTAAAACAATCGTGAAACAGGCATTGTGGCTGCTGAGAGGGAGAGAGGGGGTACCGAAAGTGTCCAACATCGCCATAGTTTGCTGACTGTGTCACTGGGAGGGGGGGCGGCAAGGCAGCCATGCAGCTGCATACGCCACTAATAGCCCACTATGAACTTAGGGCCACGAGTCATATGGGTGTCCCCCCAGGCCACCTCCATAGGTGCCCTCTGGCCACAGCCGACCCATCAGCTGTATGGCAGGCTCCAGCACAACCAGTGCTACCTTGTTGGCTGGGATGCATGTGTGTGAGGACTGTAATGTATATATGCGGTTGCAGCTTGTCAACCTCCCGAGTGTCATCACAGACCTGGCGAATCTCACACCGTTTTTCATTGGAATCAATTATGTTCCACGTGGCACCAGTGCTAGCCCCTCCACAGTTGCTGAATCAATCCAGGTTCGGCACCAGGATTTCTGTCGTGAAAGTCCACGATTTCTGCCCTAGCATCAACAATTTACATAGATCATAGAACAGTACAGCACAGAACAGGCCCTTCGGCCCTCGATGTTGTGCCGAGCCATGATCACCCTACTCAAACCCACGTATCCACCCTATACCCGTAACCCAACAACCCCCCCCTTTAACCTTACTTTTTAGGACACTACGGGCAATTTAGCATGGCCAATCCACCTAACCCGCACATCTTTGGACTGTGGGAGGAAACCGGAGCACCCGGAGGAAACCCACGCACACACGGGGAGGACGTGCAGACTCCGCACAGACAGTGACCCAGCCGGGAATCGAACCTGGGACCCTGGAGCTGTGAAGCATTTATGCTAACCACTATGCTACCGTGCTGCCCTTTGTTGGATTTATTTTTTGATTTCACCATGTTTAGTGTCCCTATATTCTCACCCAGATTGATTAATTCCAATTTAATCTTCAGCTAATTGGTGCTTTATCGACTGCTGAACTTTGTCTCAGAAACAGAGAATCCCGCCCAGTTTCTTCTCCATTGTTACCAGACTCCTGAATGGCCCTTTTATGGACTGAACTGATCTCTCTACTTCGACAATTCAAAATGTCAAATAATGATGATCTTGCAGAGACTCAGAAACCCTGCACTCTGACTGGCACTGTTCAGTTGTTCACTTGATCAGCACCACCCCCTATTACATTAACAGACCCATCATGGTCTTTTAGCTGCTATAGCTGCACACATAACTAAAACTGCTCTGAAGGCTACAAAAGGTTGAGTGGCACATTTCCCTTTGTTGTCCCAGGAGGAACCAGAAGTGCTCTTCCTGGCACACAAGATAATTCTTAGCCACTGCTGACTCATCCTCCCTTGCACATTCCCACCTGTAAGATCCTTCCAGAATTCCTTCTCCACCACTGACATTCTGCTGGGAAATGGCCTCAAAGGTGCACGATTATGAAAAGAAACGGATCTTTTAAAAAACTTTTGTGCTTAAAGAGGCTGCCTCGCGGGATTTACGACACCGGTGCCTGGGACCTTGCTGTGGTGCCATTTCGTACTGGTTGACACAAACATGGATGAGGTGTAACAGCACTTTGTGTGTGTGTGTGTGTGTGGGGGGTGTCTCTCAGACGATCGGAGGCTCCCGGTAGGCTGCTCTCTGAACAGGGTGGTACCTTAGCACCCCCTGATGGCACCTTGGCATGGGTACCCCAGCAGGCGCACTGTTAGGGTGCACGCTGGCAAGGCCAATGAGCCCAGATGCCAGGTTGCGCGTGCTAGGGATCAGGCTTGGTGGTCCAGTGCTCTTATGAGGTGGTGTGATGGGGGGCTCAAGGATCCCTGAACCCATAAATTGAGACAATGGAAGGGTCAGGAGGCCACAGTGGGGGGTGGGGGTGGGGGGGGGGGGTGGGGGGGGGGGGGGGAAGTGAGAGATTGGGACGCCAATTAAAAATGGCACCCCGATCTGTTCCTGCACTGACGAGCTGAGTTCATCAGTGCAGGAAATGAAAATGAATGCAAGTGCAGCCTCGTCGGGGCATTCCCCGCAGAGACCCCCCAAAAAAACAACATTCGGATTGATGGCAGGGTCATTTTTGGTGCTGCAAGCTCTAAGAAACACCCCGCTATTCGTGCCCAAACAGGACTCTGATTGTTTTGTTAAATCATGTCCCTTGTCCATATCCCACATAGCAGAAGGCCTCAGTAAACTACCAGCAAAACTCCATCCACAAAGGTAACCAGGAAATCCACCTCCAAAATGTCATGCCCGTCAAAACTGAAAGGCCATTCACATAACAATGGAACAACATTAGTAAGGCAGTGACTGTTTTACAGATCCCTGGAAAGATTTTTATGCCCTCCTGTGGTGGTCAAACAGGCCTGTGGAGGCCATAAAATTGAGTGCAATGCCATGGGGCCTGTTACTGGCATCTTCCCACCAGCCCTAATCTCACTGTAATTTTATGTGTGGCAGGGAAAGCCTAGTCTGGCCCACCTGCCCCTAGGCCAATTGAGACCCTTAAGAACCCAATTGAGGGCCTCTTACCGCCTTGCCACAATGTTTCCCAAGGTGTGCGGAGGCCAGAGCCAAGTATGAGTCCGGCCAGGTCTCACTCCCAGGCTACCAGGAAAAGGGTCCTACTTTGTAGCTACCAACTTTTTCCTGGGTGTGTGTGTTGGGGAGTGGGTGCAGGAACCCTGGGGAAACATAAAATACTGCCCCAAATTCAATCCCTAGTTTGAACTGAGTTCGCTGATTTTAATAACCTACAATTGATTGCAGTATCCTCGTAAGGGGTAACGGCCAGGGTACTTACTCATGGTTGATCATTAGTGACCTCCACTGGAAGTGCACACATTTGAACTGTGAGTAAGAACAGTGGAATTCACTGTGATGCCTTCTCTCCTGGCTGACACCTGAAAAATGGCTACTTCACTGATGTACCCATAGGATAAGTACCATCCTTGGAATGATATCCAAGCAAGAAATAGTGCTTTCAAGAGCAAAGGCAGTGACAGGCCAGGGAGAAATGTAGCATAACAAAACAAGGGGTAACAACACATATCAGAAACTGCTGTAATTTTTATCCAGAAGTACTCTATTTTTAGAATTCTTGTCTTTTTTTTCATTAATCCAAATTTCAATTTTACAGAAGTGAAACAAAGAAAAATCTTTAAATGTTGATGCCATTATTCAGAATTATCACTTTATACTAAAACCTATATAGTCTTAAAAAATATTGTTTAATTTCATTTAAGTCGAGGAAACAAGACTTACCAATAGGTTCTTATTGTTTCTGGGTGCTGGTTCAACCAAGAAAGTATAGTTTCCATCGTAGAACATACCACTGAGGATACAAAAGAAAAGTCTCAGCAAGGAGTAAGGTTTATGGATTGATATTTCAGAGGTTTTTCCACTTGTCCACCGTAATTTCAGTGGAGGTTACAAAGACCAATCCAGAGAGGTTCAGCAAAAAAAAAAAACTCATTCCTGCGTTCTCTGCCAGGAACAGACACAAAACAATTAAATTAAGGCAATGTGGAGAAAACATAATCTTTTACTGTTCATTAACAAAAGGGAAATGGACAGATGTTGCCAGGCACTATCCCACTGTAAGTTATCCTTGCTTTTCCTGATACGCACGGGCAGCATGCGCAGCAATCCCAGCTGCTTAGAGCCTCTTAAAAGTTACCCTAATGCTTCTGGTGCTGAAAAGAAATGTTGATCCACTGTCAGAAACACAAAATAGAAAAATCATGGCCAAGTGATTCAACTGAGCAACTTGCTGAAGGTATGAAGAAATGCTCTTGCAGCTTTCTGCTGATTGTTCCATGTGTCATGTCTGGAAGCCGTGTGCTTGCTTGCTGCTGCCTCCTCTACTTCCATGGCCTGGGACATGGAGGGGGAGGAAGTTATGTGCCCTGCACCTGGTGCTTTGGAAGGGAAGAGTGGCGGCCCGATTCAACTGAGCAACTTGCTGAAGGTATGAAAGGCTGCTCTTGCAGCTTACTGGTGCTTCTGTTGTACTGTCAAGATTTCAGAAGCCAACTACACTGAAGAGAATCATGTTTTTCGCTTCTCTCCAGATTTTGATCTCACTTACGATTTTTATTTTATAATTTTTTTTAAAAATAATCTTTATTGTCACAAGTAGGCTCATGCCTACTGCAATGAAGCTACTGTGAAAAGCCCCTAATCGCCACATTCCGACGCCTGTTCAGGTACACTGTGGGAGAATTCAGAATATCCAATTCACCTAACAGCATCTCTTTCTCATGGACGGAGAGAGAGAGCTCATGTTCACCCCCCCCCCCCCCCCCCCCCCCCCAGCCCTCCAATGTGTCGGCCATTAAATAGAAGGTGGCATGTGAATGATGAAAGAACCAAGACCATGTCTGGGATTCTCTGACTTCGCTCGGGACGGAGGTTCTCTAGTCCCGCTGAAAGTGAATGAAGTTTGGCTGGGCCACCAAATTCCCTGTTCTCAGGCGACAATTGATGAGTTCGGACAATCCCAGCCAGAGTAAAGCTAAATGGATTCAAGTCCAGTCCTGTAGCTTAAGCTTGACAAGTATCATGGGGTGAATTCTCTGCCCCACTGCAGCATTTTTCCAGGAGTGGGTACGCTTCCAACGCAACCGAGAATCCTGCCAGCGGAGAATTCAGCCCCATGTTTCTTTGACCAACTGCACTACAAGTACAGATAGAATTTACTGTTTTTGTAGCTGTCTCTTTGTATTTTTCCTTACTTAAGCACTCAACCTTTTCTCTGCATCTATTTGCTAGTTTACTTCCTGCCTCCAGAAGACATTCAAGGAGAAACTGCTCTGCAAATGCCACTTTATCACTTTGGCATTATATTTGAGGAATTATAAGATTCTTGTCCTTAGCACTCCTAATGTGCCAAGATCCGCGATGAAGAACATATAACACAATGGTTAGCATGGTTGCTTCACAGCGCCAGGGACCCGGGTTCGATTCGCAGCTTGGGTCATTCTCCCTGCACATTCTCCCCATGTTTGCATTGGTGTCCTCCAGGTGCTCTGGTTTCCTCCCATAAAGTCCCGAAAGTCGTGCTTGTTAGGTGAATTGGACATTCTGCATTCTCCTTCAGTATACATGAACAACCACCAGAGTGTGGCGACTAGGGGATTTTCACAGTACTTCATTGCAGTGTTAATGTAAGCCTACTTCTGCATGGGTCTCACCCCCACAAACCAAAAGATGTGCAGAGTAGGTAGATTGGCCACACTAAAGTGGCCCTTAATTGAAATAAATAATAATTGGGCACTCCAAATTGGTAAAAAAGAAAGAAAAAGCCTACGTGTGACACTAATAAAGATTATCATACAGATAAAAAATTGTATTATGTGCTTTTCCTTTGCACTGTAATTTATCAGACAACAGTTAATCCCCAAGTCACACAAGGAAGGAATAGAAGGATATCATAGCCTCCCTGCAGTGCTGAAGGAGGCCATTCGGCCGATTGAGTCTGCACTGACCCTTGGAAAGTGCACCCTACCTAGGCCCAAACCCCCACACTATACCCATAATCCTATAACCCCATCTAATCTTTTGGACAATAAGAGGCAATTTAGCATGGCCAATCCACTTAAACTGCACATCTTTGGACTGTGGGAGGAAACCGTGCCACCCCGAGGAAACCCACGCACACACGGGGAGAAAGTGTAAAGTCCAAACAGGCAGACACCCAAGGCCGGAATTGAATTTGGGTCCCTGTTGCTGTGAGACAGCAGTGCTAACCACTGTGCAACCCTTATGTTCAGATGAAGTAAGGAAACGTGTAAGATCTCCCCGTGTCTGCGTGAGTTTCCTCCGGGTGCTCTGGTTTCCTCCCACAGTGCAAAGATGTGCTGGTTAGGTGGACTGGCAATGATAAGTTACTCCTTCGTGTTCGGTTACGGGGATAGGGTGGAAGAGTGGGCCTAGGTAGGATGCTCTTTCAGAGGGTTGGTGCAGTCTCAATGGGCCAAATGTCCTCCCTCTGCACTGTAAGAGATTATATGGATTCCCGGAGGCTCTTGTGGAACATGTACATGCATTTGGTCAAAGAGTGTGTTTATACGCTGTAAATTAAACGTAAAATTTACAATGAAATAACAAGGGTATTATTTGGAAATGCCTTAAATAGAAATCTGCAATGATAAAATGACTTGACAAATAATAATATCCTGCACATTCAAACTCAATTCAAGGTTAAAATAGCCTAAACCTTGCACAACCAAGAGCGGAGCACGGTGGCACAGTGGTTAGTGCTGTGGCTTCACAGCGCCAGGGACCCAGGTTCAATTCACCCAGGTGAATTGGACATTCTGAATGTAAGCCTACTTGTGACGGTAATAAAGATTTTTTTAAAAAGGGGGATAAAATGCAGCATAATACGTTACTTCTGTGCTTCTGTCCTTTTCTGATGAGAAAGTCACTGAGGGGAAGTGGAGATTTTTCCATCTGCCTTCTCTCTGGTGTGACTTTCCAGAAAACCACGCCAGTTCTACTTCCTGTAAAATCAATGGGAAATATGCCTGCATGATGCAGTGTTGATTGGATTGAGCCCAGACTGCAAGAGTTAAAGATCTAGTATCTTAGCCTTTTGTAACACCCAACCATCACTCTAATCAGACTGCCCACACCTACAGTATTCAAGCAATTCACCTGAGCTCTCCACTTAGTGTCACATACCCAAAGAACTTTTACTTTGAAACTCCATTTCTTATATTTGATTGGTATGCTTATGCTAGTGTTATCCTGATTAAACCTGTGCTGTATGTCATAGGCTTTTGCCATTTCATGCTTCTTGAACCATACTGAGAATGTACATAGCCCACCAGGGATGGCAATAGTGTGCAAATGCAGATCAATAAGATTATGCAAAAAGCTTTCAACTATCAATAGTAATTCAGTAATCCTCCACCTTCTAAATGATTGTGGCACCAAAGTTGGGGGATATTATTTTTTCAAATATATCAAAATGGAATGGAAGTCTGAAATTTGACTAAGCATTTGTCTATGTATAAATTGCTTGGATTTGTTCATCGCACCAATGACCCTTCAATCTAAATAGAATTAGGCTATTTTTAATTGAAACCAGTTTCACCACTTAGATCAATTACATCATCATTAACTTGATAGAGTTTTTCGAGGAAGGTCACAAAGATGATTGATGCAGGTAGGGCAGTGGATAGTGTCTATATGTAAAGCCTTTGACAAGGTCCCTCATGCAGACTGATACAAAAGGTGAAGTCATACGGGATCAGGGGTGAGCTGGCAAAATGGATACAGAACTGGCTGGGTCATAGAAGGCAGAGAGTAGCAATGCAAGGGTGCTTTTCTAATTGGAGGGCTGTGATTAGTGATGTTCTGCAGGGATCACTGCTGGGATCTTTGCTGTTCGTAATATATATAAATGATTTGGAGGCCTAGCCCCCGGAAGTGCAGTGGATTCCGCAACTTCCGACGGCCCGATGCCGGTGTGGTTCGCGCCGCTCTTGGCGCATGCGTCAGGCCGTCCCATCAATTGCGGGAGAATCCTGGCTCTTATTTCTCCAAAACTTTCTCATTGGCCCTTTAAGTGAGAAAAAATAAACAAATGTGAGCTCTCCTCCACATGGAAAATCCTGTTTTGAAATATAATCACAATTTCTTTCATGAGCTCACTAAGTGCAGAAGGATGATGAATTACATCTTTGTCGGAAATTGTTGCAGAACCTCCTCTCCAGCTCCCTTCACCAATTGTACACCTGCTCTCCTGCACAATGAATTCCATTTATTGGAAGAATGACTGCTGATTACATCATTTAGTGAACTGTCTTAGGCAAGACATTGTACCAGAGTGTGAAGGAGCTGAATCAACATATGTGGTTGAAGTGCCAAGCTTTGTGAAGTGCCCTGGCTTAATAACTGTAACTACTGATGTTAATTCATCTCCTTCATAATAATGTATTCAGTAACTTCTCCCAACCAGTCTCCCTAGCTTTGTTGTCTAATTAACATGTTGCATTAAAAAAAAATGAACAAAAAAAATTAAGGGGCACGATTTAACGGCCTCTTCGAGCCTGGCAAGAATTCATGAGAGCCGGTTCGATCGTGGGAGTGATCTAAATCGTGAAGCTGGCTAGGCGCTAAGCGATTTACAATCGAACGAGCTCACTCCCGTTGGCAGATTCCGGAACTCGCCTAGCCATGGCGAGAACTCACTAATCACCACTTAAAAGGTCAACCTCCATCTCATTAATGAGATGGTCGCCATATCCAACAGCCTCCTGTGATCTAACCAGCTCGCCAGCGAGGGCTCCCACGAGCAACGATTAGTGCTGGTCCACACGGACGAAGACCAGGTGGAAGTGCGCTTGAAGGGTCTTCCAGGACATTGGCGGCCCTTGGATGGTCAAGGACAGGACAGGGTGGCACTCAGGCTCTACCCCTGACACCTTGGCACTGCCCGGCTGACATCTTAGCACTGCCACAGTGGCAGTTGGCAAATGGCAGTTGGCCAGGTGGCAAAGCCAGGCTGGCAGGGCAGCAATGCCTGGGTGCCTAGGTGGCACTGCCATGGATCAGGACCTGAGGGGAGCGGTGCCCGTAAAAGGTGTGATATGCCGGGGCACGGAGGGTGGGGGGGGGGGGGGGTGTGAAGAGTGGCTGTGAAGGGGCCTCTAGAAGGTTTTGGGGGGGTGAAGAGTGGGGTCCCAGAAAGGTTGGAGGGGGCATGAAAATGGGGGATCTCAGCAGCCCCGTAGCGAGGTGTCCGCCCTTGGGGTGGTGTGGAGTTGTGCCCATGTGAGTGGAGGATGACATTGCCCATGGATGGGGAGTGTGAGGGACCCACAAGCTCACCTAGTAATCGGGCACCCTTTCAAAATGGTCTGGCTAGCGAACTCAGTTCCCCAGTAATGAAAATAATGGGGTCGCCTGGTGAGGAACTCACAAGAGCCTAAAAAAAATGACTGAAAGCCATTCGATAGCAATCAGGAGCTCACTAACACGGTCACTGAGGAGTGCATGGGAAACCTTGCCCGCTACAGCACTTAGAACTTGTCCCGTTTAATCGCACACAAGATTACAATTCCTAATTTCTGTTAACTCATTAATTGCCCATATTTATTTTGTAAAATTATAGCTAAAATGAACTATATAAATTATTAAAATCATGCTTTAAATCAATGACAAAAAATCACAGCACACCAAGATAAAGTTTGTTTATTTTTCAGTTTGCAAAGTCACAGCAAATTGTTTGATCACAAGTTGAGTTATTGAGATTGTTATGTTTCACAACTTTTGCAGCAGCTGCTACGTTGGAAATAAACTCCAAAATGTTTGGCAATCAGTTTGGGAGGGGCTTTCACCATGGAGGCAGAAACACACCTTCAATGGGAAACTGATGAAAGTCACCACTTTCACATGAGTGAACCCTTAACTTATATGGATATAGGTTTAGTATTCAATTGGAGCCAATGGGGACAAGAGCAAAGTGGGTCAGTTAGCACTTAGGCTGCTGGTTGTCATGAAGTTGAGAACGGTGGATTGTGCCAAAGCGTTCCACATGTCCAAAGAAAGGTGAGATGACTTAAGAGTGCAGGGGACCTAACACCCAGCTGGGGAAGCCCCCCACTTCATTGATGTGGACCCGAGTCCTGTGGTGGAGGGTGTGAAGAGGAGGAGGGAGCTTCTTTTTGCCGTGGTTGCATGAAGGAGGCCACCAGCTGAGACTAAGAAGGCCTGTCTCCAGGTTAGTGCTACAGTGAGAGGCACACGTGAGACATGGAGGCCTTAGATTCAGTGTCAACAGTGACAAGGAGACTGCAACCTCCACCCCCTCTGAACAAGTCTCTGAGCTTGCACCCACCAGTCGATAAAACACATGAGGATCCTAAGCTCCTCAGAATGGGAAGGTGTGTTCCCAAGACACTTAATACCTAATGGGATTTTTTTTAAAATCGTTTACAGGACGTGAGCATCACTGGTTAGACCAGCATTTACTTCTGGTCTCTAACTGCCCTCCATTTCAGAAGGCATTTGAGGGTCAACCACATTGCTTTAGCTATGGATCTGGAGTCACATATAGGCCAGACCAGGAAAGGATGGCATATTTGCTTCCATAAAGGGCATTAGTGAACCAGGTTTTGTGAAGGGTAGGTCGTGCCTCACAAACCTCATTGAGTTCTTCGAGAAGGTGACCAAACAGGTGGATGAGGGTAAAGCAGTTGATGTGGTGTATATGGATTTCAGTAAAGCGTTTGATAAGGTTCCCCACGGTAGGCTATTGCAGAAAATACAGAGGCATGGGATTCAGGGTGTGGATCAGAAATTGGCTAGCTGATAGAAGACAAAGGGTGGTGGTTGATGGGAAATGCTCTGACTGGTGTCCAGTTACTAGTGGTGTGCCACAAGGATCTGTTTTGGGGCCGCTGCTGTTTGTCATTTTTATAAATGACCTGGAGGAGGGCGTAGAAGGATGGGTGAGTAAATTTGCAGATGACACTAAAGTCGGTGGAGTTGTGGACAGTGCAGAAGGATGTTACAAGTTACAGAGGGACATAGATAAGCTGCAGAGCTGGGCTGACAGGTGGCAAATGGAGTTTAATGCAGAAAAATGTGAGGTGATTCATTTTGGAAGGAATAACAGGAAGACAGAGTACTGGGCTAATGGTAAGATTCTTGGCAGTGTGGACGAGCAGAGAGATCTCGGTGTCCATGTCCATAGATCCCTGAAAGTTGCCACCCAGGTTGAGAGGGTTGTTAAGAAGGCGTACGGTGTGTTAGCTTTTATTGGTAGAGATATTGAGTTTCGGAGCCATGAGGTCATGTTGCAGTTGTACAAAACTCTGGTGCGGCCGCATTTGGAGTATTGTGTGCAGTTCTGGTTGCCACATTATAGGAAGGATGTGGAAGCATTGGAAAGGGTGCAGAGGAGATTTACAAGAATGTTGCCTGGTATGGAGGGAAGATCATATGAGGAAAGGCTGAAGGACTTGAGGCTGTTTTCATTAGAGAAGGTTAAGAGGGGACTTAATTGAGGCATACAAGATGATCAGAGGATTAGATAGGGTGGACATTGAGAGCCTTTTTCCTCGGATGGTGATGTCCAGCACGAGGGGACATAGCTTTAAATTGAGGGGAGATAGATATAGAACAGATGTCAGAGGTAGGTTCTTTACTCAGAGAGTAGTACGGGCGTGGAATGCCCTGCCTGCAACAGTAGTGGACTCGCCAACACTAAACGCATTCAAATGGTCATTGGATAGGCATATGGACGATAAGGGAATAGTGTAGAGGGGCTTTAGAAGGGTTTCACAGGACGGTGCAACATCGAGGGCCGAAGGGCCTGTACTGCGCTGTAATGTTCTATGTTCTAGATGGGTTTTTTCCAACAATCAACAATGGTTTCATGGTCATCATTAGACTTTTAATTCAAGATTTGTATTGAATTCACCACCTGGGTGGGATTTGAACCCTGGTCCCTAGTTTTTGCCCCGGGTGATTGGATTACTAATCCAATAACAATGCCACTACACTCCACCTCCCCACAGGGATTGCAGCACTGCTGATGACCTGTCACCACTGAGACACACATCTCCAAATGGGTTGGGACAGGTGACACTGAACACAAAGGAAAACAGAGGCTTATCCCATGATCTTTGTCCATGCAGGAGGAATGCATGCGCAATGGGAGGTAGAGGGTTGAAATGGGAAGAGGGGGTGCCATTTCTATATTGAACAACCCTCATGGAAATGACAGCAATGGAGTTAGCCTGGATAGTGGGAGTGGAGGTTGTAAGGCTTGACAGTTAAACTAGAGCTCCTGGTGAACCTAGTGACTACAGAAGGCAAATTGATCTTTAAGGGAAGGTAGACTCCACACCATCACATTGCATGTTACATACAAAGTAACATTGGGTAGTCTCAACATGGCAAAGATTTCTACTCTCCTAGGCTAGCTCTCATCATCCCTTCTTCTGTCTCCCACAGGTGAAAATGGCCAAGCCAGGGGGGCCCTCTCCCTCTACTTTCACCGGCCCTCAGCTGCATAAGGGAAAAGAAGAGCACCTTCGCACCATAGAAGTGCACCATCCACCAGCGCAAATATTCTCCCCCTCGGTGGGTTCTCATGCACATTTAGATATATTGGTGCAGGGTGATGGTTGCTGCAATGTTGTGCAGGAGGTGGTGCCAGAGGCAGAGGGAGCTGTGGCCAGTCCCTCTGGCAGATGATGGACAGAGACAGCCCTGGACACAGGTGCAGAACCCCGGGAGCACATGAAAGAAGGTTCCACGTTGAATAGCAGCAAGAGATGTGCTCCTGCATATCAGAGTTTCCTGAGGCAGCATACGGTCTTGGGCAGAGGCTAGAGATCTCCATCCAGCTCATGTATGCCACTATGGCTCAGGCTGTAAGTACATGATCTTTTCCACAGCCACATTATCAGTGGATGCAAGATCTGCGTACTGGCAACTACAGGGTGCATGCGTAGCATGTATTGGTTAGTAAGTGTAGAGATCCTTGGAGTGGATAAAAGCTGCCCCCAGTTGGTGTTTTCCAGCAGGCATTAAACAATCCAGTCAAGGGCTGAGTCTGGCGTAGAGGAGAATGAGGGTGCTATCCCTTATGCAGCGCTTTCATCATTCCTGTGTCCTAAACATGAATATGAATGCAGCAGCACAGTTATTTTAACATCTCTAAACATTTACAATGAACCCTTTATAATGTATCACTTGCAAGAACAACACTTCTTTTGTATTTGTGTAAATAGACTAATCAAAACATTATCAGGTTCACTACATCTCCAATAAAATCACATATATTTTTGGCCAATGTTAGACAAAAGAGAATTTTAAGATCTTCAAACAGCTATATGATCGCTCTCCCCTTCATTTGATGTATAAATCTCCTGCTTACTGAGTTTGGGCCACAATAAAGCAACAAAACTGTTACAAATTCAAAATCTACTCTATTTTCTATTTAAAAATGTGTAATTTACCATCATTCATTGAAGTGATAAAATATAGGAATGAATTTTTGTAATTCTTAAGGCCTAGAAATTAGAACAGCTTCTCAAAATTATGCACAGATCTCTGGGCATTCCAATGTGGGCATTAATAATGATGGATGTGCTTTAAAACTTGTTATCTGTTCTTAAAATAGATTAAGTGCAAACTGCAAAAGAAGATGGGGATTTAAATTAATTAAGGTTTTCATAAGCTTGCTCCATTCAGGAAGATTTTCTAAGAATTAGGTGACTAGCACATCCTCATTATACCTAGAAATATCCACTGCCTACCACCAGGGAATCAATGTAAATTGCAAGTTACTTTCCCCCCCGCCCTCCCCCATCTAAAAATTTAACAGCAGAATTTTGTGTCCCAGACAGGTGCGGGTCCAATCTGGAACAGTATAAAATAGCATGCCATGACTACAGGCGCTCATCCCGACGTCATCCTGCACTTGTGCGACAATTGGGTTGGCAGCGGAGGCTTGCATTGCAAGAGGGGCTGATGACAATTATGGAGCCAATTGAAGGGATTATCTGCCGTATTGCCTGGAATATTATATTGCCCGTGTCAATTTTAGGTCGTCGCATGCGCAGAAGGGATAAGAAATGGGAAGCGGAGTTGGGAGGGGAGATCAATTGGGAATAATGAGTGAGTCACTGGGTAGGGTAAACGGGACCTCCTCTTGTGCAAGGATGAGCCTGATACAGTTTAATGTGGTGCACAGGGTGCATATGACTCGGGCGGGAATAGTGGGTTCTTTCAGTGGGTAGCAGATGAGTTTCAGATGTCTGGGCGGGTGCCAGCGAATCACACGCACAGGAGCGTCTGCTGCTTCCGGATGTGGAAGGGGAGTGAAGAATTGGGGATATATACAAGTGACTGGGGGAGCAAGGAGGCGAGCGGGTGGTGAAGATCAAGGAGAAATGGGAAAGGAAGTTGGGAGAGGAGACCAATTGGGGAGTAAAGAGTAAGGCACTGCGTCGTGTAAATGGAACCTCCTCTTGTGCAAGGATAAGCCTGATACAGTTTAAGGTGGTGCACATATGACTCGGGCGAGGTAGCAGCAGATGAGTGGGAGAGGTGTGGGCGGGGACCTCTGAATCACGCGTACATGTTTTGGGGTTGCGAAAAATTGGGATGGCTCTGGGCGGGAGTGTTCTTAGCCTTATCCAGAATAGTGGAGGAGGAGGTGGACCCAGACCCTTTGGTGACAATATTTGGGGTTTCAGAGCAGCCGGAGTTCATGGAGAGGAGGAAAGCCGATGTTGTGGCCTTCGCCTCTCTGATTGCACGACGCGGAATTTTGCTGGAGTGGCGGTCGGCATCACCACCGGTGGTAGCAGCTTGATTAGGTGATCTGTACGCCTTCCTGCATTGGAGAAGATAAAGTATGTTTTAAGTGGCTCTGCAGAGGGGTTTGAGAAAAGGTGAGGGATGTTTATGACCGTGTTTGAGGAGCTGTTTGTCGCGGGGGAGGGAGGGGTTGAAAAAGGGGAATACATTTGTACAGACTATATTTTTTTAATTTAGAGTAGTAATTCATTTTTTCCAATTAAGGGCCAATTAACGTGGCCAATCCACCTACCCTGCAGATCTTTGGGTTGTGGGGGTGAAACCCACGCAAACACGGGGAGAAAGTGCAAATACCACACGGATCGTGACCCAGGGCCAGGATTGAACCTGGTACCTCGGCGCTGTGAGGCAGCAGTGATAACCACTGCGCCACCGTGCTGTCCAGACTGCATAGTTGATTGCTGGGAGGTATGTATCCCAGGGTGTTTATTTGTTGTAACCTGTTTTGATACATGTTTGTAATAACATTTTTAAAAATTTAAAATGGAGGGAAATCTGCTCAGGAGGGGTCTGAGGCATTGGGAGGGGCCCTTGGCTGGACTAAGAGCTCTTTTCAGGGGGCACTCTCAAACTGCTTAGAGCCACAACTTTGAAACAGAGTCGGAGCTGAGAGAAAAGAGGACAATTCCTAAAGAAGATCCAATTGAAGTCATTGCCTTTTGGTGCACTTTAATGAGACTCTGCAGGTGTATTTCACAATACAGTTGCTCCATTTGAGCATTAACAGAGAGATTGTGAGAGTGGCAAATGCAAACAACCATTAAGGAAGTGCATTCTCTGTCGTGTGACTTCCAGCAGGTTTTTCCCTTCCATATTTTTTTTTAAAATATTTTTTATTCTCCTCCTTTTTCACATTTTCTCCCAAATTTACACCCAACAATAAACAATAATCAGTAACGAATGTAATGTCAATCCCCATATCAATAACAACGATCCCATTCTCCCACCAAACCCCAGATATTGGCCCATGTTAACATAAACAAATGACAAAAAGGAATCAGGAATCACCCACGGTCACCATTAACACATACAGTCCCCCTCCCCCAACCTTCCCAGCCCCCAACCCCTCTAATGTTCGATGTGATCCAATTCTCGAAAGGGCATCATGAATAATGCCCATGAATTGTAGAAACCCTCTATCCTTCCCCTCAGTTCAAATTTGACCTTTAAGAATTCGAGCAGGTCCGCCACGCCAGGGCACAGGGTGGAGAGGTTGATCTCCACCCTAACAGGATCTGCCTTCGGGCGATCAACGAGGCGAAGGCTACAACATCTGCCTCCACGCCCATTTCCAACCCCGGCTGGTCCGACACCCCGAATATGGCCTCCCGAGGGGCCAGGTCCAGTTTCACACGCACCACTTTAGAGATTACCATGAACACCTCCTTCCCGTAATCCTCCAACGTTGTACAGGACCGAAACATATGAACGTGGTTTGCGGGCCCCCCAGCAACGTACACACACATCTTCTACACCCTCAAAGAGCCGGCACCCTTGTAAGGTGCACTCTATACACTACCTTCAGCTGTATCAGCCCCAACCTCGCACACGAGGTGGAGACGTTCACCCTCCGGAGCACCTCACCCCAGAACCCTGCCTCGATACCCTCTCCCAGCTCTTCCTCCCAATTTGCCTTGATCCCTTCTAGCGGGGCCTTCTCCTCCTCCAAAATAGCCTCGTAATCCGCCGATACTACCCCCTTCTCCAGTCCCCCCGTCGTGAACACCTCCTCCAGCAATGTGGAAGCTGGCTTTACTGGGAAGCTCTATATCTCCTTTCTGGCAAAGTCTCAAACCTACATGTATCTAAATATTTCCCCCTGCTCCAGCCCATACTTCGCTCCCAGCTCCTTCAGTCCTGCAAAACGACCCCCAAGAAATAAATCTTTTAGTGTCCTAATTTCTTTCTCCTCCCATCTCCAAAAATTTCCATCCCACTTCCCTGCCTCAAATCTATGGTTCCCCCAAATCGACATTTCCCTTGACCCTGCCCCCAACCCGAATTTCTGTCGAAACTGCCTCAATTCTCAACTAAGCTATTACTACCGGACTCCCTGAGTATCACCCTGGAGGCCATCGGGAGCAGCTTTGTCGCTAGTGCCTTCAATCCCGACCCACTACTCAAACTCTCCTCCATTCTGACCCAATGTGAGTCAACCCCTCTGACCCATCTCCGTACCTTCTCCACATTCGCCGCCCAGTAATAATAAATCAGGTTCGGAAGACCTAAACCCCCTGCCTGTCTTCCTCTCTGTAGTAGCACCTTTTTAATTCTGGCTACCTTCCCTCCCCATATGAATGAGGTAATCATCCCTTCAATCTCTCTAAAAAATGCCTTTGGCAGGAAAATCGGCAGACATTTAAATATAAACAGGAATCGGGGCAGCACATTCATTTTAACCGCCTGTACCCGACCCGCCAATGACAGAGGGAGACCATCCCACCGTGCCTGATCAGCTTGTACTTAGGAGCCCCCCCCCCCCCCCACAATCTCGAGCAACCTGCACCCGCAGGTATCTAAAGTGAGTCTAGATTTAATTTGTACCCTGAGAAAGACCCAAACACCCGAAGCAGCTCCAGTAGTCCCCCTGTTGACACACTTGGTTCCGACATATATAATAACAAGTCATCGGCATATAAGGACACCCTATGCTCTATCCCTCCCCGCACTATCGCTTTCCATACTCCCAAACTTCTTAATGCGATGGCCAATGGCTCATTCGCGAGTGCAAACAGCAGGGAGGAACATAGGACATCCCTGCCTAGTCCCACGGTGGAGAGGAAAGTATTTTGAGCTTATGTTATTTGTGCAGACACTGGCTCCTTATATAATAGCTTTACCAAGTCCACAAATCTGGGTCCAATTCCAAACTGCTCTGGAAGTGCCATCAAGTACCCCCATTCTAACCGGTCAAATGCATCCTTGGTGTCCAATGCCACAGACACCTCTGTTTCCTTAACCTCCGCCAGTACCATAACCACATTCAATACCCTCATACCTTCCTAATGTTCGAAAAGATCTGCCTCCCTCTTACAAGCCCCATCTGATCTTCACTTATCACCTTTGTGAGGCACTCCTCCAGCCTACCTGCCAGTACCTTCACCAATATCTTTGCGTCCACGTTTAAAAGTGATATGGGCCTATACGACCCACACCCCGTCGGGTCCTTACCTTTCTTCAGTAACAGGGAAATCAATGCCTGCCCCAAAGTTTGTGGTAGCACCCCCTTCCCTATCGCCTCCTCAATCATCCCCACCATCAGCGATACCAACTTATTTTTGAATTTTTAATAATATTCCACCGGAAACCCAGCCGGCCCTGCCACCTTCCCCGACTGCATCCTCCCAATCACATATTTTATCTCCTGCTCCATTATCGCCCCCTCTAATGTAGCCCTGTCCCGCTCCCCTAACCTCAGGTACTCCAGCCCATCTAGAAATTCCTGCACCTCCCGGCCTCCCCCAAGTGGCTCTGTCCTGTACAACCTCTCATAGAATTCCTTAAAGACCTTGATAATCTGATCTGGAGCTACCACCAACTTCCCTGCCCTGTCCCGCACCTGGCTAATTTCCCTTGCCTCAGCCTTCCTACGGAGCTGACCCACCAACATACCTTCTCTCCATGCTCGTAAACTGCCTCCCTTGCTCGCCTCAATTGGCGTAACGGCTTCCTAGTAGATAGTCAGTCAAAGCTCGCCTTGAGTTCCGTCCTCTTTTCCAACTGCACTGGGTCCCTATCTTCTGCATACTTCCTGTCCACCTCCAACATCTCATCTATTACCCTCTGGCATTCAATCCTCTCCTCTTTGTCTAGCCTAGCCTTGAACAAGATCACCTCACCCCTCACCATGGCTTTAAAGCCTCCCAGACAACCGCCTTTGACACCTCACCCGTACAGTTAAAACCTACATATTCCTCAATTACTTTTTCAATTTTGTCACAGAACCCTCGGCCCCCCAACAGTCCAACATCTAACTTCCACCCTGGTCTCTGTACCATCCCCTTCTCCAGTGCCATATCCACCCAATGCGGAGCATGATCTTATGTTGCAATTGCCGAGTACTCCGACCCATTAACCTCAGCCAGCAGCACCTTCCCCACCATGAGAAAGCCAATCCGCGAGTACACCTTATGGACTGCCGAGAAAAACGAGTACTCCTGCACCCTTGTGTGCAGAAACCTCCAAGGGTCCACCCCTCCCATTAATGCCATTAGCCCAGCCAGCACCTCTACCCCCCCCCCCCCCCCCAACCCCCCCCCCCCCCCCCCCCCCCCCCCCCCCCCCCCCCCCCCCCCCCCCCCCCCCCCCCCCCCCGGACGGGACCAGTGAGTGCACGACCGTGACCTGCCCAATTTTGGCTCCTGCACCAAGTTCCAGTTCCCCCCCCCCCCCCTATCAGCTTGTGTGTGTCCAAGTCGGGGACAGCCCCACCTGGGGGTCTCACCTGGTCCCTCACCATCAGGTGAGCCTCCTGCAGCTTTGCTATTTTGGCCTTCAAACTTTTAAGATGTGCAAGCACCCTTGACCTCTTGACTGGGCCTCCCAGCCCCCTCACGTTCCACGTGACTATCCTAACTGGGGGTCTCTCCCCCCTCCTTCTTATCTACCACCATCATACCAGCGGGCCCTGCCCCATGAGCCTGACCCGTCCCTTTCCATTATTAACATCGCACCCCCTCCCAGAAACCCTCCCTGCACTTCCCCTTGAAAAACTCTTACCCAGTATCGTGTCCCCCCCCCCCCACAAAACTTGGTCGCCTCGTCGGCCCATCAAAACCTGCTAACCAGGCTCCAATGTCCGCAGCCCTCCTCTCACCTCACCTCCGTTCATGAGCCGACTTTAGTTAGCTAATGCGGGTGGTCCCCCTCTCCCCCAAAACAATAAAGCATACTGTCCCCTCCCACCCAGTCACAGAAGAAAAAGAAAAACAATCTAGCCTATGCAATTTTCCAGCTCCCCAATCACAGTCCACAATCTTTCTTCCAGCTCCACTCCTCACTTCTGTCCTAAGCCTTCCGCCTTCATGAACACCTCAGCCTCCACTGTTTCAAAATAAAAATCTTTGGTGTCGTATTTCACCCTCAGCTTCGCCGGGTACACAATACAAAATCGTAGTCCCTTGTTGTACAGTGCCGTCTTCACTCGGCTGAACGCCGCTCGTCTCTTTGCCAACTCGACCGTCAAGTCCTGGTAAATCCGAACTCTAGCACCATCCCACTGCACCTCCCGCTTCTGCTTTGCCCAGCTTAACACCTTCTCCTTCGTGTGGTATTTATGGAAGCAGATAATTACTGCTCTCGGCGACTTGTTTACTTTGGGTTTCGGCCTTAACGACTGATGAGCTCGGTCCAGTTCATACCGGGAGGAGTCTTCACCCTCCCCCGTCAACTCCGCCAGCCTCTTAGCAAAGTACTCTGTTGGCCTCGAGTCCTCTGCCCCTTCAGGTAAGTCCACAATTCTCAGATTTTTCTGCCTCGAGCGGTTCTCTAAGTCCTCGAGCTTTGCTCGGAGTCTTCTGTTGACCTCCACCACCCTCTGTAGTTCATCTCCCATCGAGGTGAGCTGGTCGCTGTGCTGCAACATGGCCTCCTCCACTTCCTTCATCTTTTCCCCCGTTCTCTCACCTCGGCCGATGGCTTTGCCACATCCACCCTCACCAGGGCAATTGCCTCCTGCACCAATGATCTCAGTACGACCGCCATCTCTTTGCTCAACGCCTCCATGTGCCTCGCAAACTGCTTCTCCAGCTCCACAGCCATCACCTTGGCCATCCTTTTCACTGCAAGTAGTGCGGCCCCTCCTCGCGGTCCGGCATCCGCCATCTTGTCAGCGCTTTTACTGGTCCTCTCCTTTGGCGGCGAATCTGCGTTTCCTCCCTTCTTTCCAGCTGTTTTTTGGCATCCCTTAACCACTTAATCTTTTGCTCCTTCTTTCTTCAATCTTGAGATAAATAATAAAAAATAAAATAATAAAAGTAAATAAATAAAAATAACAAATAAAAAAAATGAAAAAGTAAATTTAAAAAAAAATTTTATAATTAAAAAAACTTTTTAAATAATTTTTTTTTAAATTAAAGTTCAAAACATCTCTTCTCCTGGGACTGGACTGCAAACATCCCAAACATGCATTTTCAGTGGGAGGGGCCATCCGGTTTTTGCTGCTCCCCCATTACATCTGTGCTGGATTCAGCCTCGCCTCAGGCCACATTCCTCCCTGCCGCTTGCTTCGGGCTCGATGCCCCTGCTCCTCCGGTCACGGGATCCCCACCGGCCCGATTCGGTGCTCGTCCCTCAGGCCCCAACGGCCGACGAAATCCCAACTGGCGAAACCATGGAGAAACCCCCGGAAAACGCCGAAATGCCGCGGACCGGCGGGAGCCTCTCTCCAGCGCGACTGCCCCGCTCGCACGCGCCACCATAAGTCGCATCGGGACCATATTTTAAGCAGTCCGATACACCACTGAATGACAGTCTCATTAAATTGGGTCTCCTCGTTGGTCACCGGCCTCCGCACTGGCGCCATTAGTCAAAACCTAAACGGGTACCCCTTAACCCCCAAGAGCCAACCGGTCATCCTGGAGTGGTCGTCGAAGATGCCGGAGATCTCCATCTGCCCCAGGATGTAGTTGTCATGCAAACTCCATGGGAAGTGTTTACACACGTGCATGATCTTGAGATGGTGGTCACACACAAGTTGAACATTCAGGGAATGGAACCCCTTCCTGTTAACGTAGGGTTCTCCCAGGCGTGCCAAGTTGCCATCTATTGTCCGCCTGGATCTGAGCATCCTGACGATGGGGGAGAATCCTGCTGCTTGGGCATTGTGATGCGCTTGGTCCAGTCCAAAGTTTATATAGTCAGCTGCCCAGGCAAACAGGGCATCCATAACTTCACGGTATACTTGGAGGCTGTTGGTTGGGATATGCCGAACAAGTCCCCGCTCGAGCTCAGAATGAACCAGAGGCGTAAATGTTCAGGGCTGCTGTGACCTTGACGGCCCTCTGTGCAGGTATCCTCCTCCTCCACATGGTGACACGTCTGCAAGGACATGGCACAGGTGCCGCACTGTCCCCTTGTTGAGGCGGACCCTCCTGCAACATATGCTGTCCGACATCTCTTTAAATGACCAGCGACGCCTGTACACCTAGCACCGTCACCGGCCTCCCCCTCTAGGTCCCTCCCTTGCCTGAATCATAGAAAATGATCTGTGTTGTTCCTCATGTCTTAATAAAGCTCGTAGTCTCAAAGGTGGAGAAGATGCTTTATTGTGAATTTGTTCTGTCTTCAGAGCTTAACTTACGGCTATCTCAAATGCTGCCTGCCTGTATCTGTGTCCTGCTACGAGTTCTGCCTTCCGTGAAGTGTGTCCTCACTTCCTGTCCCTGTGTATTTATAGCTCTCCCGTGCTCCCTCTAGTGCTTGCTCAGTTGTATTGCATCTACTCAGATCTACAATCACCACATCCCCCCTTTTTTCTTTACATATTTTCTGTACATCGTTAAAGAAAATTGTACAAAACAGTTACTTATGATATGTGTATCTATACAAGTGATGGTGCTATTGCATATTTTACAAAGCTAATTTATATTTATGAGTCCACTCTTAATAAAAACATTTATGAGTCCAAACTTGATGAATTTGTTCACTGAGTTTTTTCTTTTGTTGTTGTTGACGTGGTGAATGTTGTCGGTGTTCTTGTTATTTTAAGTAACCAATGCGTCATCCCGAGGTGTTTGCATGGTCGAACCACTGATGTTGACTGACATGGACATTTTTCTGTGCTTGTGGTATCGATTTATTATGTCATCTGCCTTGAAAGCTGGTGTGCTTGCTTGTTCTGGAGCAGATGTGTGTTTGTGTGATTCGTTGTCATCCCATGGCATGTTTGCAGTCGTGTCATTGTTTTGCAGTGTGCTGTAGCATTGTCCTTCATGTGCAGAGTTGTACCATTTTGTACAAGTCGTTGTTTCATTGCTGTTGTTTCTGTCCTTCCTGTCTTTGTTGTTTTCGCTGCCGTTCTTGTTGCTGTTTTTGTCGTTTCTGTCTTTGTTGTTGTCGCTATCTTTGTTATGCTTCTTGTTGGTTTTGTTGTTCTTCTTGTAGTTTTTGTCGTTGTGCTTGTAGTTTTTGTTGGTGCTGTTGTTCTTGTTTCTGCAGTGCTTCTTGCGATTTTTGTTCTTATCGCGCTTCATGTTGTTCTTGCTGTTGTTATTCTCGTTTCTGCTGTGCTTCTTTTGATTTTTGTTGTTCTTGTCGCGCTTCATGTTGCTTTTGTTCTTGCTGTTGTTGTTCTCGTTTCTGCTGTGCTTCTTTTGGCTTTTGTTTTTCTTGTTATGCTCAATGAGTGTCCCGTGTGGATAATTTGAGTCATTGAACGTTTTGTCTCGAGAATGGTGAGAATGATCTGATGTTGCATTGATGCTGGTGACATCAGTCACTTGTGGTGGATTTGATTCGTCGTCTTTGCTTTCTTGGTGCCTCTCTTCTGGAGTCAAATTCTTCGCGATTTCATTTGACGCGGTCTCTCTGGACTCTTGGTGCTCCTCTTCCGGAGTCAAAATCTTCATCATTACAATTGACGTGGTCTCTCTGGACTCTTGGCGCTTCTCTTCTGGAGTCAAAATTTTCATGGTTTCTGTTGATGTGGTCTCACTGGACTCTTGGCGCTCCTCTTCTGGAGTCAAAATCTGCATGGTTTCTATTGGCGTGGTCTCTCTGGACTTTTGGGTGGCTCTACTCTGTGCTTCTGTACAGACAAGCTGAGAACTGTCAGTCTTGCTGTGATCCTGTACCTCCTGTATGTCGAGTGTGATCACCTTGTCACTGTTTTCGCATGCAGTGGGTAGATGTACATTGTCTTCTTCTTGTTTATGTGAGCTTGGTAGACTTTCATAGTCTGCTTGCGGTTGCTCAGATACGGCGGGTTGACCTTCATGGTCTTGTTCATGCATGGTGTTCGCCAGGGAGTGTTTGCTTGCTTCCCTTTTGGAGTCTTTCATCACTCTCACTGTGGAGCCTGTCATCGCTCTCTCTGTGGAGTCTTTCTGTGCTCTCTGTGTGGCGTTGTCTCCTTCTTGGGTATTGCTGTCATCCAATGTATCGACGATCTGCCATGGCGCCATGGTGTTGGATTCATCTACCACGAGTAGATTCGTGTTGAGCTTTGCGACCGTGTCGCTGATGCTGTGATCAGCATATCCGAATAACTCAGCCATGTCTGAGTATTATTCTTCGAAAACTAAACCATCTTGGTTGGATTCATCTACCACGAGTAGATTCGTGTTGAGCTTTGTGAAAAATTCAAGTTATTTCTTCTTTTTGATCTGTACTTTTCACTCGCGATTTCTTAACTGAAGCCTTTCTGTTTGTAGAGTTTTGCATCACTAAGTCTCTGTGCAGTTTGGCCTCTGAGCATACCGTGCTGTTCAAATTCCTTACAGTACTCTTCAAATTTGTTTAGTATTGTTTGTAAGTTGTTGCTGTCTTCATCTTTTGAGTATTTTAATCCATTATAAACTTTCCTAGCTTCATGTCCTGCGATGAGCATTGCTATTTTAATTTCGTCTGAGGCTGCTGCTACATCATTAGCTATGATATAAAAATCGAACATTTGTTTAAATAGTTTCCAGACATTTCTTACATTGCCGGTCGTGTCCAGCTGAGGTGGGGTTCCAAGCCACATCCTCGAATAAGCGATGTCTTCCCAAGTCCAATGTCCAGTAGGAGATTTCCATGCCATTTTGTTCTTTCTGTGTCTGCAGCTGAGTTGTCCTGTAGTAAGCGTCTGAAGCCACTCTTGGTACCATGTGTTGTTCCTCGTGTCTTAATAAAGCTCGTAGTCTCAAAGGTGGAGAAGATGCTTTATTGTGAATTTGTTCTGTCTTCAGAGCTTAACTTACGGCTACCTCAAATGCTGTCTGCCTGTGTGTCTGTGTCCTGCTACGAGTTCTGCCTTCCGTGAAGTGTGTCCTCACTTCCTGTCCCTGTGTATTTATAGCTCTCCCGTGCTCCCTCTAGTGCTTGCTCAGTTGTATTGCATCTACTCAGATCTACAATCACCACACGATCGGCTAATCATAAAGCAGCAAAATGCTGAGATGAGTGACCTTGCAGCACATGGACACCAGCTGACATCAAACAGCACAACGGTGAACCCTGGCATAGCAAGGAAATCCCTGAAGCCAGATAAAGCGGAACCACTTCCTTCAAAACTTAATCAGGAAGTTGGGCTGGCAGCAAAAGCCGGGAAGACATTTAAACACCACAAGATCAAGATAAAGAACGCCCAAGGGCAGCACGGTGGCCTAGTGGTTAGCACAACCGCCTCACGGCGCTGAGGTCCCAGGTTCGATCCCGGCTCTGGGTCACTGTCCGTGTGGAGTTTGCACATTCTCCCCGTGTCTGCGTGGGTTTCGCCCCCACAACCCAAAAATGTGCAGAGTAGGTGGATTGGCCACGCTAAATTGCCCCTTAATTGGAAAAAATAATTGGGTAATCTAAATTTATTTTTAAAAAAGATAAAGAACACCCTACACATTGAAGACAGTGAAACAGCAGAATCAGCCAAGAAACTGATACAGACACTTTAAAAAAATAATTGCATGTGCACAATTTGACCACTTTTTAAATCTGTCTTTCTAAATAGTACATATGTGCATGTAAATGATTTAACAATCATATTGAAAAAGAGGAGGATATAATGAGACGTAGAATATCATTTGTGTATAATTTAATAACGGAACTGTAAGTGAAGATTATGCATAGACTGAGATTCTAGTATTCGACCACAGGTGGCATGGTGGCAGGAGTAAGTCACTGGAGGACAGGCCTCATGGAGCGAGGTAATCTCCTGGACAGCACAGAGAGGGAGAATCTCGACAACAGAGTACAGTCGCATATCGAGCAGCTCCTAAGTCAACAGTGATTAATAAGAGTTAACCATAGTTGTTTGTATTTAGCCGTAATATCCAACTGTGATCTTACATCATACAAACCCATTCGTGTTTTAGTTAATTAATAAACAGTTTTGTACATTTACAAAGCCGTATGTTCTCTGATCACTTCAACTACAAAGACCTCCCCATCCGTGCATACAGAGAAAGTTACATGGTACCATGGAGTGAATGTTAAATGGGTGCAATTGTGAAAAACTTGATACGGCAAGAAAAATCGATTAGGACAATCGGAGGCTCGACAGGAAAGTGATCAGCTGTGAAACTCAAAATGACCAGGTGAAGCGAGATTGAAGCACTCAAGACTCCCGGCCTGCTCTCACGACTGGTAACGTAGATGCTAACCGGCGTGCTTTTAAACAACAAGTTACTTTTTATGTGGAAGCCCGAGGTCTCCAGGAGGTCTCAGATCAGAGGAAAATGGCCATGCTGATGACTAGCAGGTCCCCAGGCAATTAACTTGTATAACAAGTTCCTATTTACCTCGGAGGACGACAGGAAAAGCTATGATAAAATAATTGAACCCTTCGATGACTACTATCACCCGAAGAAAAATTATATGTCTTTCCTATGCGTTATAAAAATCAGGCGAAGCATTCGACTCTTTTGTAACAGACTTGCGTCTTAAAGCACAATCCTGCAATTTTCCAGACCTGCAGGATTCTCTAATCAAGGACCAAATTGTTTTGGACTCAAAAGCGACAGGTTACGCGAACGATTGCTGCGCGAACAAGATTTGACCTTATCCGATGGGATACAGATGTACACAACCAGTTTTGTTCATTTACAAAGCCGTATGTTCTCTGATCACTTCAATTACAAAGACCTCGCTGTGGTGGTATGGATATGAGCACTGCCATTGGTGCAGAGCACTGGCTTCCCATTGGCTCTGGCTGGTCGTGTGCCTCTCGTCCGATTGGTTGGGACTAGTCATGTGACTGCTCTCCAATTGGTCGAGAGGCAAGTAGGCCCGCCTCCGAGGCGGGGTATAAGTACCCAGAGTTCCCAGCGGTCGGCCATTCTCGGTAGTCGACCACCGGGCTAACAACTAGCTGATTAAAGCCACAGTTCGGATCCTAAATGTGTCTTGAGTCGAATTGACGGTACATCAATTTAATCAGCTAGAGTTTTGGAATGGAGCTTCGCATCAAGCCTGACTGCCTCCGCACCAGCCCGCATGCTGCAAATGCGTCTGCAATTTTTAACACTGGCAGGCGTGTTTTAATAGCTACCTGACAACTGCAGCCGGCAAGCCCACCAAGGAGCAGAAACTCCACATCCTCCACT
The DNA here is from genome assembly GCF_902713615.1 of Scyliorhinus canicula. Classification (NCBI taxonomy): domain Eukaryota; kingdom Metazoa; phylum Chordata; class Chondrichthyes; order Carcharhiniformes; family Scyliorhinidae; genus Scyliorhinus; species Scyliorhinus canicula. Next base: position 165,984,140 of record NC_052150.1, on the reverse strand, counting down.
CATGCGTGGGCACATCGGTCTACGGAATGATCGAGGGCGACGGCGACTTTGATGTGGCCATGGAGATTCTCAAAGGACACTTTCTCCGGCCGGTCAACAAAGTATACGCACGGCATCTCCTGACGACTCGACAACAGTTCCCTGGTGAGTCCCTCGATGAGTTTTACCAGGCCCTCGCAGCTCTAGGGAGAACGTGCGCATGTCTCCAAGTTTTGGCGACGGAGCACATGGAACTTCTAATCAGAGACGCTTACGTTGCTGGCATGCAGTCTCCTTCTATCCGCCAACGATTGCTAGAGAAGAACGCCCTCAGCCTAGCTGAGGCACGGACTCTTGCAACCTCGTACAACTACGATATCTTGTATCATCCTGGGAAGCTCAACGAGCCTTCCGATGCCCTGTCCCGTGGTACCTGCGCCAGCGCGCAGATTGACCGCCTCCGCTCCCTCCACACAGACCTCTGCCATCCAGGGGTCACCCGTTTCTACCATTTTATTAAGACCCGCAACCTGCCCTACTCCGTCGAGGAAGTCAGGACCGTCACTAGGGACTGCCACGTCTGCGCTGAGTGCAAACCGCACTTCTATCGCCCCGAACGAGCGCATCTGATCAAGGCATCCCGCCCCTTTGAACGTCTCAGTATAGACTTCAAGGGTCCCCTCCCCTCCAACAACCGTAACACTTATTTCTTGAGTGTTATCGACGAATACTCTTGCTTCCCTTTCGCCATTCACTGTCCCGACATGACCACAACAACCGTCATAAAGGCCCTCCTATCCATCTTCTCCCTGTTCGGTTACCCCGCGTACATCCACAGCGACCGTGGGTCCTCTTTTAAGAGTGACGAACTGCGTCAGTTCCTGCTCAGCAGGGGCATAGCCTCTAGCAGGACGACCAGTTATAAGCCCCGGGGTAACGGTCAATTCGAGCGGGAGAATGGCACCATTTGGAAGACCATCCTGCTGGCCCTACGGTCCAGAGATCTCCCTATTCCCCGTTGACAAGAAGTCATTCCCGACGGCCTGCATTCAATCCGGTATCTCCTCTGTACTACCACTAATCAAACACCTCATGAACGTCTTCTTGTTTTCCCCAGGAAGTCATCCTCAGGATCCCCTCTCCCGACCTGGCTGGCCACCCCCGGGCCCATCTTGCTCCGGAAGCATGTGCGGGTGCACAAGTCCGACCTGTTGGTTGAGCGAGTCCAGTTACTCCACGCTAACCCGCAGTATGCGTACGTGTAGTATCCTGACGGTCGGCAGGATACGGTCCCGCATCGGGACCTGGCACCCGCCGGTGTGCAGCCTTCTCCCCCTACATCAATACCTCCCCCCAACCCCAATCCCCCTCAGCGCCCCGCCCCAGCGCGCATGCCCCTCTTCCCCGATTACAGCGTCTCCACCACCGGCACGGGTACGGAGACACATCTACGACCAACGCTCCCAGAGGCAAGGACGACCATCGGCCCGACATCACCGGCTCCACTGCGACGGTCCTCCAAAACACCATGGGCACCCGACAGGCTGATTATCTCCATCTGATGCGGCCATGGGACATTTTTTGTGTTATTCTGTTGTTATTAGTAGTAGTATTGTTTTGCCACGAGCCAGTGAGCAGCTCACCCTTATCGATTTTCGCTGCTCATACCACCAGTCCTCGGACCCCCCCCCCCCCTCTCTCTCTTGCACTTACACTCCACCCCACCTTCTTTCTCCACAAGGGGTGAATGTGGTGGTATGGATATGAGCACTGCCATTGGTGCAGAGCACTGGCTTCCCATTGGCTCTGGCTGGTCATGTGCCTCTCGTCCGATTGGTTGGGACTAGTCATGTGACTGCTCTCCAAGTAGGCAAGAAGGCCCCACCTCCGAGGCAGGGTATAAGTACCCAGAGTTCCCGGCGGTCGGCCATTCTCTGTAGTCGACCACCGGGCTAACAACTAGCTGATTAAAGCCACAGTTCGGATCCTAAATGTGTCTTGAGTCAAATTGATGGTGCATCACTCGCCATCCATGCATACACTGCGAGGTCTACAATATCACCCATAATGTGATATCGGTAAGGAATTGGAGAGTGTGCGAGACCGACAATCAGTTATAGCTTTCACCCCGGTACTTTCACCCCCCCCAAGCCTCCCTCACCCTTACATTTCCTGCCATCGCTCAGGCTGCCATCTGACGAGCCGGTTGTGCTGAGAAACCCAGCCCTGCACACGCACTCGCAGCCACAGCAGGGGGACCTCGGCACTGGACCCCAGGCGCCTGCCGAGAACAGTCATTGGACAGGGCACAGGTTCCCTCCCCGATCCACACAGCCACCCTCTGGTCGCAGGGATTTTCCCAGTGCTGCAGCCCAGCTTTTGGATGTTTGATTGCAGGCTGCTGCCTCTGTGGTGTTGGAGCTTCCAGTGTTCAGGCAAAGTATCCAGGCCTTACTAGCTGTTTGGGATGCTGGGCAGTAACAAGGCACGTGTACCCACGGAAATCCGCTTAGGAACTGTGAAGTGCTCACATTACTATTTAATATTTGCAAAAGCCTTCATCTGTGCGGCCAGGAGCTGTCACGGTCAGTGGGAATTCAAGTGACCTTCGCATTACCATGGGCAACCGTCTGCCCTGGAGGTGTTTGTTGAAACAGACAGGCAGAAGCTGCAGTTGCCCCTGGTATGGGTAAAAACGATTCGGGAGGGGGGAGGTGATATCATGTTGGATCCGTGGGTGCTAAGCCCCTCACCCCCCAGCCCAGAGTGAATCCACAATGATGGCATGCTCCCTCAAGAGCTCATCTCTTACCCCCCACTGATCAGCACCCGGCGGGGTTCCCGATTTCGGACTCTCCCGTGATCTAACTGCTCGCTCAGATTTGCACACGTTGCAACCTGTCCATTAGATCACTCCCATAGTTTCCAGATGATTGATGTAGGTAGGCCAGTGGATGTTGTCTATATGGATTTCAATAAGGCCTTTGACAAGGTCCCTCATGGCAGACTGGTACAGAAGGTGAAGACACACGGGATCAGAGGTGAGCTGGCAAGATGGATACAGAACTGGCTAGGTTATAGAAGGCAGAGAGTAGCAATGGAAGGGTGCTTTTCTGATTGGAAGGCTGTGACTAGTTGTGTTGCCACCTTTGCTGTTCGTAGTATATATCAATGATTTGGAGGCAAATGTAACTGGTCTGATTAGTAAGTTTGCAGATGACACAAAGGTTGGTGGAATTGCGGATAGCGATGAGGGCTGTCAGAGGATATAACAGGTTTTAGATCGTTTGAAGACTTGGGCGGAGAGATGGCAGATGGAGTTTAATCTGGACAAATGTGAGGTAATGCATTTTGGAAGGTCTAATACAGGTAGGGAATATACAGTGAATGGTAGAACCCTCAAGAGTATTGACAGTCAGAGAGATCTTGGTGTACAGGTCCACAGGTCACTGAAAGGGGCAACACAGGTGGAGAAGGTAGTCAAGAAGGCAGACGGCATGCTTGCCTTCATTGGCCGGGGCATTGAGTATAAGAATTGGCAAGTCATGTTGCAGTTGTATAGAACCTTAGTTAGGCCACACTTGGACTATAGTGCTCAATTTTGGTCGCAACACTACCACAAGGATGTGGAGGCTTTGGAGAGGGTGCAGAAGAGATTTACCAGGATGTTGTCTGGTATGGAGGACATTAGCTATGTGGAGAGGTTGAATAAACTTGGTTTGTTCTCACTGGAACGAAGCAGGTTGAGGGGCGATCTGATAGAGGTCTACAAAATTATGAGGGGCATAGACAGAGTGGATAGTCAGAAACTTTTTCCCAGGGTAGAGGGGTCAATTACTAGGGGGCATAGGCTTAAGGTGTGAGGGGCAAGGTTTAGAGGAGTTTTACACGGAGGGTAGTGGGTGCCTGGAACTCACTGCCTGAGGAGGTGGTGGAAGCAGGGTCGATAGTGACATTTAACGAGCATCTTGACAAATACATGAATAGGATGTGTATAGAGGGATACGGACCCCGGAAAATTTTAGTTTAGATGGGCAGCATGGTCGGCGCAAGCTTGGAGGGCCGAAGGGCCTGTTCCTGTGCTGTACTTTTCTTTGTTCTTTGTTTTTAGAAGGGAAAATTCTGTCCCTAATTCTGATGCCTTCTAGAACGAGATCAGAACAAAGCAATTTAAAATCAACATTAAATATGAAAATTCTGAATATCTTGTCACTTACTGTAATCCATAACATGTTGAAAGGGCCACAGAGGATTCTGCATATCCTTGGATTTTGCCATGATAATAACAGTGTTCTGCAACCTGTAATTAAAATGAAAACTGTGACTATATAGCATTGTGCTCTGTACATTGAAGATTTAATTGAAAACTATCAGAATTTATATTATATTTTCAAGTGATATCTACCCAGGTTTAATGTAAATAAGAGTTTGACATAAGTAATAGAGTTATATTGAGGCATAAAATCTCACCATAGTTTTTATTACAGGTCAAATGGACTACTTTTTAAAAACTGGATAAAAGCAAATTATTGCGGATGCTGGAATCTGAAACCAAAAGGAGAAAATGCTCGAAAATCTCAGCCGGTCTGGAAGCATTTGTAAGGTGAGAAAAGAGCGAACGTTTCGAGTCCAGATGATCCTTTCTCAAAGCTCATCTGAACTCGAAACGTTAGCTCTTTTCTCTCCTTACAGATGCTCACCGACCTGCTGAGATTTTCAAGCATTTTTTGTTTTAGTTACTTTTTTTTTACTCATTTGCATGTGGGCATCGCTGGATAGGCCAGCACTTAAGAGCAGTATGGTAGCACAGTTCTTCGCACTGTTGCTTCACAGCGCCAGGGTCCCAGGTTCGATTCCCGGCTTGGGTCACTGTCTGTGTGGAGTCTCCACGTTCGCCCTGTGTCTGCGTGGATTTCCTCCGGGTGCTACAATTTCCTCCCACAAGGCCCGAAAGATGTGCTGTTAAGTGAATTGGACATTCTGAATTCTTCCTCAGTGTACCTGAACAGGCGCCGGAATGTGGCGACTAGGGGCTTTTCAAAGTAACTTCTCTGTAGTGTTAATGTAAGCCTACTTGTGACAATAAAGATTACTAATTATTATTTATTGCCCATCCCTAGTTTCCCTTCAGAAAGTGGTGGTGAGCTGCCTTCTTGAACTGCTGCAGTCCCCGAGGTGTAGGTACACCCACTGTGCTGTTAAGAAGAGAAGTTCCAGGATTTTGACCCAGTGACAGTGAAGGAACGGCAATATATTTCCAAGCCAGGGTGGTGAGTGACTTGGAAGGGAACCTCCAGGTGGTGGGATTCCCAGGTATCTGCTGCTCTGCCCTTCTAGATAGTAGTGGTCGTGGGTTTCAAAGATACTGCCTAAGGAACCTGGTTGAGTTCCTGCGGCGCATCTTGTAGACGGTACACACGGCTGCCACTGTTCGTCAGTGGTGGAGAGATTGAATGTTTGTGGAAGGTGTAGCAATGAAGTGGGCTGCTTTGTCATGGATGGTGTTGAGCTTCTTGAGTCTTGTTCAAGCTGCACTCATCCAGGCAAGTGGAGAGTATTCCATTACACTCCTGACTTGTGCCTGGTAGATGGTGATGAGGCTTTTGGGGGTCAGGAGTTTAGTTACTCGCCATAGGTTCCTAGCCTTTGACTTACCCTGATAGCCACAGTATTAATGTGACTAGTCCAGTTCAGTTTCTGATCAATGGTAACCCCCATGTGTTGATTATGGGGGATTTAGCGATGGTAATGCCATTGAATGTCACGGGTCGATTGTTAAATCCTCTCTTGTAGGAGATGGTCATTGCCTGGCACTTGTGTAGCATGAATGTAATTGCCAATTGTCAGCCCAAGCCTGGATATCGTCCAGGTCTTGCTGCATTTGGTATGGACTGTTTCATTATCTGAGGAGTAATGGATGGTGCTGAACATTGTGCAGTCATCTGCGAACATTCCCACTTCTGATCTTATGATGGAAGGGAGGTCATTGATGAAACAGCTGAAGGTGGTTGGGCCTAGGACACTACCCTGAGGAACTCCTGCAGCGATATCCTGAAGTGGAGATGTTTGACCTCCTACCACCAAAAGCATCTTCCCTTGAGTCAGGTATGACTCCAACCAGCAGAGAGTTTTCCCTCTGATTCCTACTGACTCCAGTTTTGATAGGGCTCCTTGATGCCATCCTTGGTCAAATGCTGGTCAGGAGCTGAGTGACCCTGGCAGAACCCAAACTGGGCGTCCATGAGCAGGTTATTGCTGAGGAAGTGCCGCTTGATAGCACTGTTGATGACTCACTCCTTCCATCACTTTGCTGATGATGGAGAGTAGACTGATGGGGCGGTTATTGGCTGGGTTGGATTTGGCCTGTTTCCTGTGTACGGGACACAACTGGGTAATTATCCACATTGACAGATAGATGTCAGTGTTGCAGCTGTACTGGAATAGCTTGGCTACGGTGTGGCAACTTCTGGAGCCACAAGTCTTCAGTACTATTGCCAAAGTATTCATAAAATATAGGAGAAAATTGGCCCATTGAGTCTGCTCTGCCATTCGATCATGGCTGATCCTGGCCTCAACCCCACCGTGCTGCCCATTCTCCATAACCGTTCAACCCAGTACCAATTAAAAATCTGTCCAACTCCTCCTTAAATTTACTCACTGTCCCAGCATCCACTGCACTCTGGAGTAGCGAATTCCACAGATTCACAACCCTTTGGGAGAAGTAGTTTCTCCTCAACTCTGTTTTAAATTTGCTACCTCTTATCCTAAGACTATGATCTCTTGTTCTAGAATGCCCCATAAGAGGAAGCATCCACTCCACGTCTACTTTATCCATACCTTTTATCATCTTGCGTGCTTCAATTTGATCTCCCCTCATTCTTCTCAACTCTAGAGAGTATAGGCTTAAACTGTTCAATCTCGCTTCATACGACAAACCCACATCACTGAAATCAACCGGGTGAACTGCCTCTGAACTGCCTCCAATGTCACTGCATCTTTCCTCAAATAAGGGGACCAAAACTGTGCACAATACTCCAGGTGTGGTCTCACCAATACGTAGTATAGTTCCAACAACACTTCCTTACATTTATACTCCTTTATTCCTTTCGCTATAAGTGCCAACATTTCATTAGCAGGGCCCATTGCCTTCAGCAATTTCTTGATATAACTTGGAGTGATTAGTATTGACTGAAGACTGACAGTGATGCTGGGGACCTTGGAGCAGACCGAAATGGATCATCCACTTGGCAATTCTGGCTGAAGATTGTTGCAAACGCTTCAGCCTTGACTTTTGCACTTGTCTTCTGGGCTCTTTCATCATTGAGCATGGGGGTATCTGTGGAGCCTCCTCCTCCAGCGAGTTGTTTAATTGTGCACCACCATTCACGGCTGGATGTGGCCGGACTGCAGAGTTTAGATCTGATGCGTTCATTGTGGAATCGCTTATGTCTATTACTTACTGCTAATGCTGTTTGGCACACAAGTAGTCTGGTGTTGTAACTTCACCAAGTTGTCACGAATATGAATTTTAAAAATCTCAGCTATAGAAAGTAGAGAGGAATTCGCAACAACCCCAAAAACCTTTTGTAAGATCATAAGGCCCAGTAAGACATAGGAGCAGAATTAGGCCACTCGGCCCATCGAGTCTGCTCCATCATTCAATCATGGCTGATATTTTCCTCATCCCCATTTCCTGCCTTCTACCCATAACCTCTGATCCCCTTATTGATCAAAAACCTATCTATCGCTGTCTTAAAGACACAGTGATATGGCCTCCACAGCCTTCTGCGGCAACGAGTTCCACAGATTCTCCATCCTCTGGCTGAAGAAATTCCTCCTCATCTCTGTTTTAAAGGATCGCCCCTTTAGTCTGAGATTGTGTCCTCTGCTTCTAGTTTTTCCTACGAGTGGAGACATCTCTCCACATCCACTCTGTCCAGGCCTCGCAGTATCCTGTAAGTTTCAATAAGATACCCCCTCATCCTTCTAAACTCCAACGAGTACAGACCCAGAGTCTTCAACCGTTCCTCATACGACAAGCTCTTTATTCCAGGGATCATTCTTGTGAACCTCCGCTGGACCCTTTCCAAGGCCAGCACATCCTTCCTTAGATAGTGGGCCCAAAACTGTTCACAATACTCCAAATGGGGTCTGACCAGAGCCTTATAAAGCCTCAGAATTGCATCCCTGCTCTTGTATTCTAGCCCTCTCGACGTGAATGCTAACATTGCATTTGCCTTCTTAACTGCCGACTGAACCTGCCGTTAACCTTAAGAGAATCGTGAACAAGGACTCCCAAGTCCCTTTGTGCTTCTGATTTCCGAAGCATCTGATTTCTTAAGCATCTTCCCAGCCACATTTTCCAGTGGTCCAATGTCTATTTTTGCCTCTCTCTTACCTTTTATATCTTGAAAAAAACTCTATCTTCCTTTATATTACTAGCTCGCTTGCACTCATACTTCATCTTCTCCCCCCTTATTGCTTTTTAGTTGTCCTCTGCTCGCTTTTAAAGGCTTCCCAATCCTCTGGCATCCCATGAACCCTCGACATTTTGTATGCTTTTTCTTTAGCCTTTATGCTGTCCTTGACTTCCCTCGTCAGCCATGGGTGCCTTGTCCTCCCTTTAGCATGTTTCCTCCCCCTTGGGATGAATTTCTGTTGTGCCCCTGAATAACTCCCCCCAAAACCCCTGCCATTGCTGTCCACTGTCTTCCCTGCTAGGCTCCTTTTCCAATCAACTCTGGCCAGCTCCTCCCTCATGTCTTTGTAAATACCCTTATTTAATTGTAATACCGTTACCTCTGATTGCAGCTTCTCCCTCTCAAACTGCAGGGTAAATTGTATCATATTGTGGTCACTACTCCCTCAGGAGCCTTTTGAAATAAATCCAAGTTGACAAAAATATCAAGTTTTTTTTCCCGGTTTGTATCTTCTTCTCAATTCCTTTGAGTTCCACCAATGAGACAAATTACCACAGATAAACTGCTGCAAGACAACATTTTAAAACATTTTCCTGACCCGGTATGATAAGTTAAAGAATAATGCAGTATAGTGAGATAATTTTACAACCTAATTTCTTCAACCATGGATATTCTTATAATTCCAACCAGATTACTGCCACAGGATTTCATATATTGTTGAATCACTGATGTGTCTATAAATATTTTTCTAACTTTCAGTACTTTACTAAACAGATACTTGATCAGCTCCTTTTTAAATGTGTTGGTGCAGCACCTGTTTTTGATGGGAATTACTAATTAGAAAACAAAACCACTTAATCTCTTGTCACATCTTCAATTGAGCATTGTGGCCACAATGAAAATTGAATAAACAGCTTTGGTGTATGACCTATGTCATTTGAATCTTTAAAAAATCTTAACTGAACCTTTTCTCAGTCACCTCTTCTCATAATGAGATTCACAGCAAATGGCCAATTAGCACACCCAATCTGTCGTTTTCCCGTTTTTCAATGGATGCACATCTGCTGAGTGCAAAGATGTCACGGGTCATGTTCCAATATCCATCATCTTGCACTTTTAAGCATTAACAGGCCAATTCCCCAGCCTTGTGTTCTGGAACAGCAGGTCTGCAAGCAGGCAATTGGAAGTGAAAACATCGTGCCAACATTTTATAGGGCTGAAGTAAAGACTCTTCGATTTAAATGAGCTTGCAACCATTTATTGCGCTAGAGCAGTTTTTCCCCCAGATTTGGTTCATTACTATTTAAATGAACAGAATTATCCAGGACTTTCTCTATTTGCTTTGAATGGAGAGTTTGTTCAGTGGCAACTCTTGAATAGCTTTTGAAGTTTTAAAATCAGTAGTTATGGTATAATTTATGCAGTGAACTTGGTGAGACATGTTTCCATAATTCAGAAATTAATTAAAATGTTAATTTGACAGTTGAAGTAATCTTGGTTACAGAATGTGTCTGTTAAGGAGGCAGCAAGGTTTTATTAACTACTTGCAACTATATACAGTAAAAGGTACAGAAAAGGAGCTATCTTCATGTCTAAGTCTTAACATGTCTCTGGTCAATATCATACTGGTCCTCGGTCAGGGTCATGTGCTTTCTTATTTCACTGTGTGGGTGTACCGTACTCAGATCCATATTAACCCTGTATATACCAGATCCTTGTACGATAACAGCCTTCTTAGTTCACTGAAAGAGGGCATGTCAGAGAAATCACCTGGTCTCAGATTATTCTACAGCCTCTGACACGTTAAATTTACCAATAACGTAGGAACACTGCCTGAGCTTGCACCAGGTCAGTGCTTGTCCCACACAGACGTGACATTATGGGGATGGCACCATGAGCAGTTGGCAAGGCTATCATTATCGCTGCCCCAGCTAGCCCTGGGAGGAGTGATCGGCCGGGGTGGGGATGGGATGTTTGTGCAGCAGGCCAGGCCCCCAAGTCGGCGAACCTGGAGGTGATTAGACCGTCCCCTGCACGCCGGCCCTGGCGCACACCTTGTGCAGCCTCCTGTCCCTGTCCAGGCCCCTTGTCCTGCCCATCTTGGCACTTATCTGCATCCTCATCATTAGACAAGGCCTGGTGTTCATTGTCCTCCTCCAGCATGCTGCCCCTCTGCTGCACGAAATTGTGGAGGATGCAGCAGGCCGCCACGAAATGGGAGCCTCTCCTAGCGTTACTCTGGAGTTCCACTCCAGAGCAGTCCAGGCACCTGAACTGCATCTTCAGCCATGGCTGCAGCGGATAACCTCTATCGACCAAGGGCTAACCCAGGGGTGCACCTCAAAGAGGTCAGAAACCATTGAGTATGCTAGACTCCCGGATATGGGGCACAGACATGCATGATGTGCATCTCATAGTCACACACCAACTGCATGTTCATCGCGTAAAACATCTTTCTGTTTGTGAGAACCGGCCTGTCACCCCACGCTTCACCCTCCAGGCCCTGCAGAGGCTCCTCCCTACCCCAGTCAGCCCTACCAGTGGTAGGACCGGCACCCACAGTCATGCCTCTGCATGTCCTACTTCCTCCCTCTCCCTCATCGGCCACGCATGCCTGTTTCCCGATTTTTGAAACCACCAGTGAAACTCGCCATCAGTAATTCACACCCCCCACCCCCCACCCACCCCACCCCCGGTGGAGGCAGAGCATCGCGGAGACCCCAGAGAATACTGATGCACCATCGATTGCACGTGAGGCGAGTGATTTACCAATGTCAGGCTTTAATTAACTAGAACACAGCCTGGCGATCGTCTACAGTGGAAAGGGACGATCGTCGGGCTTCTGAGCATTTATACCTCGTTGATAGAGGCGTGGTTAACTCAGCCTCTCGGCCAATCGGTCGAGAGGCACATGACCGACCAGGGCCAATGGTAAGCCGACGTTCTGGCCCAATGGCAGATGAGTATGCAGATCATATCATCACATTCACCCCTTACGGAGAAGGAAGGCGGGGGCGGGGGGGGGGGGGGGGGGGGGGGGGGGGGTGTGAACGAGACCCGGGGTGGGGGGGGGGGGGGGAAGAACTGATGATATGAGTAGCCGTCGGGAGAATAATTTTCTCTCCGTACCCTTGTCGAATTTGGGGGCTTGCCACTGGCCCAGACATAACAATATTTACAAAAGGAAGTCCATGGGACCGTAGAACTCTAGAAGGATTCGATCAGTCGTTTGGTGGTCCTTGACGTCCTGGCCGAGCGCCGTAGTGGAGGAGGTGTCGTCGGATCGGCTGATGGTCCTGCTGATGTCCTGGAGTCCGGGAGCGATAGACTTCGAGTAGTCTCCGTCACCTGAGCTGGCCGCGGAGACGCCATGGATGAGGGATGGGGAAGCTGAGTGGGGTGCTGGGGTGAAAAAGGGGAGGGGGGGTCTATGGTGGGGGGGGCTGCACGCCGGCGGGTGCCAGGTCCCGGAGGGAGACCGTGTCCTGCCGACCGTCGGGGTGCTCCACATACGCGTACTGCGGGTTAGCGTGGAGTAACTGGACATCCTCCACCAACGGATCGGACTTGTGCACCCGCACATGCTTCCGGAGCAAGATGGGTCCGGGGGTGACCAGCCACGTCGGGAGAGGGGATCCGGAGGACAACTTCCTGGGGAAAACAAGAAGACGTTCATGAGGTGTCTGATTAGTAGCAGTACAGAGCAGTGAGCGGATAGAGTGCAGCGCATCGGGGAGCACCTCTTGCCATCGGGAAATAGGGAGATCTCTGGACCGGAGGGCCAGTAGTATGGTCTTCCAGATGGTACCATTCTCCCGCTCGACCTGTCCGTTACCCCGAGGGTTATAGCTGGTCGTCCTGCTAGAGGCGATGCCCCTGTCGAGCAGGAATTGACGCAGCTCGTCGCTCATAAATGAGGACCCCCGGTCGCTGTGAATGTACTCGGGGTAGCCAAACAGGGAGAAGATGGAGAGGAGGGCCTTAATGACGGTCGATGTGGTCATGTCGGGACAGGGAATGGCAAAGGGGAAGCGGGAGTGTTCGTCGACAACCGCCAGGAAGTAAATGTTGCGGTTGTTAGAGGGAAGGGGCCCCTTGAAGTCAATGCTGAGACGTTCAAAGGGGCGGGATGCTTTGATCAGGTGTGCGCGCTCGGGGCGGTAGAAGTGCGGTTTGCACTCGGCGCAGATGTGGCAGTCACAGGTTACTGTCCTGACTTCCTCGATAGAGTAGGGCAGGTTGCGGGCCTTAATGAAGTGGTATAGGCGGGTCACCCCTGGATGGCAGAGGTCCGCGTGGAGGGAGCGGAGGCGGTCTATCTGCGCGCTGGCGCAGGTACCGCGGGACAGGGCATCGGAAGGCTCATTGAGCTTCCCAGGACGATACAAGATATCATAGTTGTACGTGGACAACTCGATCCGCCACCGTAAAATCTTGTCATTTTTGATCTTGCCCCTTTGTGCATTATCAAACATGAAGGCTACTGACCGTTGGTCTGTGAGGAGGGTAAACCTCCTGCCGGCCAAATAGTGCCTCCAATGTCGCACGGCTTCGACTATGGCCTGGGCTTCCTTTTCCACAGAGGGGTGGCGGAGTTCGGAAGCCTGGAGGGTTCTGGAGAAGAAGGCCACGGGTCTGCCCGCTTGGTTCAGGGTGGCCGCCAGAGCTACTTCAGATGCGTCGCTCTCGACCTGGAAGGGGAGGGCCTCGTCGATGGCGCGCATCGTGGCCTTTGCGATGTCCGCTTTGATGCGGCTAAAGGCCTGACAGGCCTCCGTCGACGGCGGGAAGGTCGTGGTTTGCATGAGGGGACGGGCCTTGTCCGCGTAGTTGGGAACCCATTGGGCGTAGTATGCGAAAAACCCCAGGCAGCGTTTGAGAGATTTGGGGGTATTGGGGAGAGGGAGTTCCATCAGGGGGCGCATGCGTTCGGGATCGGGGCCTATCACTCCGTTACGCACTACGTAGCCGAGGATGGCTAGGCGGTCGGTGCTGAACACGCATTTATCCTTATTGTACGTGAGGTTAAGGAGTTTTGCGGTTTGGAGGAATTTCTGGAGGTTGGCGTCATGGTCCTGCTGGTCGTGGCCGCAGATGGTGACATTATCAAGGTACGGGAAGGTAGCCTGTAATCCGTACTTGTCGACCATTCGGTCCATCTCCCGTTGGAAGACCGAGACCCCATTCGTGACACCAAACGGAACCCTAAGGAAGTGGTAGAGGCGCCCGTCAGCCTCGAACGCGGTGTACAGTCGGTCACTCGCGCGGATGGGGAGCTGGTGGTAAGCGGACTTAAGGTCCACAGTGGAGAAGACCTTGTATGTCGCGATCTCGTTTACCATGGTAGAGATACGGGGGAGAGGATACGCGTCCAGTTGCGTAAACCGATTGATGGTTTGGCTGTAATCGATGACCATCCGGTTTTTCTCCCCCGTCCGGACCACCAGCACTTGGGCTCGCCAGGGACTGTTGCTGGCCTCGATGACCCCTTCCGTCAGCAACCTCTGGACCTCGGACCTGATGAAGGATCGGTCCTGGGCGCTGTACCGTCTGCTCCGTGTGGCGACGGGTTTGCAATCGGGGGTGAGGTTAGCAAACAGGGAGGGAGGGTCCACTTTGAGGGACGCGAGGCTGCCGCCGAATTGAAAAGTCAAGCTCTGCAGGTTGCACTGGAAGTCCAGTCCTAGGAGTGCCGGTGTGCAAAGGTCAGGGAGGACAAGGAATTTATAATTTTTTTAAAACTTCCCTTGGACCGTGAGGTTCGCGATGCAGCACCCGGTGATGTGGACGGAGTGCGAACCTGAGGCTAAACCGATTTTGCGTGTTACGGGATGGACAGGGAGCGCGCAGCGTCTTACCGTGTCAGGGTGAACGAAGCTTTCCGTGCTCCCGGAGTCCAGCAGGCAGTCCGTCTTGTGGCCGTTGAGGTGGATCAGCATAGTCGTTTTGGCGAGCGTGCGTGGATGAGACTGGTCGAGCTGAACGGCCGCGAGCCGTGGAGAAAATTCGTCGTCGCTGTCCAATTCCATGCTGGAGGGACCTTGAGTGGCAGATGTGGAAGTCGGTGGCCAGGATCCATATGTGGGGTGAACGGCCGCGAGCCGTGGAGAAAATCCGTCGTCGCTGTCCGATTCCATGCTGGAGGGACCTTGCGTGGCAGATGTGGAAGCCGGTGGCCAGGATCCCCAGGTGAGGTCTGTTCCCCAAGATGGCGGCGACCAGGACCCGCACGTGGGGTCGGGGCCCCAAGATGGCGGCGCCCAGGACCCGCACGTGGGGTCGGCACCCCAAGATGGCGGCGCCCAGGAAGCCCTCGTGGCCGCTGGAGGCGGAGCTAGCTTTGCCGGCGCTGTGAGCGGAGAGGCGCGCAGGCCGGCTCCAGGACGCCGGCTAGGTGCATCAGCTGTGGGAGGAGGTAAGGCGCGCGGGCCGGGTGCGGGGGGCCGGGGGAGCCGAGTCGCGCTGCGGGCAGGCAGGGACCGGGGGGGGCCGGAGAGGCGAGCCGGTCGGGCGCCGGGGCCCGGGGGTGGAGGGAGCCGGGGTCCGGGAGCGGGGGAAGCAGGGCCGCTGCGGGCAGGCAGGGACCAGGGGGGCCCAGAGAGGCGAGCCGGTCGGGCGCCGGGGCCCGGGGGCGGGGGGGAGAAACGTGCGCGGCGGGCAGGCAGAGGCCTGGAGGGGCCGGGGAGGTGCGCGTGTCGGCCGGCGGGGCGCGAGTCGGGAGCGGCTGGAGGGGCCCTGGAGGAGAGAGAGAGGCACACAGGCCGTTTGCAGAGGCCTGGGGGAGGGGGGGAGAGTGCTGTGCAGCTTCCAGAAACGCTGCAGCCAGCGTTTTGGCCTGGCAGACCGTGGAGTAGTGGCCCTTCTTCCCGCAGCTCTTACAGAGGGCGGAGCGGGCTGGGCAGCGCGAGCGAGGGTGCTTAGCGTACCCACAAAAGTAGCAGCGGGGCCCCGCGGATTTATCGGGTCGCCCCGCGGCACAAGCCTGAGGGAGGCCGGAAGCGGTGGGTAGCTGGTGGGAAGCGTGCCAGGAGGCGGCCTGGCCAGGGTCATAGGTGCGAGCGCTTAGATCTGCGACCTCCAGGGAGGCGGAGAGAGTCAGCGTCTCCGTTAAACTGAGTTCGTCTCTTTCCAGCATCCGCTGGCGGATCACGGGAGACAGCATCCCAGCCACGTAAGCGTCTCTGACGAGTAGCTCCATGTGCTCTGTAGCAGACACCGCTTCACAGGCGCAACCTCTCCCCAGGGCACAGAGGGCCCGGGCGTATTGGTCTAGAGACTCACCGGGGACCTGCTTTCTGGTGGCCAGCAGATGTCGAGCGAATACCCTGTTGATCGGTTTGATGAATTGTCCTTTTAGCTTTTGTATAGCGTCATCATAAACTGTTTCGTCTTCGATTATTGAGTAAGCGTCAATACCCACGCTGGAGTGGAGGACGTGCAGCTTCTGTGCCCCGGTGGGGGGGGTGGTTGTAGATGCCAGGAACCCTTCGAGGCAAGTCAGCCAGAGTTTGAAAAGTTCTGTAGAGTTCGGAGTTTGCGGGCTGATGCGGAGGCATTCGGGCTTGATGCGAAACTCCATCTTCAAAGTTGTAGTTAATTAAATTGATGCACCATCGATTGCACGTGAGGTGAGTGATTTACCAATGTCAGGCTTTAATTAACTAGAACACAGCCTGGCGATCGTCTACAGTGGAAAGGGACGATCGTCAGGCTTCTGAGCATTTATACCTCGTTGATAGAGGCGTGGTTAACTCAGCCTCTCGGCCAATCGGTCGAGAGGCACATGACCGACCAGGGCCAATGGTAAGCCGACGTTCTGGCCCAATGGCAGACGAGTATGCAGATCATATCATCACAAATACCGCTAATGATATGCGAATGTTTCCTGCAAGTGCGGAGTGGAAAGCATTCAAGCCGCTGTTGAGGCACCGGAGCATGGCATTTGGGCGCCCGCCATGATTTTGGCTCCACGACCGATTCTCTGCCCAATCGTTATTGTAGAATCCCGCCCATGAATTCCGTTAGACCCCCTAGCCACACTGTGGCACAGGGCTGAGAAACTGGACCAACAGGACCCGCCTGCAAGCATTCAACCACTGGAATCTTTAAATTGACCCGGTTTATAGCAGGGGCTTCATTACCTCCGACCCTGCTACCATGCACTGAAGTATCCGCTTCTGCTGCATTGCACATTTCTCATCAGGCCCGGCTTGGATGAGAAATTTGGGCTCCTGACCTAGGTAAGCAAAAAGGAACGAAGTGGCAATCCAACGGTGATTGCCACCCGATGAAGTTCAGGATTAGTATGTTGTTAATTTTCGCTGGTGCCATTCAGCAAGGCATCAACAAAAACCCCAGAATTTCTATTTCTGCAAACCTCTCCCTTTTGAAGCTATCTTGTTACCATGGCTAAAGGCCTTTCTTCAATGGGAAATGTATTTTTGTAATTTTAATGGACTTATTGCCCACTTATCAAAGTCAAGATAAAAAAAAATCAGCTATGGTGGCGGGGGTAAATTCATCCTGGGAACTTTCCCACAAGAATTGGGCATCATGTTATGGTGTACAACAGGAAATCAGTCACTATTCTGAAGTAGATATGGGAAGTGCAGTACTTGACATGGCAGTGCTAGCTGGGGCAGGGCTATTGGGCAGACAAGTGGCAGATGAAGTTCAATGAAGGGAAGTGTGCAGTGACTCATTTTGTCAGAGAGTGTAGAGAGATAGTATAAAATAAAGAGCGAAACTCTACAAGGTTTACCAGACTGATTCCAGGGATGGCGGGACTGTCATATGAGGAGCGACTGACTAGGTTGGAATTGTTCTCGCCGGAGTTCAGAAGAATGAGGGGGGATCTCATGGAGATTTATAAAATTCTAATAGGACTAGACAGGGTAGATGCAGGGAAGATGTTACCAATGATGGATGTGTCCAGAACCAGGGATCACAGTCTGAGGATTCAGGGTAAACCATTTCGGACAGAGATAAGGAGACATTTCTTCACACAAGAGTGGTGAGCCTGTGAGATTCATTACCACAGGAAATAGTTGGTACTAAAACGTTGATTATATTCAAAAGGCGGCTGGATATAGCACTTGGGGAGAATGGGATCAAAGGCTATGGGGTGAAAGCAGGATCAGGCTATTGAGTTGGATGATCAGCCATGATCGTGATGAATGGCGGAGCAGGCTCGGAGGGCCAAAAAGCCTCCTCCTACTCCTATCTTCTATGTATCTATGTAAGGAAGTACAGGAACAGAAGGACCTCAGTGTATATGTACATAAGTCATTGAAAATGGCAGGGACATGAAAGAGCAGTTAATAAAGTGTATAGCATCCTAGGTTTTATTAATGGGGCACTGAGTCAGGAGTTAATGTTGAACTTGTATAAGACACTAGGCCTCATCTGGAGTTAAGCATCCAGTTTTGGGCAGCATACATGAGGAAGGATGTGAGGGTATTGAAGAGAGATTCACAAGAATGTTTCCAGGGATAAACAACTGGAACTATGTGGATAGATTGGAGAGGTTGGGTCCATTTTCCTTGAAAGAAAGGCTGCAGGGAAACTTGAAACAGGTATTCAAGATCCGGAGGGGCATGGACAAGGTAAGTAGTGAGAAACTGTTCCCTCTCAAGAGTACAACATGAACTAGATTCAAACTGATAGGCAAAAGAAATAGAAGTGATGTGAGGAAATTAAATTTCACCCAGATGGCAGAGCCTCATTTTGCACAGTGGAGAGCTCTGCTCGCCGGATTGCGTTGGATCTCGTGTGGTGCTCAGAGCAAGTGAAAAAGGAAGTATGAGAGGCAAAGAAAGAATTTGATGAGAGACTGTCTGTTAATACAAAGGGGAATCCAAAAGTCTTCTACAGGCATGGAAATAGTAAAAGGGTATAAGAGGAGAAATGAGGTCTATGTTATTATCTAAGTCTGAATAAAGATTGTAGACTTCCAGTTAACACAAATACTTTATTCAATGGGTTTGTTCTGTTTCCAGAGCTGAACTAGATATCATACAGTCAAGAGATATGGGGTGAAATTCTCCCAAAGGGAGACAAAGTGCCGACGCCGGAGTGAAAACCGAAGTGATTCACTCTGGCGTCGGAGGCCGCTCCTCGCCCCCTATTCTCCCCCCCACCCTGGGGGGCTAGGAGCGGCGGCGCGTCAATCTCGTGCGCCGGGCATTGACGCTTGCATTAAAGCGGCGCCGCCTGAATGACATGGCCGGCGGCGCCTGAATGACGTCACCCGCGCCTGCGCAGGTTGGCCGGCGCCAACCCGCGCATGCGCGGTTGCCGTCTTCCCCTCCGCTGCCCCGCAAGACGTGGAGGATTGATCTTGCGGTGCAGCGGAGGGAAAAGAGTGCGTCTTTCAGAGACGCCGGCCCAACGATCGGTGGGCACCAATCGCGGGCCATACCCCTCTTGAGCACCTCCCTGGTGCTCGATTCTCCCTCCGCCTCCCACAGGCCCCACACGCAGCGGTCGCGCGCTGTTCACGCCGGCAGCGACCAGGTGTGGTTGGTGCTGGCATGAACCGGTCGGACTCGGCAGGCCGCTCGACCTATCCGGGCCGGAGAATCGCCGCTCGACCGGAGCGGCGATTCTCCGAGCGGCCTGTCACAAAACGCGACACGCCGTTTTGGGGGGCGTGGGAGAATCGCGTGCGGGTGCTAGGGCGGCATGTCGTGATTCGCCCGGCACTCCCGCGATTCTCCCACCCGACGTGGGGTCGGAGATTGCGCCCCCGACCAGTGAAGCTAAGGTAAACTGCCTATGCTGAGCTGTCTCTGTCTGCTGCTGCTCAGTAGCCCTGTGCTTCTGAAAGAGGCGGATCCTCCCTTGGACTGGACCCGTCTCTGATGCTGCCCTCTAGTGATGCTGTGGCTGTTACGTCTGTCCGTGGTCCCTGATGTGCAGATGTATGTACAGATCAATACAGGGTCAAGTAGCGGCCATAAAAGCAAACTTAGGGAGTTATGGTATACGGGAAGGGTTTCTGATATGGAGGAGGGGGGGGGGGGGGAGAAGGTGCCCTCCAGCACCTTCTTTCAACTGCTGGAATTTCCAAAGCCTGGGAAGTCAGAGCAGCCACAGTTAAACCTGAAAAGCAGGTTAATTCTAATCTCAGTAAAATATTCCATTTTGCATTCATTCTTCCAGGAGCAGGTTGGGCCGCTCGTCCCTTCTCCATTAATCCCAGAAGTAGGGGGTGGCGGTGGCGGTTTTCATGGTTTTCAATATTTAATATCGCACGTGATGCTAACCCACCCAACACTGAGCCCAAGGTTTCAATCCCAAATATGAGAAGATTCCTCAGGCCCAAGGGCCTCACAGCTCCAGGGACCCAAGTCCAATTCCAGCTTCAAGTGACTGTCTGTGTGGAGTTTTCACTTTCTCCCCGTGCCTGCATGGGTTTCCTCCCCGTGCTCCAGTTTCCTCCCATAGTCCAAAGATGTGGCCATGCTAAATTGCCCCTTAGTGTCCAAAGGGTTAGCTGGGGTTATGGGTTATAGGGATTGGGTGGAGGCATGGGCTTAAGTAGCGTGCTCCTTCCAAGGGCTGGTGCAGACTCGATGGGCTACATGGTCTCCTTCTGCACTGTAAATTCTATTCTATTCTAATTAATGGGATGTGATGGACCACGTTCAGTAAATCAATAAATCCCTGAGTAGTGGCCGTTAGTGTCAAGAGAAGGCAAGAGGGGTAAAAAAAGATTCGAAGGATATTTCTGCAATGAAACTCTGACCCAATAACACTTGATATTAAATTGATCACTGAAGTACTTAAATAGTTACACAAGATAGCCCAGATGAGCAGGGCATCAGCATCTTGCCATTCTTTTTCTGTTAGATGAAAGCAGAGAAAGAGATCAATCAATAGGAAGCCTTCGCATAAATAAAACAGAAAATGCTGGAAATGCACATCAGGTCAGCAGTGACAGAGAATGATCGGTTATGTTTTAGGTGGAGCACTTCATCAGAGCTGTTCCAAGTCAGAATTTTTGAAATCTACTTAATGTCTAAACAATCTTTGTTTTCAATTTAATGATTATGTGTGCAGAAAGCATCTGTCCAGAGTTATACATAATTGTCCATTTATCCCTAGTAGTTTCTATCATTAAAGTTCCGCTCCATCATAGTCGGTTTCCAGCTGTCAGGTGTCAGCTGCAGACCCTGCCTTTGGAAATATGATGCCAGTATTCGCTGTTCCCCTTCTCATACAAAGTGAGATCAATTATCTGAGGTAAACTGATTTATCTGGTGCACCTCAACCCAGATTCTTGAAGTATCAGACAAAAAGAGATTCAGGGCGATTTTCGTGACTCACATGGCATAAAATGGGCAGACAGTTAAACTTAATCAGGTTATTTGCCCAAAAAGCCAGCAGTGCCCCACCAGCTAGCTTTTCACCTTCTCTCTTGAGCAGGCAGCAAGGACTCTCACTGAAAGCTTGCACTGTCATTGGGATCTCAATGCAATTCAAACTGCAGCTTTCTTGAATGCCAATCAGGTCATGGGTCTGAAAAAATAAGCTAAGACGAAGAAGAAGCAAAAAAACACTTTTCGCTGTTTGGCCAGGAGAAGCAACAATGGTGCTTCAGGTCCCACAAGGATAGCTTAAGCGTCCCCTGATGTGTTGGGTACTCTGGATCTGTGGAGACTGCGTTTATCTTAGTAGTAACATAGACAGGCTACCAACACTTGTAATAGTACAATTCTATTTTATTTAACTAAGAGCTGTTAAACATACTTGCACTGTGGGTCGACACTATGTTAGATTGATTGAAGATCTATGCCTAACCTGACCAGCCTATACTGCTAGCACATGGTGGATGTTTGTGCTACTGACTGCGAGCTCTGTCTGTCTCAGAGGCTGCATCCTGAATGAGCAGGAAAACTAGTGCCCTCTGGCTTTATAGTGACCGTGCCCTAGCTGGTGATTGGCTGCTGTGTTGTGTGTGTTGATTGGTCTTGCAGTGTATCAGTCAGTGTGTGTCTCTGCACCATCGTATACTGATGTGTATATTATGACATCCCCCACTCCAGACTCCCCTCCCTTCCAAAATGAGAGATTTGCAGTGAACCCAATTCCACACTAATGGTTGGTGGGATACAACTATGATGTGCAAATTTCTATCACTTCCCAACACTTCTAATATGGAACCATGAGGTATAAATGAAAACCAAGAGCAGCCCAACTCTTAAATCTGTGGTAGTGGATGAGGTTCCTACCCACCCCCCCCCCCCCCACCCCCTCTTTAGCCACCCACCCATACATACCACATGCCAAAACAAGTTAACACTGGCACTTCAATATCAGAATCTGTGATTGTAGCTTATTAATAGCAGAGTCACTATGACATTTCCCTTACATTATCTAGTAAATAAAACCCTTACAGTAGAATAGATACATTGGGCTGAAATTTTACTTACTGGAACTGGCAGGAGAAGTTAGGTCAGAAAGTCAAGGGAAAATCAGAAATCGGGATTTGCCTAAACACTGTGGAATTATCAAATATCTGTCTGTATTCCAGCACAGCAACTATCTTTGGCTTAAATTTTTGAGAGGCTGGATGGACTCTGTGCCTTGACCAAAATGGTGCTGGAGCCCTGAATTGCACCCCCAGCCCATCCCCATATCTGGCACCCACATTTTTGCAGCTCAGGGAGCGGGAGCAGGATATTCTGCACATATACACAATTCATGGAGGCAGCGTATATGTCCAAATGCAGCTTCCTTCAAACAGAAGCCATTTTGGTCACTCAGGCTTCAGAAATGCTGCTCATCGATCTGCAATTGAAAAAATATCAGTGCTTGCAATTTCTATAGCTATTTATTAGCCAGAGCACTAACTCTCTAGGACTATTTCTAATTGACTGCTTCCATAATTACAGCGAGGGGTGTACGTTCACAGTTTGATTGACAACTTCAAATGGTCATAAAGAAATTTGCTGCATAAATAATAATAATAATCTTTATTGTCACAAGTAGGCTTACATTAACACTGCAATGACGTTACTGTGAAAAGCCCGTAGTCGCCACATTCCAGCGCCTGTTCGGGTACACAGAGGAAGAATTCAGAATGTCCAATTCACATAACAAGCACGTTCTTTGGGGACTTATGGGAGGAAACCGGAGCACCCAGAAGAAACCCATGCAGACACGGGGAGAACGTGCAAACTCCGCACAGACAGTGACCCAAGCCTGGAATCAAACCTGGGTCCCTGGCGCTGTGTTATACGTGGGACTATGAGTACAAATGTTTGTTTTAAGATCAAGTACTTGAAGGGTTTAAGTATACTGACTGGGCTTCTATCAATTACTATTTGCTGAAGGTAAGCAAGTAGGTGCAGCAAGCGATAAAGAAGGCAAATGGTATATTGGCCTTCATAATGAGATGATTTGTGTGCAGGAATAGCGAGAGGATTTGAGTACAGGGGCCGGGATGTCTTGCTGCAATTACACAGCGTCTTGGTGAGACCACACATGGAATATTGTGTGCACGTTTGATCTCCTTATCTGAGGAACGATGTTCTTTCTATAGAGGTAGTGCAGCAAAGGTTTACCAGACTGACACCTGGGATGGCAGGACTGACATATGAGGAGAGATTGAATCAATTAGGATTATATTCGCTGCATGCAGAAGAATGTGGGGGGATCTCATAGAAACCTATAAATGTTTAACAGGGCTAAACAGGGTAGGTTCAGGAAACATGTGCCCGATGGTGGGGGAGTCCAGAACCAGGGATCACGGTCTGAGGATACGGGGTAGACCATTTAGGACTGAGATGAGGAGAAATTTCTTCACCCAGAGAGTGGTAAGTTTGTGGAACTCGCTAACAAAGTTGTTGAGGCCAAAGCATCGTGGGCTGAATTCTCCGCTCTGTGACACCAGCAGTGAGAATTGCGATCGGACGGAGAATGATATGCAATGGAAAAATTGCGATTTGCATCTGCCGGCAATTCTGTCACCAGGCTCCAGGTCTTTGCTGGCGACATTACCGAAGATTGCACCCCACACCAGCAGGTCCAGTCAAAACTGTCATTTGCATGGAGTTAAATATTATTAGGTTGGAAACTTTATGCTTCAGCCTCCACTCCATCCCACTTAGGAGGAAATCTCGCGTGCGCGGATTGGTGGAAGTAATTTCAAGCATGGTCTGGCGGCTATGGCAGTTGCTTGGGGGGGTGGGGGGGGGGGGGGCGCGGTGGTGAAGGGGCTAAAAAACTCTCAAAAACCCTCAAAGATTGCTAGGGATGGCTGCCAGGCTGGGGGCAGTATCCGAGAATTACTCGGTGCAGTCTTTTAAAACTGAGATGAGGAGGAATTTGTTCAGCCTAATTCTGCTCCTATGTCTTATGGTCTTATCATATTTCCCGGCTCTGGGTCACTGTCCGTGTGGAGTTTGCACATTCTCCTTGTTTGCCTGGGTTTCACCAACACAATCCAAAGATGTGGAGGATAGGTGAATTGGCCACGCTAAATTGCGCCTTATTTGGAAAAAATGAATTGGGTAATCTAAATTAGTTTTTTAAAATAATCTTATTGTGAGATAACAAATATGTCTGCAGTAAGTTTTTTCTGCTCTTTTTTAAAAAAATAATTTTTATTCAAGTTGTTTAATAATAACAAATTTTCTCCCCACAATTTAAAACAAACAAGGCGTGTTTCCAAACCAAAACAAGAAAAGAACTCTCCCCCCCAAATAAATTTTTAAAAATAACATAACAAACCCACCACCGCAAAAACAAACCCCCCAACCATCCCCAAACCCCCCCCCCCCCCCCCCCCCCCCCCCCGGTTGCTGGCCCTTCGCCAGGAAATCGAGAAAGGGCTGCCACCGCCGAAAGGACCCCTGTACCGACCCCCTCAGGGCAAATTTCATCCTCTCCAACTTGATGAACCCAGTCATGTCGTTGACCCAGGTCTCCGAACTC
Source organism: Scyliorhinus canicula (assembly GCF_902713615.1). Lineage (NCBI taxonomy): Eukaryota > Metazoa > Chordata > Chondrichthyes > Carcharhiniformes > Scyliorhinidae > Scyliorhinus > Scyliorhinus canicula. Next base: position 165,959,799 of record NC_052150.1, on the reverse strand, counting down.
GGGGGCCGCGTATCCCTCCACTGTAACAGAATCCTGCGCCGGGCTACTAGAGACGCAAAGGCCAGAATGCCGGCCTCTCTCGCCTCCTGCACTCCCGGCTCCGAAGCTACCCCAAAGATCGCGAGCCCCCAGCCCGGCCTAACCCTAGACCCAACCACTTCCGACAAAATCCCCGCCACCCCCTTCCAAAACCCCTCCAGAGCCGGACATGCCCAAAACATATGGGTGTAGTTTGCCGGGCCACCCGAACACCTCCCACACCTGTCTTCCCGTCCGAAAAACCGGCTCATCCTTGCCCCCGTCATGTGAGCCCTGTGCAGCACTTTCAGCTGAATTAGTCTGAGCCGTGCGCAAGAGGAGGAAGAATTCACTCTCTCCAGGGCGTCCGACCACGTCCCATCCTCAATCTCTTCTCCTAGCTCTTCCTCCCATTTCGCTTTGAGCTCATCTACTGAGGCCTCCTCCTCCTCCTGCATCAGTTGGTAGATAGCCGAGATCTTCCTTTCCCCGACCCACGTCCCCGAAAGCATCCTGTCCTGCACCCCACTTGGCGGCAGCTGCGGAAACTCCTCCACCTGCCTCTTAACAAAGTCCCTGACCTGCATATACCTAAAAGCGTTCCCTGGGGGGAGGTTCCACTTCCCCACCAGCTGCTCCAGAGTCGCAAACTTCCCATCCAAGAAGAGGTCCCCAAACTGTCTGATGCCTGCCCTGTGCCAACTCCCAAATCCCCCACCCGTTCTCCCTGGCGCAAAACGGTGATTGTCCCGTATCGGGGCCCAAACTGAGGCCTTCACATCCCCCCTATGCCGCCTCCACTGTCCCCAGATTTTGAGGGACACAACCACCACCGGACTCGTGGAGTACTTTGCCGGGGGGAGTGGAAGTGGGGCCATCACCAAGGCCTCCAGACTCATACCCGCACAGGACGCTACCTCCAGTCTCTTCCATGTGTCACCCTCCCCTTCCGTCACCCACCTGTGAATCATCGCCACGTTCGCCGCCCAATAATATCCACACAGGTTGGGCAGCGCCAGGCCCCCTACCTCCCTTCTTCGCTCCAAAAATACCCTCCTTACACTCGGGGCCATCCGCGCCCACACAAACCCCAGAATCGACTTATTCACCCTTCTAAAAAAAGCCTTCGGGATCAACATGGGGAGGCACTGGAAAAGAAACAAAAACCTCGGGAGCACCGTCATTTTAACCGACTGGACCCTGCCCGCCAACGAGAGCGGCAGCGCATCCCACCTCCTGAACTCCTCCTCCATCTGCCCCACCAGCCGTGAAAAGTTAAGCCTATGCATAGCCCCCAGGTCCTAGCCACGTGGACCCCAAGATACCTAAAGCTCCCCCCCCCCCCCGACAGTCCCCCTTCAACCCTTCGAGTCCCTCAGCGCCATGGCCAGGGCTCAATTGCTAACATGAAGAGCAGGGGAGACAAGGGGCACCCCTGCCTCGTCCCTCTGGAAAGCCAAAAGTCCTCTGACCTCTTCCCATTTGTCACCACACTCGCCATCGGGGAGCTGTACAGCAACCTCACCCAGCTAATGAACCCCTCACCAAACCCAAACCTCCGCAACACCTCCCACAGGTAACTCCACTCCATCCTATCAAAAGCTTTCTCCGCATCCATGGACGCCACTATTTCTGACTCCCCAGCCACCGGCGCCATCATCATAACATTCAGGAGCCTTCGCACGTTGGCATTCAATGGTCTCCCCTTTACAAACCCCGTTTGGTCCTCATGAATCACCGTCGGGACCACATCCTCCACCCTCCTGGACAGCACCAACAACTTGACATCTACGTTAAGGAGCGAGATCGGCTTATAAGACCCACACTGAAGGGGGTCCTTGTCCCGCTTCAGGAGCAAAGAGATAATTTCCCTGGACATCGTCGGGGGCAGAGTCCCCCCCCTCCCTGGCCTCATTCAGGGTCCTCACCAGCAGCAGGCCCAGCAAATCTGAAAATTTCTTATAAAATTCCATCGGGAACCCGTCAGGCCCCGGCGCTTTCCCTGTCTGCATGCTTCCCAATGCCTCCACCAGCTCCTCCAACTCAATTGGGGCCCCCAAACCCTCCACCCGCTCGTCCCCTACTCTTGGGAACTCCAGCTTATCCAAAAAGCTGTCCATCCATGCCGGATCCAGCACCGTGTTAAAGTCCCCACCCAGAATCAAACCCCCTGTCTCCAGGTCCGGGATCAGACCCAGCATACTTCCCCGGGGGGTACCGCCCGGTACAGCCCCTCATAAAAGTATCTGAACACCCCATTGATGTCCTTTCCACCCCGCACTAAGTTCCCACCTGCATCCGTGGCTCCCCCAATTTCTCTAGCTGCCTCCCGCTTCCGGAGCTGGTGAGCCAACATCCGACTTGCCTTCTCCCCGTACTCATACACCGCCCCCTGTGCCCTCCTCCATTGCGCCTCCACTTTACGGGTGGTTAAAATGTCAAACTCCGCCTGGAGACTGTGCCGCTCCCTCAGAAGCCCCTCCTCCGGGGTGTCTGCATATCCCCTATCCACACTGACCATCTCCTCCACCAGCCTCTCCCTCTCGACCCTCTCCCCCCTCTCCCTGTGCGCCCGAATAGATATCAGCTCCCCTCTAACTACTGCCTTTAGCACTTCCCAAACCATCCCAACCTGCACCTCCCCATTGTCATTGGTTTCCAGATACCCCTCTATACCCCTACGGATCCGCCCGCACACTTCCTCCTCTGCCAAAAGCCCCACATCCAACCTCCACAGCGGGCGCTGATCCTTCCCCTCCCCCAGCTCCAGGTCCACCAAATATGGAGCATGATCAGAAATGGCTATTGCCGAATACTCCGCCCCCACCACTCTCGGGATCAGCGCCCTGCTAAGCACGACAAAGTCAATCTGGGAGTACGCCTTATGAACATGGGAGAAAAAGGAGAACTCCCTACCCGCCAGCTTCAAAAACCTCTAAGGGTCCACCCCTCCCATCTGATCCATAAACCCCCTCAGCACCGAGGCCGCTGCCGGCCTCCTGCCCGTCCTAGACTTCGAGCGGTCCAGAGCCGGATCCAGCACCGTGTTAAAGTCCCCACCCAGAATCAAACCCCCTGTCTCCAGGTCTGGGATCAGACCCAGCATAGGCCGCATGAAGCCCACGACATCCCAGTTGGGGGCATAAACGTTAACCAAGACCACCCGCTCCCCCTGAAGTCTCCCACTCACCATCACATATCTACCTGCACTATCCGCCACCACTTTGGACGCGACGAACGAGAGGCTCTTACCCACCAAAACTGCCACCCCATGGTTCTTCGCATCAAGCCCCGAGTGAAACACCTGTCCCACCCAACTTTTTCTTAGCCTCACCTGATCCGTAACCCTGAGGTGCGTCTCCTGGAACATAGCCACATCCGCTCCCAGCCCCCTCAAGTGAGCCAAGACCCGGGATCGCTTCACTGGACCATTCAGCCCCCTCACGTTCCATGTGACCAACCGAACCCAAGGGGCCGTCCCCTTCCCTCTACGCCGATCAGCCATAGCCCTTACTCAACCCACCACGTGCCCAGGGAACCCCCCAAGCCCGCTCCCCACGATGGCAAACCCCCCTCCCAACCCCCCCTTCACCATCCATTCCCTCACAGTCCCTGCAGCAACAACCCAGCACCCCCCCCCCTCCCACCCCCCCACCCCCAAAGCTAGGGCCCCCCCCTAGCTGCGTTACCCCCAACATTATGCCTCCGTGAGTCAGCTGACTTCTGCTGACCCCGGCTACTCCCGCAATAACCACGACCCCCCCCCCCCCCCCCCCCCCGGATGCAACACAGCCGCCAATCCCTCCCTCCCAGCACCGGCCCCACCCCCAATTCCTCCGGCGCGGGAAGAAAGCCCAATCTGATCCAATCTGAGCCCCGCCCCTCGACCCAACACGCGGAAAAAAGACGGACACATGACCCATCGGGACCCCAAACTATTCCCCAACCCACCAGTGGAAAAAACAAAAAAAAAGCACCACAATAAATAACCAACAGTCCCAAAGAAACCCCGAAAGAACTCAAATAACCATAACTAAAATAGCGGGAAAAAACAGGAAACAACAGCAAACACAGCCACTATAGGCGAAAGGATACCTAAGAGGACAAAGCCTCCAAGCAAAGTACATTTACCCCCCAGCCCCCAGTCCTCAGTCAGGAGAGTCAAAATAGAGCAAGCGGTCCTTGTACGTGACCCAGAGGCGAGCCGGCTGTAGAAGGCCAAACTTCACCCCCTTCCTGTGGAGCACTCCCTTCGCTCAATTGAAGCCAGCTCTTCTCCTCGCCACCTCCGCGCTCCAGTCCTGAAAAATCCGAACGTCCGTGTTCTCCCATCTGCTGCTCCTCTCCTTCTTCGCCCACCTCAACACGCACTCCCGGTCAACCAAGCGGTGAAAACGGACCAGCACCACCCTGGGCGGTTCGTTCGACCTGGGCTTCCGCTGCAGCACTCGATGGACACCTTCCAGCTCCAGGGGACCACGAAACAACCCCGCACCCATCAGCGAGTTTAACATTAGGACCACATAGGCCGCCAAATCCGAACATTCCAGCCCTTCCGAGAGGCCCAAAATCCGTAGATTCTTCCGGCGGGAGCGGTTCTCCATCTCCTCCATCCTCGCCTGCCATTTCTTGTGCAGTGCCTCGTGCGACTCCACTTTCACTGCCAGGCCCAAAAGCTCATCCTCATTTTCCGAAGCCTTGTGCCGCAGCTCCCGAATCTCCCCGGCCTGAGCCGAATGAGTCGCCACCAGCTTGTCCAGCGAGGCCTTAAACAGCTCCAAAATCTCGGCTTTGAGCTCCTTGAAGGAGCGCTGAAGCAGCTCCTGCTGCTCCCGCGCCCACAGCTGCCACGCTGCTGCTGCTTCCCCGCCTGCCGCCATCTTGCTTTTTCTGCCTCTCGCCTTTCTCTTTGTGGTAATACCGACTTCTGGACCACTCCACTGTGAGTCCAGTCCATCCATCCTTAAAAGAGCCCGAAAGTTCAAAAAAAGTGGGAGCTGCCGAACGTGCGGCTTAGCTCCGCATTGCCGCCACCGGAAGTCCCTTTTCTGCTCTTTTAACAACAGAATTAATCCTTTTATTTTAATTGGGCTACTGCTCATGTTAAACTAGCAGTCAGTAGATTTCATCCAACTCCACAAGTAGCATTCACACAAGCTCATTCAGTTCAACCTCATTATCTATCTCTGTAGCTTCACTGAAGGCGTGGGTTTTGGATGTGTGCGGTGAGTTGGTGTATTTATTCCTTCATGGTTACTGGCACATTAATCAGGCACATATCATTCATGGTAAGCCTTCTTAACAAAGTTAACTTAGGCTCCCAAAACACAATGATATTGAGATTCACTGCAAATATCATATGATTACATGTCAGTGAACATATTTTTCTTTTACGTTATCAAAAAAGGTGCTCAGAGTGGATTTTCAGAGTATCTTTGTTGCAATGTTAATGTAAGCCTACTTGTGACACTAATAAAGATTATCACAAAGCAGCTTATAAGAGCAACTAAAAGTGATTTTAAAAGGAAACTTGCATGGGACATCACAAAAAAAAATGTTTATAGTTATATAAAGGGAAAGGGGGTGGTCCAGAGCAACCTAGGCCCACTGAATATTGTCGTTCATAATGAGGAAATGGCAGACATGTTGAACAATTACTTTGCCTCAGTAATTACAGTTGAAAAGGAAAATAACTTGCTGGAAGTCTTGGAAAAAAAAATAGTAGATAGAGGACAGGGACTTAATGCAATTAACACAAGTACAGCATCAGTAACTAGGAAATGAATGGAACTAAAGTGTGACAAGTCCTCAGGACCTGACGGTTTCCATCCAAGGGTGTTAAAGGAAATAGGGGAGCACATTGTAGATGCCCTAACTATAATATTTCAGGGTTCCTTAGAATCAAGAGTAGTCTCTCTGGATTGGAAAATTGCACATGTCACTCCACTTTTTAAGAAGGATGAAAGGGGGAAATCAGAGAATTATGATAAAACCATAAGACATAGGAGCAGGATTAGGCTGAACAAATTCCTCCTCATAAATCCTTAAAATGCCACAAACAAGTGCAGAAAATAATTAAAAAGGCTAATGGAATTCCATCCTTTATATCTAGAGGATTGGAGTATAAAGACACAGAGGTTATGCTGCAGCTATACAAAACCCTGGTTAGACCCTACTTGGAATACTGTGAACAATTCTGGGCACCCATTCATATTTTGGCCTTGTAGGGAGTGCAACGTAGTGATAACTGGACTACAGTGGTTAAATTATAAGGAGACATTACACAAATTTGGCCCATTTTCCTTACAATTTAGATGGTTAAGGGGTGATCTGATCAAAGTAATTAAGATACTAACAGGGAAAGACAGGGTAGATAAAGATAAACTATTTCCACTGGTTGGAGATTCTACAACTAGGGAGCATAGACTCAATATTAGGGCTAAACCGTTCAGGAGAGATATTAGGAAGAACTTCTTCACTCAAAGGGTGGTGGAGGTTTGGAACTCTCTCCCACAAACAGCAGCTGAAGCCAGTTGTTAATTTTGATTTCAGAGATAGATAGACTTTTGTTTCGGGATATGGGCCAAAGCAGGTGTATGGAGTTAGGCCATAGATCAGCAAATATCTCATTAAATGGCAGGACAAGCCCAAGGGGCTGAATGCCTTACTCCTGTTCCTATGTTCCTATACAATAACTCCTTATCAGGCTAATTTCTGGAGAGGTGTCACTGCAAATGTCAATTTGTTTATAATTGACTTCACAAAGAATTTTTTTAAATTTTATATTTACACTAATGCACACTGACAAACATCATCAAATCATTAGCTGCAGCATAACATGGATATGGAAGTCACTTCACCTAAATGCATATAATTGAAGGTAAGCTCCCTGCTGGGCAGCACAGTGGCATAGGGGTTAGCGCTGGTGCCTCACAGCACCATGGTTTGATTCCGGGTTCAATTCCAGCCTTGGTGACTGTCTGTGTAGAGTTTGCTGGTTCCATCTGTGGCTGCATGGGTTTCCTCCGGGTGCTCCAGTTTTCTCTCACAGTCCAAAGAGGGACAGGTTAGGTGGACTGGCCATGCTAAATTGCCCCATAGTGTCCAGGGATGTGCAGGATAGGTGGGTTATGGGATTACAAGTGATAGGGCGAGGGCCTGGGTAGTGTCGGTGCAGACTCAATGGGCCGAATGGCCTCCTTCTGCACTGTAGGAATTCTAGATGTCTTACACAAGGCTCATGACTATCATTGGGGAACCTATGGGGAGCATGGCGGTAGGTAAAATAAATCATGGAAGTTTTTTAAAAAATATTTGATTAAGGCATATATAAAATTTTAACCATTTTCAAGAGGAAAAAAACAACAAAGCAAATAACACCCAACCAATTAACAACCAAACCCAGACAACATGGCTTATATACACAATTCCCCAATTCCCCTTTCCCACTATTTCCCACCTCAACCAGCCCCCCATGCCTTCCTCCTTCCCTTTACACCCCCCCCTTTTCTGCCTACAGCTTTATTTTCCCCAAAGAAGTCGCTAAACGGCTGCCACCTCCGGGCGAACCCTAACATTGGTCCTCTCAGAGCGAACTTTATCTTCTCAATCCTGAGAAACCCGGCCGTGCCAGTAACCCATACCCCTGATTTTGGGGGCTCCGGGTCCCTCCATGCCAACAAGATCCAGCTCCAGTCTACCAGGGAGGCAAAGGCTGAAGCATCAGTCTCTCTTGCCCCCTGGACTCTCGGTTCTTCCGACTCACCAAAAATCACCACCCCTAGACTCAGAACCACCAGTACCTTCAATACCTTAGGCATGGCATCGGCAAATCCTTGCCAAAATCCCCTGAGCCTCGGACATGTCCAAAACATGTGGACATGATTTGCGGGCCTTCCCGCACACCGCCCACACCTATCCTCCACCCCTTCAAAGAACCTGTTCACACGGGCCAAAGTCCTGTACGCCCTATGGACCACCTTGAATTGTATCAGGCTAAGCCTGGCACACGACGAGGACGCATTGGCTCCACTCAAGGCATCCTCCCACAACCCCGCCTCTAATTCCCGACCCAACTCTTCTCGCCACTTTTGCTTCACCCTTCACTATCTATGCTCCCTCCCATTCCATGAGCTCTTTATAAATTTCCGAGACATTCCCCACCTCCACTCCTGTTTTCGACACTACCTTGTCTGAGCCCCTGGGGCGGCAGGTGCGGAAAGGTCGAAACAAAGTCCCACACCTGCAGGTAGCAGAACCCAAGCTCACATTCCTCCTCCAAATCCTCCAAGCACAGAAAGCTGCCCAAACAGCTCAATCGCATCTGAAACCCCCCAACTCTGAAACCCCCATCTAGTCCCCTGGTGCAAACCGGTGATTGCCACAAATTGGTGTCCATACCGACACCCCCTCCACTCCCATATGCTTCCGCCACTGTCCCCACACCCTCAAGGCCACCACTACCACTGGGCTTATGGAATAACAAGCCATGAGAACGGCAGAGGTGCCGTTACCAGTGCCCCTAAACTTGTGTCCCCACATGAGGCCGCCTTCACCCGCTCTCACACCGACCCTTCCCCTATTACCCACTTCCTTACCATTGCTATGTTCGTCGCCCAGTAGTAGTTTCTATTCGGTAAGGCCAGGCGCTCCTCCCCTCCATCCCGCTCCAACAGCGCCTTCTTCACCCCCGGAGTTTGATCAACCCACACAAACCCAAAGATCACCGCATTAACCCTCTTAAAGAAAGCCTTGGGGATCAGCAGCTTCAAGTTAAAGGCAATGCAGCTAATTAAGAGAATGTGCAACCTTTGGAAAACAAAATAAAATCTGTCCGTCCTTTAAAGATTCGTAAATGATTTTTGAATCTTTTGAAAAGGTTATATTGGCGAGAAAGTATAAGAGACAGGCAAAGCTGAAATAAAGTAAAGGTTAACCTTGAGGCATAAAAATTGAGTCTTTGTACTAGTAGAATAACACTGCACCTGACACCCTGTCTGATTTTTGCTGAAATGGCTTTTTTGCCTCCCGAGGTAAGTGGAAGGAGGGTACCTTGTTTAAACTGCTAAGTATTTTCCTCAGAGGACAACAGTGAACCATGCTCGATAGTAAGTAACAACCAAACTCATGTTATCCAAGGTTCAGGAAATAATTTACTTCAAGAAATATCACAAGTCATCCATCTACCCTATAGTATTTTGACCTGATAGCTGATATAAGCACAGCATGTTGCCTGTCAATCTGTTCGACATCTGCTACTTGCTTATGCCAGGTCCTCATGAAACCTTACAGCTCTGTTATTATATCTCATACAAATTCAGAACTCATTAGGATCAACAGTCAAGAGCAATGCACAATTGAAAGCCTAGTTAAATTCACACTTTTCAAGAGCTTCACATATTGTAAACCACTGTAATGGTACCTAGTTGCATGATACATAGTTACTTACCCATCCAAGTTAACATGCAGGTTAACCATGGCTGTTATTACCTCCGCCAATGAAGGTGGGTCGAGGTAATGTTTGGTGCCCCTGTTAGTTTGCTTATCTATAAACAATCTATTTCGTTAACTAATGGGCAGATGTCATTGAAATGTGGTACACAGAGTATGGCCTAAAAAAGAACTGATTGTCTTTGGCAAACATGTGAATCCAGATCTGGATCATGGATTTTATTTACAGGATCTGTTTACATTGTGAGGTAGCGTGAATCAGATGTAAATGTAAATTAGTCCTGAAGCCCCAGTCACTGCTATGGTAACAGCGGGGGTTACAAATATTGTTGTTACTATTTTTTGTTATTATTGTTGCATTATTATTATTATTATTTGCATGCAAAACTCAAGTTTTTTGTATCTAATTCCAAACACCAATAAAAATATACTTTATAAAGAGATAGGATGAATTGACATTTTTGTTTAAAATATTGTGGGTTATTCATTTTGAATGTTGTGGATTATTTCAGAATGTTTTGGATTGTCTCGGTTGCTGGTGTGGAACTTGTCACAGCTGTCAAAATGTGAGCAGAGTTTTCACAGCAGCTTGTTGGATGTTGATCCACCTGAAACTTCCTCATTGAGATGGAAGCTCTTAATAAAAAGATCTCTCCATTCATCATTGTAGTTACAGAACCAAGCAGGAAAAAGCCTCAAGGAACAACTGCGCAATTCTAATAACGTTGTGTTATGAGTATGGTGAAGGAATGCGCTCTACTGAATGTCCTCTTTATTTGTTGTGTATGTGTTCATTTATTTACAACACTTCAAGACTAGTTTTCTGTTCAACAAGATGGCACAAAATTCAAAGGAGCAAGAAGCAAATGAAGAAAACCTCATAAATTATAAGCACCAACTGTCAAAGAGTTTCAATCTGGAAATCTTTCAAAACAGTATATATAAGAAATAGCAAAAGTTGTGCAGCACACCTCCCTAAGTTCAGGCCTAAACCACCTCACTTGTAGGCTTTCCCCTTGTCTGTGTCAGCCTTGATTCAGTAGGCAGCTCTTTAACCTCTGAGTCAGAAGTTGTGAGTTCAAGTTGCACTCAAGGACTTGAACACAAAAATCTAGACTGGCACTCCAGCACTATATTGAAGGAGTGTTGGGTTGTTGAAGGTGCTGTCTTTCAGATAAGATATTAAACCAATGCCCCATCTGCCCTCTGAGGTGGATGTAAAAGATCTAATGGCACTATTCTTAAGAGCAGGGGAGCTAACCATGGTATGCTAATCAATATTTATCCCTAAGTTAACATCACAAAATAGATCACCTGTCATTGTCACACTGCAGTTTGAGCCATTTGCCCTACATTACAATAGTGACTGCACTTCAAAAGTACTGCATTAGCTATAAAGTTGTAGTTGTGGAAGGTGCCATATAAATTAAAAATAATTTTCTTTTATTCCCACTTGATTTATGTACAAACATCACACACAACAGCTGAGAATGTAAGTCCTAATTGAAGGGTTATCGGGAGATAGAATTCCAACATTTGTTCTTTTGTCATTGTATCCCTGAAGGTTTGTTTTTTTTATCCATTTATGGGATGTGCGCATCACTGGCTAGGCTAGCATTTATTGCAAACCCTTAATTTCCCTTGAGAAGGCAGTAGTGAGCTGCCTTCTTGAACCTCTGCAGTCCATATGGTGTAGGACACCCATTGTGCAGTTAGGACGGGAATTCCAGGAATTTGACCCAGCAACAGTGAATCCCCAGTGATATATTTCCAAGTCAGGATGGTGGGTGGCTTGGAGGGAAACTTCCATGGCGCTCCCATGGACCTGCTGCCCTTGTCCTTCCAGGTGATCCTGCTTATGGTTTTGGAAGGTGCTGTCTGAGAAGCCTTGGTGAGTTGCTGCAAGGCATCTTGTTGATGGCTACTGTGCTTCGGTGGTAGAGGGAGTGCATGTTTGTGGATGGGGTGGCAATCATATGGGCTGCCTTACCCTGGATGACATCAAAATTCTGGAGTGTCTTTGGAGCTGCACTGATCCAACCAAGTGGAGAGTATTCCATTGCACTCATGTCTTGTGCCTTGTAGATGGCGGACTGCCTTTGGGAATCAGGAGGTGATTTGTGTTTTTGTGCTTCTGTGAAAAAGCTTCATGTGACAGGATTATATTCCAGGAAGTTCAAGCATGAGAGTCATTATAAAGAGCACCCAGAGAAAGTAGGCCTCTAGTTTCTGAGAGGGGCAGGCAACAAGGCCATGAAAGTTGAAAAAGTGTCACTTTTTTTTATTAAACACGTTCAGCAGGAAGACTGGAAGGAGGCAGTCACCGGTCGTTCCCACAGCATCTGGAGTTCCAACCCAAAATTTGGCTTGTGTGGTTCTGAATATGAAAATATCATTTGATGAATATGAGGAAAACATTTGGCTCACGATCCAAAGTGGCAAATGGAGAGATTTACGTCAACTATAATTAACAATGATAGCCCACAAAATTAAAATCTATCTGAAAGAAATAAATCACCAGGTTGCGAATGAGCAAACATAATCTGCATTGTGCTGTCACTGGCAGCATGCCACAGAACCTTTCCTTGGATCTCTCCACGTTAGCATAAGAACATATGAATTTGACTGGATGACCAATGTTGCAAAATTAATTCCCCACAAAGAAAGTCTGAAGTTAATGTCTATGACGAAGGTCTAAGAGCGCAATTAATTTCTTGGGCCAACACATAGTAAGAATTCGGCCTGTAGCTTTCTCATATAAGCATCGGCTTACTTCCAAACCATAGAAATTGGCTCAAAACTTAATGAAGACATCTGTTCTGCAGCAAGGACTGCCCTCCTCTATCATGAAGACAGATTGAAAACTTCTGCGAGAATGCTCCCAGTTCCACTGCTGAGCACGATTGTTTCCTTCGAAGTAATATACAAAATACGGATCTGGCACAAGAAACTGAAATGACGCTGACACTATCCTGATTTTACCCAAACAAACATTTCCTCGCTCTCACAAGAGTACTCCAGTGGAACTATCACATGGTGATTTTCATAAGAGCCCACCCGTGAGCAAAAATGGGAGGTGTCCTGAAGCATTAAAAATTCAGACAGTTCCCCAAGATGCTGTGCTCAAATCTACCTTGTGCAGCTATATGAAATAAGGCAGTGCTCGCAGAGCCACATTACTTGCTGCAAGCTAAGGAATCAAAAGCATAATCACCAACATCAGGTTTGCAGTAGATTGTGTAGCCGCCTGTGCGGATTTTGTAAATGTACAACAAATGCAAACCTTTTGCTGTGAGCAAACCACTCAGATGTGCTAATTTTAGAATAATAAACAGCTGCCGCTCCTTATGGATGGTTAAGTACCCAATTTACTTAAAATTCAGTAACAAAGCAGTTCAATTTACATCTTCAGTACGTTCGGCAAACCTGCTATCAATGAGAGCAGAAACTGTAATAAGTAGTTGCAATGCCGTTTGGAGCACATGTACCACATAAAAGAAGTCAAGTAGAAAATGTCCTGAGAAAAATCCAATGAAAGCTTATTAAAGAGACTGCTTTTCGACTGGAACTATATCTGGTTTTGTAAGATAAATTAGGAGTTTGTGAAGGCAACAGTAAACATGTGAACATATTGCTTGGAGCCTCCGCTTGACAAATACATGTGCTTGTCAGCAATGCCCATACTGATTTTCAATTTGATGGCATGTATAGACCCTTCCCCATCTATCAAGGAAGGTCTGGCAGGTAGAAATAAAAATAGAAACAGGTACAATTGTTGCGTCGGTTGTTATCATGAAAGTAATATTTCAAATCCTGCTGCTGTCATGTGGAACATTTTGACTAAAAATCCCAGACATCTAATCAATGCTAATTCTAATAATGAAAACTAAAAGGTCAGTAGATGTAAATGAGTGAATTGAATGCAAATAAACATAATTGTGTGAATACTGATGGAAACTATTGGAAAAGTTCAGAAAATAAGTGATCCCAAAGCTGAATAGTGACCTGTCCATAAAATGCAGGACAAATCCAATCCTGCTAAATTCTACCCCAACAAACTACTATCATTCATCACTAAGTTGATGGAAAGTGCCATTAACAGCGATGTCAAACAGCACTTCCTCACCAGGAAGCTGCTCACTGATTTAGAAGTTGAGTTAATTAGGATTACATGGCTCCTGATCTGACTACTGTCTTGGTTTAAACATGTACACAGGAGCTGAATTCTAGATGTGACGAGTGACTGCCCTTGATATCAAGGCAGCAAATCAAGAAACTCTATTTAGATTCAAATGAATGGGGGGGGGGGGGGGGGGGGGGGGTTTACTGATAATTGTACAGTATTCAATACCATTCACAACTCCTCTGATACTAAAGCAGACCACATCCATATGTGGCAAGATATGGGACAACATTAAGACTTGGATTGAGAACTGGCAAGTCAGATTAATCTCCAACAAGAGAGAATCTACAATAATCTATTATTGTCACAAGTAGGCTTACATTAACACTGCAATGAAGTTACTGTGAAAATCCCCTTGTCGCCACATTCCAGTGCCTGTTCGGGTACACAGAGGGAGAGTTCAGAATGCCCAATTCACCTAACAAACACGTCTTTTGGAAATTGTGGGAGCAAACCAGAGCACCCAGAAGAAACCCAAACAGATATGGGAAGAACATGCAGACTCCGCACAGACAGTGACCCAAGCAAGAATCGAACCTGGGACCCTGGCACTGTGAAGCAACAGTGCTAACCACTGTGCTACTGTGCCACCCATCTTCCCTTGACACTCACTGGCATTACCATCGCTGAACCTCTACCATTAACATCTGGGTGTTACCATTAGCCAGAAACTGAACAGGATTAGCCACATAGCTACATGGGACTTAGACATTGTAGCTATAACTGAAACATGGCTAAAGGAGGAACAGGACTGGCAGCTTAATGTTCCAGAGTACATGTCCTTTAGGTGAGACAGAGGTGGAGGACAGAGAGGAGGGGGAGTTGCATTTTTGATTAAGGGAAGCATCACGGCAGTTGAAATAACCAAGGGATCATCCAGCGAGGCTTTGTGGGTGGAACTAAGAAATAAGATGGGGATCGTGATCTTTTTGGGGTTGGACTATAGGCCCCCAAATAGTCAACATGAATTAGAAGAACAAATATGTAGGAATATTGGGGAAACTTGCAGGAGTAATAGGGTTGGCATAGTAGGGGATTTAAATTTTCTCAACATAGACAGGGACTGCCATAGTGTTAAGGGCTACAATGGAGTGGAATTTGTTACGTGTGTTCAGGAAAGTTTCCTCAGGCAGTATGTGGAGGGTACTACTCGGGAAAGAGCAAAACTTGAAAGAGGGCAGCGCAAATGACTGAGGTGACGGTGGGGGACCACTTTGGGACCAGTGACCATAGTTTTATTAATTTTAAAATAGTTATGGAAAGGGACAAAACTGGTCCACATGTGCAAGTTCTAAATTGGGGCAAGGCAAATTTTGATGGAATTAGACAGGAGCTTGCAAGGGTTGATTCGAGTAGCTTGTTTTGAGGGCAAAGGGACCTCCAGCAAGTGGGAGACCTTTAAAAGTGAAGTAGCTGGAGTTCAGGGTCTATGCGCACGATTCTCCAGAAACATTTCTGAGTGCTAGCGAGTGGGAATTGCCACCAGTTTCCCGGCACTCGGTCCAGCGAGGCCGGCAGCACTATTCAATGTTAATTGGTCCACTTAATGAGGCCCCATGGGCTTCTAGCGCCAAATAACGGCTTGCTAGCTGATTCGCTGGCACCGTCCCCCGCAATCAAGGTTGAGCACCATTTAAGTTGCACTTGCTCGGGCAACCCCAGCTAGCTCGCAACAATGGCATCGAGGAGATCAGCCCCAAGATTCTGGGATGCTGACCTGGTATGGGCTCCTGGACGCAGCGGAGGCTAGGAGGGATGTCCTTTTCCCCCCCGGGGCTCCCAGAGTGTGAGCCACAAGGCAGCCAGTGTTCTCTGGGATGAGCTGACGGCAGGCAGCTCAGGCTGGCTCTCGTTAATTGTATGGAACTGGAGCTTAAGAGGTGATAATTGATTTCTCGCCACGCTACGGCAAAATCACGAATTCAACTAGGGGAGTAGGCCAGTTACATCGCAAACTTTTTGGCACCTGGCGCAGATCTCGTTTTTGGCCTCTCCCTCTATTCACCGGCCTTGTTTCGCTTGAGCGTGAGTGTAAAGAGGCCGGAAGATCGCGCCCTATACGTCCCTGTTAAGGTGAAGGGCAAGGCTTGCAGGGGTTGGGAACCCTGGATGACAAAACATACTGAGGTTTTGGCCAGGAAAAACGCAGGTACAAGCAGCTGGAATCAAGGGATTCCCTGGAGGTGTACAGGGGATACAGGAGTGTAAACAAGAAGGAAATTAGGAGGGCAAAAAGGGGGCATGAGAGAGCTTTGGCTGAGAGGATTAAGGTGAATCTAAAGGGATTATTTAAGTATATTAAAGGAAAAATAATAACTCGAGAAAGAATAGGACCCCTCAAGACCAAAGTGGACACAAAGTGTGGAACCGCAGGAGATGGGTGCAGTTCTCAATAAATATTTCTACTTCTGCGTTTACCGTGGAGAAAGACATGAATAATTGAGAATCTAGGAAGGATAGTGGTGATATATTGGGGACAGTTCACATTACAGTACAGGAGGTGATGGAGTATTAAATTGTATGAAGGTGGATAAATCTCCAGGCTTTGACCAGGTATATCAAAGAACACTGTGTGAGGTTAGAGAAGAAATTGCGGGAACCCTGGCTGAGATATTTGCATCATTGTTAGCCATGGGTGAGGTACCAGAAGACTGGAGGGTAGCAAATGTTGTATCCTTATTTAAGAAGGGCTGCAAAGAAAAACCTGGGACTTATAAACCAGAAACACATATATAAACAAATTCAATGGCTGGCACACCATGGCTACCATCGACACCGCAAACCGCCGGCTCAAAGTGAAGAGGATCTCCAAGAAGATAGCACATATAGACACTGACATTAAGTTTCTACAAAGATGCAAGAAAGCAGACAAGATCCCGAAAGGACTACAGATCATCAAACCCGCTCAAGTCGACCTACAACACAGGCTATGCTGTGAGACTCCGCCGTCGCATCTCTCTCACACTGCTAAACCACCAGCAGACGCCGCAACCTGGAAGCCAGGATAGAATCCATATTCTCAACTTGCACTCAGGACACAACAGACCAGCTGTGGGACACAGCCAAGCAGAAGAGACGACGGTACTACACCACCTATATGCACAGGAAGGTTGAGAAACCCAGCATCACCACCAGCAGCAACCAAGCCTCCCCCGGTACCATAGTAGAAAACAATACAGGGAAATCTATTGTCAACTTGTCAGACTACACCCATCAACTAGCCAAAATCAAAGACCTCAGCAGAGGGCTCAAGTTCTGCACCACCACCAAAATGGGCCCCATAAGTCTCGCAGCAGACACAGAGGAATTCATCAGGCATATGAGGCTCGGGGAGTTCTTCCACAGACCCCAAGAGTTCAACAGCAAACCCAATGAGACAACCAATGAACCAGAATAGCAGACCGAGAGATCTGCAGTGCAGCAACTGAAGAGGAAAGAGTCAAATTGGATCCCTCCGGAAGGCTGCTGCCTTAGACTCGACATGTATTCTCAAGCCGTCAGGAGTCGCTTCAATGCCAGATTCATCAGTCGCATTCACAAGATGGCCCCGAACGTCACCCAAGCACAATGCAATACCATCTGCGCTCTCAAGACCAACTGCAACATCGTCATCAAACTAGCAAAGGAGGGACCACCGTCATACTGAATAGACGGACTACTGCAAAGAAATGTACCGTCAACTCAACAACCAGGAACACTACAGACAGTTACTTGCAGATCTGACCAAAGAATGCACCCACCAACTCAACAGACTGATCAAGACCATGGATCCAGACGTTCAGAGCACCCTACGTGCCTCTCATCCCACGTACTCCCCACATTGGAGATCTCTACTGCCTCCCGAAAATACACACAAAGCCAACACATCAGGCTGTGCTATCATATCAGGCAATGGGACCCTGTGCAAGAACCTCTCTAGCTACATTGAGGGGATCTTGAGACCCATCGTGGAAAGCCCAGCTTCTGTTGCAATACGACGGACTTCTTACAGAAATTCAGCACCATGGACCAGTTGAACCAGGAACATTCCTCGTCACAATGGATGTCTCAGCATCCCTCATGATGACGGCATTGCTACGCCAGCCTCAGTACTCAACACCAACAACTGCCAATCTCCAGATGCAATTCTACAACTCATCTGCTTCATCCTGGATCACAATGTCTTCACCTTCGATAACAACTTCTTTATCCAGACACAGAAGAGCCATGGGGACAAAATCCGCACTTCAGTACGCCAACATCTTCATGTTTGAACAAGACCTCCTCACAGCACAGGGCCTTCAACTGATGTTATACACCAGATACATCAATGACTTTTTTTCCTTTGGACCCACAGCGAAGAATCACTGAAATGACTACACAATTACATCAATAAGTTCCATCCCACCATCAGATTCACCATGGGCTACTCTCCAGAATCAGTTGCATTCTTGGACACACTCATCTCCATCTCCACTTCTCCAACTTCCACCCTAAACTCATTAAAGAAGCCATCCCCTATGGACAAGTCTTCCGTTTACACAAGATCTGCTTAGACATGGAGGACCGTAACAGACATCTACAGACGACGAAAGAACGGGATTTGGCGCTCGACTCATCGATCGATAGTTCCAACGCGTCACAGCAAATAAATTCACCGACCTCCTCAGAAGACAAACACGGGGCACAAACGACAGAGGACCCTTCGTCGTCCGGTACTTCCCTGGAGCGGAGAAACTACGACATCTTCTTCGCAGCCTTCAACATGTCATCGATGAAGACGAACATATTGCCAAGGGCATCCCTACACCCCACTACTTGCCTTCAAATAACCGCGCAACCTCAAACAGGCCATTGTTTGCAGCAAACTACCCAGCCTTTAGGAGAACCGCGACCGTGACACCACAAAGCCCTGCCATGGCAACCTCTGCGAGACATGCTAGATCATCGACATGGGTACCACCATTACACGTGAGAAAACCACCCACTTGTGCGACTTGGCCAACGTTGTCTACCTCATACACTACAGGAAAGGATGCCCCGAGGCATGGTACATTGACGAGACCATGCAGGAATGATCCCTTCCAGTCGGGGAACACTTCAGCAGTCAAGGGCATTCAGCCTTTGATCTTCGGGTAAGCGTTCTGCAAGGTGGCCTTCAGGAAGGGCAACAGAGCAGAATCACCGAGCAGAAACTGATAGCCAAATTCCGCACACATGAGTACGGCCTCAACCGGGACCTTGGATTCACATCGCATTACATTCACCCCCCCACTACCTGGCCTGGGCTTGCGAAATCCTACCAACTGTCTTGGCGTGAGACAATTCGCACCTCTTTAACCTGGGATTATCCCTCTCTCCAGTCGCTCCATCGGGACCTGTAAAGACTTAATTGCCTGCAAAGACTCGCATTCAATGTATCGTCTTGCATCACTGACTTTGTCTATATATGTGTTTCTGGAACCTACTTCTTCATTCACCTGAGGAAGGAGCTTCGCTCCAAAAGCTAGTGATTCGAAAAAAAACGGTTGGGCTTTAACTTGATGTTGTAAGACATCTTACTGTGCCTAATTCCTATGTTCTTATCTTTCTTTTTAATAACACTCATGTGAAGTTCCTCAGGATGTTGTACTAGGTTAAATGGAAGTTGTTAAGGGCAACAAAAATGTGCTGTCCATTCTGAATATGCATTCTACTGAACCTGTAGGACTATTTGATAACTGTAGCAATAATAGCAAAATGATGGCATCTGGTCGTATTTTATTGCTGTATGGCATGAACAGATGGAAATTTTCTAATGAAATTTGGCCAGATTCCCAAATGTTACTTGTTAACAACTCACTTTTCAGGACAGATCACTTGCCTATTGCAGTCTGTTAAAATTAATTTGCTTGCCAAATAACTGCAATTTGATACAGGACCAGGAACACCAAGGATGTGTATTGCAAGTCTGCTGCAGGCTGCACTTTGTATTATCTTACATTTTCAGATAAGGTGTAATTCTCACAGTCTGTCTGGAAAATAAAACAATATCAAGGATTACTCCTGGAGGTCGAGAAAGCTTTTGAATAGAATGCCATTCCAAGAGGTCAACTGATATTCTTTTTCTATCGCAATCAACATCTGATTCTGTCTGGCTTGCTCTACTGTTTCAGGGATGAGCGTGTCAATTATATCTTTACAGGTATCTTATAGCCAAACAAAGACCTCTGAGAGAATAATTTAATAACAGAAACAACTGAAGAGGTTACATTTCAAAATAAACCTTGAAAACGCAAAAGTAGCCCGTATCATTAGCCTAAGATGTTAGGAAAAGGAAGCAGCCCCGTCTGTTCTTTTTGCTGCCTCTGTCCATGGGGATAGTTCGATCCCTTAAGGAATGTTTAAAAACAGGTTTTAAGGAAGACCAGCTGCTCCATGGAGGTTAGATTAGACTTCAAGTTTGATATCAAGATCTATCCTATTGAGTACTGAGGAACTCTGATGATGCAAAACCTTGCCCTTGGGAGTCGGCCAGAATATTGTAAATTATATTGAAATAAAGCATGGAATACCAGGCCCGAAAAGAAAGAAGCAACAAAATTAATTTCTAAATGCTCAGAGATCGCCAGGTACATAAAGAGAACTGCATGAATTGCAAGTGTTCAACACATCTTGATGTTCAACTACAACTTCTATCTGACGCATCACCTTGCACAAGAAAACATGATGTTGAAAATATTATCCATCGCATGGGCTATATAGGACGGTCTCGTGAACAAAACTCATTGTTACCACTGATATAATCATTCCATGTTGCTGATTTTCTTCAGTTACCATTACAGCCATCAGATCACGTCACCTGGTACCACAGGAAACAGCATTTTGGGAAAATTCATTATCAGAAATTCTGCCTGGGCTGTAAAAGCTACTGTTGAAACTGCCAGCCAAAGTGTTTCGGAATCAAAACAAAAATATTGCAATCCATTGCATCACCACAAACATTTTAATCATTGCTAAGTGATGGCTGGCTTAATAGTTAAGAATCTGCTGGTGTGTAGAATTCTGCACATGCATTTAAGTAAAGAACTCATCCTTCCATTCTTCAAATGACATATCCCTTACAGTGAAAACCTGGCTCTCAATTGTATTGATTAAAAAATGTAGCTGATATTACAGCCTTGAGAGTAATTGGAAAGTGGCATTTATTCTTACAGCGCACACACATGGTTGTAATGCACTGAAGAAATAATTTTCAAGCCTCAGCGAATTAAAAGTCCGGACATGAGGTTGTGGCCGCGATTTTACGGAAATTCAGCAGAGTCCTGGGCTGAGTGCATTTAAGCGGGTGTTTCCCAGCGCTTGCAGCGTTGAGAAAGACAACACTATCAAACAGGACTCTGTTTAATTTTGGGGCCTCAGCGGGGAATGTTCTGCCGAGGCTGCACTTATTCCCATTTTCTGCACGGAGGAGCTCCGCTCGCCAGTGCTGGAAGAGATCAGGGTCATATTTAAATGGCGTCTCGATCTCTAAGCCCTCTCCCATGCCTTAACTCACTGATAATGGGGGCCAGCGAGCTCCCCTTCCCCCCCCCCCCCCCCCACCCCCCCCACACACACCCCACGTAATAAGGGCAGGGCATCCCTGGCACGGGACCTTGGCACTGCCAGACCGGCACCCTGGTGCGTGCCCCATCAGACATGCAGTGCCATCTGGGCATGCTGGTAGTGGCGCTTGGCGCCCAGGTGGCATTTCCAGGGTGCCCAGGTGGCAATGCCAGAGTGCCATCAGGTGTGACAGGGTACCACCCTGTCCAGAGCTCGCCACCCAGGGGCCCCTGATACCTTGGGAAACCACCCCCCTCCCCCATTGTGCTGGTACGCCTGGTCCCCATTTGTGAAGACCTGTACTAACAGCAGTCTCCGAGGCACGAGGCTTAGATTCTGCACCTTGGTAACTCCGACGAGGGCGAGTGCATATTAAAGTGCTGCTTATGCAGTACTTTAATGTGCAGTTGGATCCCGTTCATCGCAACATCTTGCAAGATCCCATTAGATCTCGCGAGGCATGGCCAGGCAAGTAAATCTTGCGAGAGGCCTCTTGGGAGATTTACCGGCCACGTTGCACCCCGAATCAGGCAAGACGCTGCTGTTAGATTGCATCCTGTATTACACATCACCCGATCCTGGCTGGAATTCAACTACCCAAGTTCCCTTCCTCCAGGTGGACTGAAATGTGACCAGAATCTCAGAATGAAGTTTATAGTGAAGTCTCACATCTTTCCCAATATGGTGGGTTATTGATATGATTAACAAGATTTTACTTAGCTGATCAACAGGGAGCAGGTCAGTCATAAAGTCATGTAGAATTCTGCAATTTGGGGTTACCCCACATGCTGTTGTCACCTATCAGTTTTTCACCTGGAGGCCAGTTACACTGAGAGACATTTTTTATAGAATTTACAAGGCAGAAGGAGGTCATTTGGCCCATCGAGTCTGCACCGGCTCTTTTTTTTTTTTGAATGAGCACCCTACCCAAGCCCACACCTCCACCCCATCCCCATAACCCAGTAACCCAACCCAACACTAAGGGCAATTTTGGAGTCTAAGGGCAATTTAGCATGACCAATCACCTAACCCGCACATCTTTCGACTGTGGGAGGAAACCGGAGCACCCGGAGGAAACCCACGCACACACGGGGAGAACGTGCAGACTCCGCACAGACAGTGAACCAAGCCGAGAATCGAACCTGGGACCCTGGAGCTGTGAAGCAATTGTGCTAACCACCATGCTACCGTGCTGTTAGTCTAACGCATTAATGTATACAACAAACAACAAGGGCCCCACACTGAGCCCTGTGGGGTGTCACTGGAAACTGTTTTCCATTCGCAAAAATATCCATCGACCATTACCCTTTGATTCCCGTCACTGAGCCAGTTTTGGATCCAACCTGCTGCTTCCCCTGCATCCCACAAAATCTGTTTCCTGACCCATCTGCCATGTGGGACCTTGTCAAATGCCTTTCTGAAATCCATGTAAAAAATATCCACTGCACTAATCCTCATAAATCCCCCTTCCATTTTTCCTTAAAAAAGTTCTATTAAGTTACTAAGAAATGATCTTCCCCTAACAAAACCATGTTGACTATCACTAATCAAGCAGTTCCTTTCTAAGTGACAGCTTATGCTGTCCCTTAGAGGCGGTGGCATAGTGGTATTGTCACTGAACTAGTAAATTGGAGACCCAGAGTAATGCTCAAGGGACCCAGGTTCAAATCCTGTCACTGCAGATGGTGACATTTGAATTCAATAAAATTTGGGAATTTAAAAATTCTAATGATGACCATGAAATCATTTTCGATTGTCGTAAAAATCCATCTGATTCATTAATGTCCTTTAGAGAAGGAAATCTGTTGTCCTTACCTGGTCTGGCCTACATGTGACTCTAGACCCACAGCCTGTGATACCCATGTCCCATGAACAAATAAAAAAATAGAATTATTTTCACTGAAGTCAGACTGACCAGAGCTGCTCCTGACATGTTCTCATGTCGCCCTCAATGGACCAGGGTTGATTCACTGGCTAGATGACAATAGTAGAGTGGGGGATATGCTGACTCATGAGTTACAGATGTGGTTCAATACAACTCTGTTGTTGCTAATGGTCCACAATGCCTCATGGGTGCCCAGCTTTGATTTTCTGAATCTGTCCCATTTAATTACCCCATTTAAGGGTGGTGGTGCCACACAACACAATGCATGGCATCCTCACTGTGAAGACACCACTATGCAGTGGTCATGTCTACTAATTCGGTCATGGTCAGATGCATCTGTGACATCCAGACTGGTGAGGACTAGACCAAGTAGGTTTTTCCTTCTTGTTGGTTCTCTCAACATCTGTTACAGGTCTAATCTTGCCAATATGTTGTTCAGAGCTCAGCCAATTCCACCAGTGGTGGTGCTACCATGAATATTGGTGTCCCCCACGTAGAGTACATTCTGTGCCCTTGATTCTTCAGTGCTTCTTGTGGCTAGGGGATTTTCACAGTAACTTTGTTACAGTGTCAATGTAAGCTTACTAATGACACAAATAAAGATTATTATTAAGTGGTATTCATTTTGAGAAGCTCTCATTTATCAGTTGAGGGATGTTGGTAGGTGTGGTAAATCACTGAACATACATTACCTGTATTACGGTACACTGCCAGTGTACTCCAGTTTGTACAGTAAATCCCGGCCTGCTGGCTCCACCCAGCAGGCTCTGTATAAAAGTGTACGCTCTCCTGCACTGCCCCCATTCTTGGGTCCAGCTGCCGGAGGCTTTACATTGAGCAGAATAAAACCAAAATAGTTCACCATTCGTCTCGTGGTCATTGATGGTACATCAATTTGTGCTAGAATTTTGAAGGTGAACGTCTTACTCAAGCTGGAGCGCCTGGAGCTGAACCCACATGCAGACGACGCCACAGCGACTTTCGAGCACTGGCTAGCCTGCTTCGAAGGATATCTCAGAGCATCCACTGAAGCAATCTCAGACCCACAGAAGCTCCAACTACTCTACGCACGGGTGAGCCCACAAGTCTTCCTCCTCATTCTCCCACCTACACGGAGGCGATAGAACTACTGAAAGAACAGTATATCTGGTCTGTAAACCAGGTGTTCGCCAGGTACCTCCTGGCCACGAGACGGCAACTCCCCGGGGAGTCTCAGGATGATGTCCTGCGTGCCTTGCGGCTACTTGGCAGAAATTGTAGTTGCCAGGCGGTGTCGGCAGTCCAACACACGGAGCTGCTGATCAGGGATGCCTGTGTCACCGGCATTAAGTCCAACTACATCCACCAGCGCTTATTAGAAGAGGGTACACTCTGCCTCACAGAGACTATACAGCTCACAAACTCCTTAAATGAAATGAAAATCGCTTATTGTCACGAGTAGGTTTCAAATGAAGTTACTGTGAAAAGCCCCTAGTCGCCACATTCCGGCGCCTGTTCGGGGAATCGAACCGTGCTGCTGGCTTGCCTTGGTCTGCTTTCAAAGCCAGCGATTAGCCCTGTGAGCTAAACAGCCCAGTTGCCTCCCGCAACCTGGGGTCCTACACCTCCGACCGTGCGGCACCTTTGTGGCCATCATGGGCCCCGCCATCATCCGACCCGGGTACACTGCACGCCTGTGCCATGCGACAGCCAGCTACCTCCGGAGGCCCCAAATGCTATTGTTGTAGCCAGAACAAGCACCCCAGACAATGCTGCCCCGCACGGAGCGCGACCTGCAATGGATATGGCAAGAAGGGCAACTTCGTCACCGTTTGCCAGGCTCGATTGGTCGCTGCCGTTTCTAGGCCCAGCATCACTACCGCTACATCCCCCATGTGCGATCCAGGAGCGCCGCCATCTTCGCCACCGCCAGCCACGGGCGACCTGTGAGTGCCGCCATCTTGGACGTCGCCCACCATGTGCCCCCCGTGGGTGCCGCCATCTTCGGCGCCATCTTGGAACGCACCCCAGGACCACTGCTCGCCTGGCCGTACGCGGGCCGCCGATATCTCCCCCGGCGACGACCAGCCCTCCCACCACCTTCCGCAGCTCGCCTCCATCACCCTCGACCAGTCTCGGCCTCGCAACCTCGTGACCACTTCAACGAACGTTCGGATCAACGGGCATGAGACGGCCTGCCTCTTAGATTCCGGGAGCACGAAAGTTTCATACACCCAGCTACAGTAAAGCGCTGCTCCCTCCCGGTTCTCCCCGTGACCCAGAAAATCTCTCTGGCCTCCGGCTCCCATTCTGTACAGATCCGGGGGTACTGCGCATGACCCTCTCGGTACAGAACGTAGATTACAGTAACTTCAGACTCTCCGTCCTCCCCCATCTCTGCGCTGCCTTGTTACTAGGTCTCGATTTCCACTGCCACCTCCAGAGCCTCACCCTGAAGTTCGGCGGACCCCTGCCCCCCCTCACCGTCTGTAGCCTCACGACCCTTAAGGTCGATCTACCCTCATAGAACATAGAACATAGAACAGTACAGCACAGAACAGGCCCTTCGGCCCTCAATGTTGTGCCGAGCCATGATCACCCTACTCAAACCCACGTATCTACCCTATACCCGTAACCCAACAACCCCCCCCTTAACCTTACTTTTTTATTAGGACACTACGGGCAATTTAGCATGGTCAATCCACCTAACCCGCACATCTTTGGACTGTGGGAGGAAACCGGAGCACCCGGAGGAAACCCACGCACACAGGTGGAGGACGTGCAGACTCCACACAGACAGTGACCCAGCCGGGAATCGAACCTGGGACCCTGGAGCTGTGAAGTATTTATGCTGACCACCATGCTACCCGCGAATCTCACCCCGGACTGTAAGCCCGTCGCCACGAGGAGCAGGCAGTACAATGCCCAGGACAGGACCTTTATCAGGTCAGAGGTCCAACGGCTTCTGCGGGAGGGGGTCATTGAGGCCAGTAACAGCCCCTAGAGAGCTCAAGTGGTGGTCGTGAGAACTGGGGAGACTACAGTCAGATGATCAACCGGTACACGCAGCTCGATGCGCACCCCCTCCCATGCCGTGGTCAATCAGATTGCGCAGGATCGAGTCTTCTCCACCGTTGACTTGAAATCCGCATACCACCAGCTCCCCATCCGCCCGGAGGACCGCCAATACACTGCATTCGAAGTATCGTACCAAATTACGATTTCCTTAGGGTTCCCTTCGGCGTCACCAATGGGGTCTCGGTCTTCCAGCGAGAGATGGACCGAATGGTTGACCAGTATGGGCTGCGGGCCACGTTCCCGATCTGGATAATGTCACCATCTGCGACCACAATCAGCAGGACCACGACGCGAATCTCCAGAAATTCCTCCACACCGCTAAACTCCTTAACCTTACCTACAAGGAGAAATGCAGGTTCCGCACAACCCACCTAGCCATTCTTGGCTAAGTTGTGGAAAATGGAGTCCCAGGGCCCGACCCCGACCGCATGCGCCCCTCCTGGAACTCCTGCTCCCTCACTGTCCCAAGACTCTGAAGCGATGCCTGGGATTCTTCTCATATTACGCCCAGTTGGTCCCTAATTAAGCGGACAAGTCCACCACCTTCCCCCTGATGGCTGAGGCCCGCTGTGCCTTAAACCACATCAAGGCGGACATTGCCAAAGCCACGATGCACGCAGTCGCCAAGTCCCTCCCATTCCAGGTGGAGAGCGATGCATCGGACGTGGCTCTGGCCTCCACCCTCTACCAGGCGGGCAGATCCGTGGCTTTCTTCTCCCGTACCATCCATGCCTCAGAAATTCGGCACTCCTCTGTCGAAAAGGAAGCCCAAGCCATTGTGGAAGCTGTGCGACACTGGAGGCATTACCTGGCCGGCAGACGATTTACTCTCCTCGCTGACCAATGGTTGGTTGCCTTTATGTTTAGAAACAAACAGCGGGGCAAAGTTAAGAACGACAAGATCTTGAGGTGGAGGATCGAACTCTCCACCTATAACTTGTACCAACCGGGGAAGCTCAACGAGCCCCCAGATGCCCTATCCCGCGGTACATGTGCCAATACACAAGTAGACCGACTCCGGGCCCTCCACAATGACCTCTGTCACCCGGGTGTCACCCATTCTTTTCACTTTATCAAGGCCCACAACCTTCCTTAGTCTATCAAGGCGGTCAGGACCGTAAACAGGGACTGCCAGGTCTGCGCAGAATGCAAACCGCACTTCTACCGGCCGGACAGAGCGCACATGGTGAAGGCCTCCCGCCCATTGAGCACCTCAGCATCGAGTTCAAAGGGCCCCTCCCCTCCACTGACCGTAACATGTACTTCCTCAACATCATTGATGAGTACTCCCGTTTTCCCTTTGCCATCCCATGCCCTGACATGACCTCTGCCACTGTTATCAAGGCCCTACACAGTATCTTCACCTTGTTCAGCTTCCCCACCTACATCCACAGTGATAGGGGCTCCTCGTTCATGAGTGATGAGCTGCTCAGCAAAGGCATCGCCTCGAGCAGGACGACCAGCTACAACCCCTGGGGGAACAGACAGGTGGAGAGGGAGAGCGCGACGGTCTGGAAGGCTGTCCTGCTGGCCCTTCGATCTAGAAGTCTCCCAGTCTCCCGCTGGCCGGAGGTCCTCCTCAATGCGCTCCATTCCATCCGGTCGCTCCTGTGCACTGCTACTAATGAGACCCCTCACGAACGTGTGTATGCTTTCCCCAGGAAGGCCACCTCCGAGGTCTCACTCCCGATCTGGCTGACAGTTCCTGGGCCCGTCCTCCTCCGGAAACATGTGAGGAGCCATAAATCAGACCCCCTCATCGAAAAAGTCCTCCTCCTCCATGCGAACCCCAGTATGCCTACGTGGCACACCATGACGGGCGGCAGGACACAGTCTCCCTCCGGGACCTGGCACCCGCTGGTTCCCCATCCAACATCACCACCACCCCCAATCTGGCACCGTACCCCCCCCCCCCCCCCCCCCCCCCCCCCCCCGCTGGCCATCACCGCCTTCCCGGTGGTGCCCGGGTCCCCCACCGGCTCAACTACTGGGTGAAGAAGGAGAGGACCTCACGCTCCCGGAGTCACAGGTACCCACGTCGGTGCTACACCACAGCCGGGGCTGAGGCAATCGCAGCGGAAGGTCAAAGCCCCTGACAGACTCAACCTGTAACTTGGCTTCACCCCCACTGGACTCTTGTTTTAAACAGGGGGTGAATGTGGTAAACCACTGAACATACATTACATGTATTACGGTACACTGCCAGTTTACTCCAGTTATTACAGTAAATCCCGGCCTGCTGGCTCCACCCAGCAGGCTCTGGATAAAAGTGTACGCTCTCCTGCACTGCCCCCATTCTTGGGTCCAGCTGCCAGAGGCTTTACATCGAGCATAATAAAGGCACAATAGTCACGCCACCTGTGAACCCACCATGGCGGAGATTATCTTTAGTGGGACCGGAGGATCCCACTGACGGGGAGTGCTGGAAAATCCAGGCCGACATTTTTCTGTCCTCAGTTTGAACCAGAATAGAACTCAGGTAACAGAAGAGATTGATTGATGCTTCAGCACATTCCCTCATGCAGTCTTCTGGAGAGGAGAGGCAGTGGTGTAATCCAGGGACCCATGACAATGCTCTAAGGCCTAGGTTCAAATCCCACCAGGCAGATGGCAAAATCTGAATTCAATTTGAAGAATGGTGGCAAAGTGGTTAGCACTGCTGCCTCCCAGTGGCAGGGACCCGGGTTTGATTCTGGTCTTGTGTGGCTGTCTGTGTGGAGTTTGCATGTTCTCCCTGTGTCTGTGTGGATTTCCTCCTGGTGCTCTGGTTCCCTCCCACAGTCCAGAGATTTGCAGGCTAGGTGGATTGGCCATGTTAAAATACCCCTTAGTGTCCAGGTTACGCGAGTTGGCTACGATCAATGCGCAGGGTTATGGGGATAGGGTGGGGGAGTGGGCTTAGGTAGAGTGCTCTTTCGGATGGTCAGTGCAGACTCTATGGGTCGAATGGCCTCCTTCTGCACTGTAGGGATTCTGTGGAATGGATTTTACATAATCTCCTTTTAATTATATTCAAAAATAGAACATGATGGGTAGCTGAATCTGTTCCTGCCATACAGTAACATAAGGAACATCTTCAAAAATAATTGTGAGCAATGTAACCATCGCTGCTTTGAATGTCAGGATTCCAGACCAATGTTTTCTGGTCATCCCGCCAGCCAATTTGTATCAGCTAAATCACATCTTTCTCAGGAATCCAGCTGGTTGGTATATACATACGTCTGCTGCTGCTGGCTTCTAAAGCATTTGGCAAGCGGTGCCTGCCAAAATTCAGCAGCGGATTTCTTTTGCAGCAATTATATTGGTCACTGAAATCAAGTACCCTGCTGTTCAGTGCTCAGGTTGTTTGCTGGTGGTGGTGCCAGTGGTAGTGGGCAGGGACTTAAAGAAGTGCATGAGGCTTAATTATCTATTGTCAGCTGAATGAGAAAGGATTGCATAGGAAGCAGAAAAACCACACTGAATAAGGCAGTTTTTAGTTTACATATACAAATGAGAGTAGTATTATCTGTCACTCCCAAGGATTCTCCTGCAGTGATGTTTTCTGTATGAGTCATCGCATGCATTGCGCAAGCTCAGAGTACAGTAATACACAGTAGATTCACTTGATACTGCTGACTGATGTTAAAATACATGTCACATTCGTGGCTGCACAGAAACCATTGTTTAATAAATTAGAGATGTACAAAATATAAAAGCATGCTATATAACAAGAGGCACTTCAACACTTTTTGCGCTGGAATGGAGTACATGAAGAATTACAATGTCTCCAAAAATTGAGGGATAAAAAATAAATTCTAGACTTTCCAGTGTTATAGTCCCAGTTGATATTGTAATTGGACAGGAAGATTCCAGACTGAAACACTTGCTCAAAAGACTGTGGGCGCGATTCCCCGCCCCCCACGCCGGGTGGGAGAATAGCGGGAGGGCCTCCCGACATTTTTCACGCCCTCCCGCTATTCTCCCCCCCCCCCACGCCCGTTTCAACACGGCAGCAAACACACCTGCTCGCTGCCGTCGTGAAACGGTGGCAGATGCCCGTTTGGGGCATCTAGAGGCCCGACTGGCATGGGAGCACCATGACTGTGCTCGGAAGGGGCCAGCGTCCAAAACAGACGCACTCTTTCCCCTCCGCAGCCCGGCAGGATGATGCCGCCACATCTTGCCGGGCGGCTGAGGAGAAAGACGCCAACTCTGCATGCGCGGGTTGGTGTTGTCCAACCTGCGCATGCGCGGCTGATGTCATCAGCCGCGTTAGCCGCCGTGACGCTTGACGTGCGGCCTTGACGACGGTCGTCAAGGCCGCGCCGCCGTGACGCACAGGGTCGCGCTCCTAGCCCCGCCCAGGAGGGAGAATTGGCCCCGGAAGTGGCCGTGAAGGCTGCCATGGGTCACGGCCTGTCCCGCGGCAGCCTTTACGATTCTCTGCATTTGTGGAGAATCTCGCCCTGTAACTTTTACTTTTTCAGAAAACAGAGGAACAGAGTCACTGGGTGACCAATTGGCTTTTAACAACAAAAAACATTTATTAAACATGAAAAGTTTGACTATAATATAATACATCTTCACTCCCACTCAGCTTTATACATTTTCACAATTTGTAAGGGTAACACAGCATACAAAATATGTCTGAGCTATTGTGGTGAATGTGTAACCACTATAATTCACACTGTACATTACTGTGTCCCTATGGGCTCCATCTGTGAGCCGTTGCGCGGCTCTGCGCACAGAGGGAGATGAGGAGCATGTACAGGGCTCCTCCTTTGGCCCCGCCCCCATCAGGAAGTATAAGTGCTGCGGTCCTGCGAGTCCGCCCTCAGTTCAGTACAGTTGCAGGCAGGCTCAGTTGTAAGCCGATTAAAGCCACAGTTTACTTCAACTCATGTCTCTGAATGAATTGATGGTCGCATCAGCTATAATGACCTCAGTAAACACACAGCCTCTCCCCTCGGCCCTCTCCCCTCGGCCCTCTCCCCTCGGCCCTCTCCCCTCGGCCCTCTCCCTTCTCCCCTCTCCACTCTCCACTCTCCCCTCTCCACTCTCACCTCTCCCCTCAGCACTCTCCCCTCAGAACTCTCCCCTCAGCACTCTCCCCTCAGCACTCTCCCCTCACCGCGACCTACACCCCTGTCCACCTGCCCAACCGTGATGGTGTATTGTGTCTTGCAGGGCCACGCGGCGACCGACCCGGCCCACCTGGCAGACCCCGCCCGCGCACAGCACCTGGCCGGCCAGACAACGCAAGTCGACCGTACCCTTCAGGCTTACACCGCCTCCGGCCAGCGCCTCGGCAGGCAGCCTACAGGGACTCTAGCAGCGATGGGGAGGGCAGCTCCAACAACAGCCCTCCGGCCCAGTCCAGCGACAACATAGGAAACAAGCACACAGGGGACAGACAGACATGAAAGAACACAACACGACACCAACACGGAGGGGACGAACAGACTGGACACCGGACCCCAGGGGACCCCCGACCACAGGTCCGATGAAGACACAAGAT
Organism: Scyliorhinus canicula; assembly: GCF_902713615.1. Taxonomy (NCBI): domain Eukaryota; kingdom Metazoa; phylum Chordata; class Chondrichthyes; order Carcharhiniformes; family Scyliorhinidae; genus Scyliorhinus; species Scyliorhinus canicula. The sequence goes on along the minus strand of NC_052150.1, from coordinate 165,928,140 downwards.
TGCGTCACAGCTGCCTCCCACACCCTTGGCCACCGCAGAGACTCTCATCTCAGTTGGCCATTTTAGTGATGAGGATTCTGGGGCACTAACTGGTGCGCACCCCACCGCTGACCCGGTACAGCAGGTGGAGGTAGGAGCAGCCGAGGGACCGGATGGCAGTCAGAGAGCAGTCCGGCCCCAGCAAACAGCTGCCGCCAAGATGGGTCCCGAGTTTCTGGAGTTGCCTCACCCACCCATAGACCCGATGCAGTCAGGGATCCAGGGCCAATGGAAGGGGGTGACGGCCGGTTTCCAGCACCTGCAGACGCAGGTGGAGGAACGCATCCACGTCCAGGAGCAGGAAATGGTGCCGTTCATGAATGCCACACAGGCCAACTCCACAAGGGTGGCGTGCGTGGTGGAGGCACGAGGCTTCCGCGGCCCAGGACAGGGCTGCCCTCTCACAGGCAGCCATGAACCAGAGCCAGCTGAACATCGCAGAGGCGCTGAACAACCTGGCCCAGCCCCAGCAGGCCATCGCTGAGAACATCAGCGCCATTGCCCGGGTGATGGACAGTGTTGTACAGGGCCAGACAGGGATGGCCAACTCCTTGAGCTCCATGGCTGCAAACGTTCAGACCCTGTTCGATACCAGCACTGGCCTCCAGGACTGGCAGCGCCAGGTGATGGTGGTGCCCCGGGTGCTGGATCAGCTCGCACCCCCGTCCCATGGAGAGCCCCGGGGGCCACCAGGCACCTCGAGGGAGGAGGAGGAGGTGTAGCGGCCCATTCTGGGTCCCCCTGCAGGGGAGGTCCCGGAACACCGTGCCACATCGGACTCCCCCCCCCATCCCTGGTGCATCTGGTGGGCAGCGTGCAGAGCTGGGTGGCACCATGCCACCCCAGTCGCTCGAGGTGCAGCCGGGCTCATCCAGAGGCTGGGCCGGCCTAGGAAATGGCCGCCAAAGAAAACCCCAGTCGCAGGGCAGGAGTCCGCCTCCAGTTCTGCTGTATCGTCTGGGGGAACACCTAAACATAGTAATAGGGCCCCTAAGGCCAGAAAGGTACACACTGATTAAGTTGGCACGGGTGCAGGGCACAGAATAGTTAAATGGGCTAGGGCACATGTACAGGACGTTCGTTATTAAACACTTTTCACACCTATGTACGCTGCCTCTGTGCTCTGTCCGATGCATGCGTGGGTGGGGCGGGGACTGGGTGCCAGTGTGGGCGCAGGGTGCTCCGATGGAATGCTGAGCTCCAGTGAGTGTATGACGTGCCCCCACCCCGTGCGGCTATCAGCGCCTTCCATGCTTACTGGCCTAGCCGCCGGTGTTGGGCAGCTTCCCGTTGCCTTCCATCCCCCATGTCCCGTGCATCGGCCCTTCCCTCACCATCCCCCTCAACTGGAGAAGATTGCCCTTCGTCCTGATCCTCCTCCTCCTCCTTCTCCAGCACTCGCCCCCTCTGCTGGGCTATGTTGTGCAGAACGCAGCAGACCACAACAATGCGGCTGACCCTCACCGATGAGTACTGGAGGGACCCTCCAGAGCGGTCCAGGCACCTGAAGCATCTTAAGCAGCCCAAAACACCTCTCGACCACACCCTTGGTCGCACTATAGACATCATTGTCATGGTGCTCCACGGCGGTTTGTGGCCTCCGTATAGGCGTCATCAACAACGACCACAACGGATAACCCCTGTCGCCCAGCAACCAGCCCCGCAGCCCGGGGGGGGGGGGGGGGGGGGGGGGGGGGGGGGCGGCCTCCAACATGCCAGGGATGAACGATTGGGCCAATATAAAAGAGTCATGCACACTGCCAGAGTACCTGCCGCAGATGTGAATGATCGCCATCCTGTGGTCACAGACCACCTGCACGTTCATTGAGTACGTACCCTTCCTGTTCATGCACATGGCTTTTTCATCAAATGTGGCCCGCATGGCGATGTGCACTCCATCGATTGCCGCCTGGACCATGGGTATCCGAGCAACAGTGGCGAAACCCATGCGTGGGCATTCTGGTGGGCGTGTTGCATAGGGAACTGTATGTATCAGTCCACGATGTTGTACAGGGCGTCAGTGACGGCCCAGATGCACATGTGCACTGATGACTGCGAGATGCCAGACATGTCCCCACTTGGCGACTGGAACGACCCCTCGCGAAGAAGTTGAGGGCGACCGTCACCTTGACGGCCACCGGGAGGGCATGTCCACCCCCAGTCCCACGTGGTGCCAGGTGTGCCATAAGGTGGCAGATGTGGGCGACAGTCTCACAGCTCATCCGGAGTCTCCTCCTACCCCGGAAATAAGGATATCTTCAGACTTCCTGGAAACCTAATGCACAGTTAGTTAAGGAAACTAGATAAATAAAGAGACGTTTCCAGGAAGTCTGAAGATAAAGAAACAGAGGAAACTGCATTGGAACAGGGTTCTGGTTACCGAAGCTAAAGACAGAGCTAGAAATGCAGACCGGGGGGAAAGTCATTCCAGAAAAGACAGAATTGTAAGTTTGATATCCTTATTTCCGGTCTTTGGAACCAATAGTCTTCTGTTGTGGACTGAGTTTTTGTGTAGAAGTTTAGATGCTATGGCAATTCAAAGGAAGCACTGAAAGGGGAGTTGGAAAGCCTAGAGGCAGATGCTTGCTAAAACAGTCAAAAGGAAGCCTTGTTTGAAAGGATAATTGAATACCTGTAGGCATAACCTTGAGGAAAACAGCTGAGGGAAAGCATTGTTTGAAAGAAGGTTTCAAAGCTTGTCTTTTTGGGAATGTGTGGTGATATGAGTGGGAGCACTGCCATTGGTGCAGAGCATTGGTTCCCCATTGGCTCTGGCTGGTCATGTGCCTCTCGTCTGATTGGCTGGGACTAGTCATGTGACTGCTCACCAATTGGTCGAGAGGCAAGTAGACCCCCTGCCTCCGCGGCGGGGTATAAGTACCCAGGTTTCCCGGCGGTCGGCCTTTCTCTGTAGTCGACCACCAGGCTAACAACTAGCTGATTAAAGCCACAGTTTGGATCTTCATTGTGTCTCGCGTCCAATTGATGGTACATCAGAGTGGAGTTTGGAAATCCCTGTCTGACAATCAACTGGGGGGAAATTGAGGAGAATTCCACAGAGGATTGATTGAGTGGTATCTATCTTGGCGTTTCAGAGTGGGTTGTTGTCTGACCACAGTCAGCCCGTGGGCTGAGGAGAGGGGGCTGAGGGAAGAGTGCAGAGGGGAGAGTGCAGAGGGGAGAGTGCAGAGGGGAGAGGGCAGAGGGGAGAGGGCAGAGGGGAGAGGGCAGAGGGCTGAGGGGAGAGGGCTGAGGGGAGAGGGCTGAGGGGAGAGGGCTGGGGGCTGAGGGGAGGGGGCTGAGGAGAGGGGGCTGAGGAGAGAGGGCTGAGGAGAGGGGGCCGAGGAGAGGGGCTGAGGAGAGGGGGTTGAGGAGAGGTGGCTGAGGATAGGGGCTGAGGATAGGGGGCTGAGGAGAGGGGGCTGAGGATAGGGGGCTGAGGATAGGGGGCTGAGGGGAGAGGGGGCTGAGGGGAGAGTGCAGAGGGGAGAGGGCTGAGGGGAACGGGGCCAGGCCGGGGGGGGGGGGGGGGGGGAGGGGGGAATCACACTTGGTTGCGCGCCCCCAATTTCAGCATTGGCAACGTCGGGTGCACCAGCTATGCCCAGTGCCCTCTGCTTGTGCACTGTAAGGGGCCGCAAGTCAGGTTCGCCCCCTCCGGTTTGGGCCCACTCTCGTTGGTTATGGGCGCTCTTCTCCTGGGGGGGTACAGGTGCCCCCTCCTCTCCTCAAGGGCATCCAGGAGCGTCTCCAGGTCGCGGTCCGTAAACCGGGACGCTACTCGGCATGGCTCTGTCGGTGGTCTGCGCAGTTGCGTCGCCTTATGTGCGCCGCGGCGATTGTGTGGCGCCACGTCTCTGATACTCCTCGGCAGCCGCCCCCCCCCCTCACCACCGCGCTTCCCACCGCACCCGTACTAGCCCCGTGTGGACCGGAGAATGGGTTCCCGAAACGACCATTGACGCCAGTGTCAACACTTAGCCGATGTATGGGAGAAACCTGCCCTCTATTTCTCATTGGGTTTCCTGGCGGCATGGGATGGCTTCAATGGGAAATCCAATTGGTAACCGGCGGGAGTAGATAATTCCATCACCAGCAAATAGTGCGCCGCAGGGGCAGCACGGTGGCCTAGTGGTTAGCACAACCACCTCACGGCGCTGAGGTCCCAGGTTCGATCCCGGCTCTGGGTCACTGTCCGTGTGGAGTTTGCACATTCTCCCCGTGTCTGCGTGGGTTTCGCCCCCACAACCCAAAAATGTGCAGAGTAGGTGGATTGGCCATGCTAAATTGCCCCTTAATTGGAAAAAATAATTGGGTAATCTAAATTTAAAAAAAAAAATAGTGCGCCGCCAAGAAACATGCGACTGGGGAACCAAAGAATCCATCCCAATATAAATATAAATCATTAAACCTACCTCTATAACACCAATGACATGCATAATCAAAGAATACATTTCCAACAAAAGGAAAATCAGGCAGGTTCTTTTGCAGGCATGCACTGTTTCCCACTACTCTTATAACGTTCCCTGTACCCAGCCATTACAATGTGTCTAGGTGCGATGCAGACCTAGAAAAATCTCCCTACTATCTCCATGTGCAGCTGGATTGGGGCGCATAACCAAATCCCAAAAGACCCAAAGTCATGAGATTGCAGGAATCTCACTAGCTGGCAGGTCTTAATGCACACTTTGATGTGCAATGGGATCAGAAAATAAGTTTGCAAATATAAAGGATTAATCGATTACATTTGATACTGCATGCATATTGGCAAAAATAATGAAAGTGATGGATTTGGAACATGATTTGACAGGTTACAGTGGAGAAATGATTTGCAGGAATAATAAAATAGTAACAAAGCAGCATTTCTCAGCCCTTAGCCCTTATTCATGAAACCTTCTGGAATTTGGTTCTGTGCCTCTATTTCAGCTTCACATGGATAATGGGGAGATTGTCCTGGATCTACTTCCAAGTGCATTGCCAGCATTGAAATCGTAGGATTATAGAATGGTTACAGCAAAGGAGAAGGCAAGATCAGTTTAGATAGACCCAATACCCTGCCTTTTCCTATAGTCCTCCAATTTGTTTCCTTCACAATATAATTCAATTCAGTTTTGAAAACCACAATTGAATCTACTCCTCCACCCTTTTAGGCAGTGCATTCTAGATCGTAACCACTCACTACTTTTCAAAAAAAAGGTTTTTCTTACATTGCCTCTAGTTTTGTGCTAATCACTTAAAGGTTGCGTCCTCTGCTTCTGCCAATTGAAACGGTTTCTCTCTACCTATTCTGTTCTGATAGAGATGTTCAAAATCATGATGGGTCTCCTCTGAACCTTCGTTCCTCCAAAGAAAACACACCCAATTTTCCAATGAATATGAATGACAAGACTCAGACAAGTCATTCCACCTTGACCCCAGGCCGAAATAATCACAGAATCCAAGAATAAGCAAGGTGCCTACATTACTCCCCTTGCAAGCAATCATGCCAAAAGACTGAGGGCGTGATCTAAACAAATGGGAACAGGGTGCCGTAACCAGCGCTTTTTTGCCAGGTTTTTCCCAATGCTCGCAGTGCCGAGAAACACCACACAATCTACCAGGAGTCTGGTTCTTAATCGGGACCTCAACGGGGAACACGTGCCAAGACCACACTTACTTCTGTTTCCTGCACTAAGGAGCTCTGCTCGCCGGAACCTCCCAGTGCAGGAACAGATCGGGACGCCATTTAAAATTGATGTCCCGATTGCTCAACCGCTCCCCTTCCCCCCACGCAACCCCCGAACACCTCCAAAGCCGTAACTCACCTACAATGGGGTCTTCAGGCCCCCAGTTCCCAGTTTTCCTACATACGCGTGGAGGGTACCCTCAGGCCAGAACCCCGTTGCGGAAGAAATGCCAGTTTGGCACCTTGACAGTGCCCTGCCAGCTGGCAGTGCCACCTGGGCACCTTAGCAGATGGCACTGCCAGGATGCTTAGGTGGCACCAGCAATACCAGGGTGCCAGCCTGCCCAGAGGGCAACCACCTGGGGGCCTCCGATCCCCTGGGAGACCCCCATGAGTGCTATTCCATCTGGTCCCTGTTTGTGGAGACCAGCACTGAATGCGCTCGCCTGACTTCTCCAAACAACAAAGATAAAGAAACGTACAGCACAGGAACAGGCCCTTCGGCCCTCCAAGCCTGCGCCAACTATGCTGCCCATCTGAACTAAAATCTTCTACACTTCCAGGGTCAGTATCCCTCTATTCCCATCCTATTCATGTATTTGCCAAGACGCCCCTTAAATGTCACTTTCATCCCTACTTCTACCACCACCTCCGGCAGCGCGTTCCAGGTACCCACTACCCTCTGTGTAAAAAACTTGCCTCGTACATCTCCTCTGAACCTTGCTCCTTGCACCTTAAACCTATGCCCCCTAGTAATTGACTCTTCTGCCCTGGGAAAAAGTCTCTGACTATCTACCCTGTCTAGGCCCCTCATAATTTTGTAGATCTTTATCAGCTCGCCCCTCAACCTCCGTCGTTCCAGTGAGAATAAACCGAGTTTAAACTCACTGGAACGACAGAGGTTGAGGGGCGACCCGATTGAGGCGAAGGGGCTAGACCCCAGGGCCTGGGGTAGATCGTGAGAGTGCATATTAGAGTGAGACTAGCTATCTCACTCGCTAATATGCAGGTTTTTAAAAATAGTGATCCCGCCCACAATGCTCGTGATTCAGATTGTGACGACTTGAGACCATGTTAGATCTCGTGAGGCATGGCGAGCCTGGTAGATTCCAGAATAGGGACCTCCCAGCATCTCCAGTTGCTGCCTTCCGGGTACAATGCGGCCAGTAATCACACCCTGAATATATAATTAGGATATATCAATGAATTTATCATTGCTCCCAGATTACTGTACAATCAGAAGGCCACTAACTTCATAAAATGTCTATATAAGTGTACATTTTTAAAATATATGTATGAATGTGCAATTAAATGTACAATGGCTTCTTAAAATACACCAATGTACACTTAAATATATTAGTTGCTTATAACTATATTTATAAACTGGTGGCTGGTTTAGTTCACTAGGCGAAACAGCTTGTTTGTGATGTACGATGCAGAGCAAAACCAGCAGCGTGGGTTCAATTCCCATATCGACTGAGGTTATTCATGAAGGCCCACCTTCTCAACCTTGCCCCTTGCTTGAGGTGTGAAGATCCTCAGGTTAAATCACCACCAGTCAGTTCTCCACCTCAAAGCAGAAAGCAGCCAATGGTGATCTGAGAGTCTGACAACTTTACACTTGCACATATATTGTCTTCATAAATATAGATGTGAATGTACTTTTAAAAATGGATTAAAGATATTTCAAAACAAAATATACCAGTGGTGACTGCTGATTCTGTTCAACTTTGTACCATTTTTCACAGTATTTATCTATGATAAGGTAAATAGTCTGTCACTATTCTCAAAAATATATGGGAGTAAAATCCAACACCATTATACCTGTATGAAAAATCCGAATTCTGGAGCTTAGCACAAGAAGAACAATTTAATGTCAGACTTACCTGAGACTGTACAGATGTTCCACTTGCATCCACAGTGTGTTCCACATATCGGGAAGAGAGCAGGTCACTAGGAGTTAAGAAAAGTAAACAAATTAGTAAAAAGTAAAAGACTAAATATCGTTGGGTGAAGGATTTAATATTAATGATATTCACTGACCAACTGGTATTTTAATTACCTCGAGGGATTATATGCAGCACTCCAATACTCAGGTAACATTTGTGCTAAGTGCAGAAATTTGCAGCATTTGTTGCAAAATGTTGCAGCAGCCCAAAGGGCCTACTCTGCATATGGTCATCCTATTAACAATTTTAACTCATTTGATGATGGGTGGAGTGCGGGGAGGGAGATTAAAATAGGACCATATTTGAGGTGAAAAGTGTGCCATGTGGTGGTTAAAATGGCTTCTGCAGGGCAGTACGGTGGCCACATTGGTAGCACTGCAGTCTCACGGCGCCGAGGTCCCAGGTTCGATCCCAGCTCTGGGTCACTGTCTGTGTGGAGTTTGCACATTCTCCCCGTGTTTGCATGTGTTTCGCCCCCACAACCCAAAGATGTGCAAGATAGGTGGATTGAACATGCTAAATTGCCCCTTAATTGGAAAAAAAAATGAATTGGGTACTCTGAATTTTTTTTTTAAATGGCTTCTGCTGAACGTCTTTGTTTCAACCAAGATGACCTCAGCAATCCAACACCAAATAAAGCGTAAGTTGCAGCTGAGATGTAGTAGTCAATAGATGTTCAACGCTTTACAGAATTATGAACAACCGAGCAAAGTTCCTGCCCAATATGTCATCAGAGTGTGAACCTCTCGGCAAATTCACTGCAAAGGATGCTCAGGAGTACTGGGGCACAGAACAAGAAGCAACTTTTGCTCACATAAAAGAACTGGTGACAACAGTGTTAGTGCGGAAATAGAATCATAAAAACATAGGAAATAGAAGCAGAATTAGGCCATTTTGCCCCTCAAGCCTGCTTTACCACTCAACTCGATCATGGTTGATCTTCTACTTAGTGCCATTTTTACGCAGTATCCTCATATCCCTTGGTATCTTTAATAAAATAAAAATCTATCGATCTTCATCTTGAACATACTCAATAACTCAGCCTGCAAAGCCCTCTGGTATAGAAAATTCCAAAGATTCACTACCCCAACTGAAAAACCTCCTCATCTCCAATCAGAAATGGCCTATTCTTATTCTGAGACTGTGTCCTCTGCACCTTGTTATGGACTAGGGTTTAGAGAACCCCAAAGTGTATCATGGTGTTCACCTGACCCACAGCTTTTAATAGATTGTGGTATGGGGAGCACACGGCCCACTCTATAGGTGTGGTACAGCAGAAATGTACAAGTATTTTTGAAAGCAAAACAATGTTTATTCTATGAACTCAAGTTAACCTTTTTAAAACATACAGTGAACATCTGAGCAACCATTAATTCAAATACAACCCCCAAAGACTACAACACTAAGTAATCCTTTAAGCTTTTCTTTTAACATCCATACGACTTCAAAACAAAACCTTTAGCAGAAGCACATCAGGTTAAAGTCACTACTGAAAACATTTATAATTCTGAATTCATCAAATGATCAAGATATAGTATTTTCATGGCAGAGAGATCAACAGTACACCTGCTCTGTCTGGCTTCAGCTCCAACACTGAAAAAAACTAAAATACACACTGCCGCAAACAGCCTAAAACAAAAGTAAAAAGCTGACAGATAGCCCAGCTCCACCCACACTCTGACATCACTGATGAACATCCATTTCTTAAAGGTACATTTCTGAAAGACTCATTTCTTAAAGGTACTCTCACATGACAGCCTCAACACTCCAACCAGAGGAAACATCCTTCCTGCATCTATCCAATTGAGTCCGATAAGAATTTTGTATGTTTCAAAGAGGTCACCTTTTATTCTTCTTAATGCAAGGGAATACAGACGCCATCTGCTCAACCTCTCCTCGTAGGACAATCTCACCATTACAGCAACCAGTTTAATGAACCTTCATTGTACTCCCTCGATGAAACGTATAACCTTCCTTTGGTGGAGGCAGGTTTGATCAGAGCATTAAAAATGGAAATAGACAGTTATCTGAAAGGGAAGACTATGAAGGATTATAAGGGAAAGTTACAAAGTGAATTGCCTATTTGGCAAGCTGGTACAGATGGGATGGGCCGAATGGCCTCCTTCTGCATTGCAACAATTCTGTAATTGTGCAAAATGTCTCCAGTGTGATCTTCCATTTCTGTAAATGTATTGTGTGATGACTAGTTTGAGTTCCAGGGGGAAGAGGGGCAACAGAAGCAATCAACATTATAAGATTAATGAGTGAATGCAGTTTAGAGTTTGGACAGGAAGTATATGTTTCTGTAGTCGATTTGAGAAAGTTTTCAATCAGATTGACTGGATTAAGATCTCTTACTAAAAGACATTGGAGTGGACTGGAGAGAGAGACCACTCGTAATTTATCCGTACATGGACAAACAACAAGTGAGTCAGAACCATGAGCAGCATTTTATAGTCCCACTCTAGTGGTTTTGTAGGAATGCATTGTCTGCCAAATGTATCGCATGGCCTCCATCAGTCATCTCCGAACATCGGGCACTCCTACCAAAAGGTCTGGGGTCTGGCCCCTGCAGATGTCGCCACTGCCCAACCTCACTACAAATGCCTGAAACCCCTCTGCCCACTCCCCATGCTCATCTCCCCGCCCAGCCCTGAGATCCCCACACTTATCCCATCCTGGACTTAGAGGACTTAGACTGTGGGGACAGCTACAGTCCCACTCTTTTCTATAGTAAAAGGGTCTAACACAAGTTGGGGTAATTTGAGACTGAGTACTGTCCACACAGTGATGTAACAGAGTACCCAGGGTCAGTCTAGTGTTGGATAGAGCCATGTATATCAGCAAGCATGGAGAGAGCTCCTAGCCTATATCATTTATTGTATATTTGTAAATAGTTCTAAGACTGAAAGTTAACCTACATATGACTACAAAGATCTTTTCAGACCTACTGAATTGTAACCAATGCCGTACAACACTGTCCATTTTCCAGAAGCTCTTTGAGGCGGGACTTCCTCCAGATTGAGAGATGGAAGTCCCACCTCTAGCCAATTAACACTTATTGGAGCATTAAACTACTGCAGCACAGACAGTATTGGTGGGATATGTTCTCCGCCAACTACTTGGATGATGGGCCGGGAAGCCCCACCATCCTAAAATCCCTGACCCATGCATAATTGGAAGAGGTGTTCTAGAAGGGTGATATTTATCGCCACCTTTTCAATGTCTATGCAGAACCAATGACCGACCTGGTTAAACCAATCGACGTGTAGATTAAAATCCCACATGATAACTGCTGTATCATTTCTACTTGCATCAGTTATTTCTTGGTTTATTACCCACCCCACCATAATGTTACTATTTAGTGACCTATAGACTACTCCTATCAGCGACTTTTTCGCCTTACTATTCCTGATTTCCATCCAAATGGATACAACCTTATGCTCCATAGCACCGATGCCATCCCTCACTACTGCCCTCAGTCACTGTACCCTGTACTGTGGCCCTTTTTGATTTTTCACTATGGCTTCTCTGCCTTGCACTTTCCCCCTTACTGCCTTTTGTTTCTGTCCCTGTTTTACTTTCCTCCAACTTCCTGCATCGGTTCCCATCGCCCTGCCACATTAGTTTAGACCCTCCCCAACACCTCCCAGGACATTGGTTCCAATCCTGCCCAGGTGCAGACCATCTGGTTTGTACTGGTCCCACCTCCCCCAGAACCAGTTCCAATGCCCCAGAAATTTTAATAAAAATTGCCTTTTGTAGTTAGCTATAGATGATATAGATAAAAGGTTTAATTAAGAACTAATTTAAGAATAATTAATTGAAAATCAATATTAAGCATTAAATCAGTGCAACTATAGCTGGGAATTAATCAGATAAGACTCTCAATTTTCACATTATGCAAGTTGTTTGAGACTTGCTGGAGAATCCAAGGCCAGTGACGTCAACTAGCCAAAAGGCTTCATTGTATTATAAAAATGCAGCTGCTTTCCCCAATACTGGACAGTTCCGTTCGTTTCCATAGTAATACACGGTCTAAGGTCATAATGCCCTGAAGGCGATGCGGGTGTCGATAAATCGGAAAATTGGCAAGCGATAGTATAAGAAAAATCACACAAATATATTTAAATACATATTTCTCTTAAAATTGATAGACAGACACTTTGGTTGAATTGAGTGAATTATAGATTAGTTAAAGGCAATCACAACTGTAATGAAGGCGAGACTTTAAGATAATAAGCTCCTTAAAAATCACTTGTCGGGATGGAAAAATTCATTCTGGAATCGATCTATTTCTGAAACCTATTTTCTTCGCTTGCTTCTGCTAAATCGCCATCTTCCCTTTGTTTAAATCATTCAGTCATTTTTATACTGTGTATCATGATTTGAAGAAATTACCACAGTCTGTAATTGTATTTTAAACTCAACTACTGTATTCACTAATGACAATCAGTCTGCAATTTGTATTGCAGCCAAAGTTTACCAGTGGACACTAAAACTGTCAAATAAAGTTCAATGAAACTTTGCCAAAAAGCACAGCCTGAATCTGTTATTTGGGAACTAAGAAGAGATAATGCATATCCAGGGTTCCAAATAGACACAGAGATACATCAAATATGAAACCCTCCGTCTTGCACCATCTCTCGAGCCACGGATTCATCCTTTCTATCCTGACATTCCTACTCTGACTAGCTCGTGGCACTAGTAGCAATCCTGAGATTATTGCCTTTGAGGTCCTACCTTTTAGTTTAACTCCTAACTCCCTGTATTCAGCTTGGAGAACCTTATCCTGTTTTTTTTACCTATATCGTTGGTGCCTTTATGCATCACAACAGCTGGCTGTTCACTCTCTTCCTCCAGAATGTCCTGCAGCTGCTCCAAGACATCCTTGACCCTTGCACCAGGGAGGCAACATACCATCCTGGAGTCTCGATTGCGTCCACAGAACCGCCTGTCTATTCCCCTTACGATTGAGCCCCTATCACTGTAGCCCTGTCATTCTTCTTCCTGCCCTCCTGCGCAGCAGAGCCAGCCACGGTGCCATGAACCTGGCTGCTGCTGCCTTCCGCTGGTGAGCCATCTCCTCAACAGTATCCAAAACGGTATACCTGTTTTGCAGGGAGATGACTGCAGGGGACACCTGTACTGCCTTCCTACTCTTGCTCTGTCCTTTGGTCACCCATTTTCTATCTCCCTCAGTAATTTTTTTCACCTGCGGTGTCACCAACTCAGCGAACATGCTATCCATGACGTCCTCAGCATCGCGGATGCTCCAGAGTGAGTCCACCCACAGCTGCAGAGCCTTCAAGTGATCTAACATGAGCTGCAGCTGGACGCACTTCCTGCACGTGAAGGAGTCAGGAACACCGGAATGGTCCCTGAACTCCCACATCGCCCACGCGGAGCATGGCACGAGTTCTCCTGACATGTCTTAACCCCTAAATTAACTTATAAGGGGCGGGATTCTCCCCTACCCGGCGTGACGGGGGGTCCCGGCATTGGGGAGTGGCGCCAACCACTCCGGGGTCGGGCCTCCCCAAAGGTGGGGAATTCTCCGCACCTATGGGGGCTAGCCCCACGCCAGAGCGGTTGGCACCAGAAGACTGGCGCGAAAAACCGGCTCCAGCGGCCTTTCAGGCCCGCCGCCCGGCAGCAGGGCTGGCCAAAAGGCTTTCGCCGGTCGGCGCATGCGCGATGTGTGTTTCTCTTTCGCTTCCGCGGAGGCCGTGGCAGCGGCGGAGGAGAAAGAGTGCACCCAGGGCATTGGCCCGGTGTCTGAGCGGGGGGCCCCGCTCGTGGGCCTGGCCACCGTGGGGGCACCCCCCAGGGTCCGATCACCCCGCGCCCCCCCCCCCCCCAGGGGCCCGGTCACGGCGCCGATCCCGCCGCCACCAGAGGTGGTTCAAACCTCGGCGGCGGGAGAGGCCTCCCAGCGGCGGGACTTTGGCCCATCCGGGCCGAAGAATCGCCGCAGGGGCCTCGCCGATCGGAGTGGCATGATTCCCGCCACTGCCACTTCCTGGGTGGCGGAGAATCTCTGCCACGGCAGGGGCGGGATTTTCGGCGGCCCCCAGGCGATTCTCCGACCCTGCTGGGGGTCGGAGAATTTCGCCCAAGATTTGTTTGTCAACAACCAGAACAAAAACAAGTCGATTTTATGTGATGCCTTTAATGAGAAATAAGTAATTGAGACTGCAGGAAATTATTGTGCAAGATGTATTTATTATGTAATTCTAACAAAGGCTGAGATTTCCCAGCATTTTCTCTTTTGGTTTCAGATTCCAGCATCAGCAGTAATTTGCTTCAGAAATGATTTGTGCAGAGGAGCTTTCACCCCAACAGTTCTGCCATCTCTTAGCTTGACAAGAGAAGACACTCTGCAGGGCACAAAATTTACCATAACAGGCAGCTAAAGGATTACATGATGTAACATTAGACAAGCTGGGGTTGGGTCAGGCAAAAAAGCTCTCTGGCTAAGATCAAGTGTAGCATCTGCTCGGCCTTTTAGCTAAGATCTGGTATGTCTCTCTTGTGGGGACCACGAATTGGATTCAATTTGAATTGTTTTTTGGAGTAGACAAGGAGCTGGATTAGGGGTCTGCCCCTGTCCACACTCTGAGCTCTGGCTTTGTAACTCTGATAAAGAAGTAAAAGAAAAAGCACTGCTTCAGTATTCTAAAGACAACATCCTTTTTGGTTAGTCTACTAGGCCACACAGATATATAGCCTATTCTGTAACGGTTACAAAATAAGTGGATAAGAATCACAATGATCAACGTAACCCAGGTGTGGAGTTCATCCACTGGGATTGGGTATCGGGAATTCAAGTGTACACGTGCCATAGTTTTCCATCTATTAATTTTAATTACTGCTATAAAAAGCAACAGCACATGCAAGCCTCCATTTAGTGGTCACCTCTTTCTCACTGCGACTCCCAAAAGAACTAATTCTCTCTACATTTTCGGTAGCAGATACAAAGATTTTCTTTTCCGAAGCTTCCCACACTCAAGGCTTTCTCCACTATGTGCTACAATGTAGCCTAAAACAATTTATCAATACTGCAATATACAAGTTATAGTTGAATCGTACAAAAATGAATTAATTAAACTCAAAATTCTTTCATCTCTGCAAATTATATTGGTAACAATCTGATATGATTTCATATTCAGATCATCCATTTTCTGCTTGCAGCAATGCTCTGGAGTACATGCTTCCTCGCCTTTTGGTTTGCTTAATGTGATCTCCAGGGATGCAAAGAACACTTGAATACAGGCTGAAATTTTCAGAAATGTGGCTTTGAAGAGAGTTATTCTAAGTAGCTAACATCTTCAGAATACAAATGAGCTCTGACCTGACACATAACGAAATGGAAAATAATGTCTGAGCTACATGTTGTAATTTAGCCTATTTTGAATTCTGTACCAAATTAATTGTAGGGCAATTTTATTGTTATTGCTTTACACTATTGTAGCATGAAAACGATTCCCTAACCCCACAAAATGGCGTTCTAAAGATGCTAAGGTGTATTATTTCTTCCCACTGGTGGAGGGATCAAGAGCTCGAGGGCACAGACTTAAGATAATTAGTGAAAGAAGCAATGGAGGCATGTGGGGGAACATTTTCCACACAGAGAGTGGTAAAGATCTGGAATGCACTGGCTGAGGGAGTGGTGGATGCAGGTTCAACTGAGGCATTCAAGGGGGAACTGGATTATTATCTGGAAAGGTAGAATATACAGGTTTACGGGAAGAAGTGGGTCAATGGCGCTAGGGGAATTGGTCATTTGGAAAGCCAGTGTAGACACAGGCCAAATGTCCTTCTTAGTGTGCTGCAATGATTCTGTGATTCTACAATTCATTATTGGCCAGTATTTTCACTTTTACTCTTATGTTTATATGCATTAGCCATTAAATCTTATTGGTTTTATCAAATTATTTGATCATAGCTACCCTATCCAAATCACTGAAATTTAGGAATAAATGAGCTTCCTGAACAGCACATAAAACCTCAGTAGATTGCTAGTGATGACATTTTATATATGAGAGGTGAATAAATAATGGTAGCTTTCCATCTCATACGATGATAGCTTGACTCTTAAGCATCACCTGGTGTGACTCAGGAGCTCCTCTTGGACATGGCGGGCTCTGATGCATTTCCTGCAGGGGAAAACAGTGGGCTGAGAAGGTGCACAAATCACTTGCCACCCTTTTCTCGAGACCCTCTTCTCAGCCAAATAAGCACCTTCCACTCACCTCTTCCACACAGGCAGCCTCCAAAGGCCATGGCTGTTAGCGACAGTCTTCCAGTTTTCAGTGTCAATGTCTGCCATCTTAAATTTCACTTTACAGGTAACCTTCCAAAGGAGGTATGGGTGGCATGATCCAGTGACCAGTTCATTGTGCAGAAGGTTTTTGAGTGGACAGGCATCATCCATTTGATGAACATGACAGAGCCAGAGCCGACATCAGTGGTTTTGAAAGGAGTACAAGGTAACGCAATTAAAGCACTCTGGAACCTCCGAGTTGGTGACCTTGACCTGTCAAAAGCTGCTAAAGAGACAGTGAAGACGGAAACTGTTCAGCCTTTTCTCTTGCCTAACATATGTTGTTTTTTTCATTAATTCACAGGATGGGGGCATCACTGGCTGGGCCAGCAATTATTGCCCATCCCTAATTGCCCATGAGAAGGTAGTTGCCTTGAACTGCCGCAGTCTTATGGGGTACAGGTACACCGACAAAGGGAATCGCAGGATTTTGACCCAGCAACAATGAAGGTACAGCAATGTATTTCCAAGACAAGATGGTGTGTGGCTTGGAGCTGGTGATGTTCCCATGCACCTGCTGCCCTCAGTGATGGATTTGCACTTTGTGGGGCCTCGCACTGAACTTAATTTCTGGACCCTCTCAATGGTGGCTACTGACCCCGACTGGCTGGCTTACCTTGTGGCTTTCACCGGGCACCTCACAACTCCTCAACCCCCCTCCTGGCCTGCCCTCAGTCCAATGAGTCAAATTGTCCCTCGCTTGCTCCCTCGCTGCTCACTGGCTATTGATCTGTGCGGTTGGCTCACCACCTTGTGGCTTTTGCCTGGCCCCAGCACCTCACGCGTCACCTTGCTGTTGCTGGCTAGCCTACCCTCCTCAGCCCTGGTCGAGGCATCCCTCACCTGCTCTTCATCTGTTTGATGACTGCTGACTGGCTGATCTACCTTGTTTAATGGCTTTTGCCTGGCATCTTGCCCCACTGTTGCTGGCTGGCCTGCCCTCAACCTGCTGGCTGCGCATTTTATTACAGAAGTAAAGCACTGGATCTTCTGCCTCTTCCGTCCTCGCCTAGTCGCCTCTCATTCCTCACGTGCATGCTTCAACATTTGGACCAGTCTGTTTTCCCGCTCTATGGAGTCTGATGTTGCTCTGCATTGCCTGCGTTTAAGCTCATTTGTTTTTGTTGAGTCTATCAGAAAATGCAGAGTTATGCTCTGATTGGGTGCCAACAGACACCGGCTGGCACAGGGCTCCACCATTGGTTGGGACCCCGTGTCTAGGCGCAGTGTGTTTCATTGTAAATCCGCCTCTGGCTGTCCTTGTCCTCCCTGCTGGTCATTTGTTTGGAATATGCAATCAATGTAGACTTGGTGAGCTGTTGAAATGCATCTTGTTGATAATCTTGTGAAAATCTTATATATTGCTGCCAATGTGCATTAGTGGTGGAGAGAGTGAAAGTTGAAGGTGGAGGATGAGGGTGTCAATCAGATATCACGGTAGGTGTAGAGCGTCTTGACTGTTGGTAGAGTGGAGAGTATTCCACTACACTCCTGTAGATGGTGGACAGGCTTTGGAGAGTTTATCCAAGGGGCCTTTTTTACAGCCAGCCTGAAGATAGATCGAGAAATACAGCACAGAACAGCCCCTCGGCCCACGATGTTGTACTGAACTTTTGTCCTAGGTTAATCATAGAATTTTGGAAACTAAGGGCAATTTTTCATGGCCAATCCACCCAACCTGCACATCTTTGGACTGCTGTAATTTCACCTGTTGGCAGGGCACAAATGAATACCTGGCCCCACCATCTAATTACCCATGCCCGTTGCTGGCCTTTTAAATTTTAAACTCATTTGTGTGCCCACAGACTCCTGGCACGCAATTGGAAGTGGCACACACGTCTGTTCCGCCATCGGAACCCAAGTTCCACTTATCAAATTTTCCCCACTCCGTGCAAAAGAACAGAAACAAGAGATGCAAGAAAAATATTGAGAAATTGGCTCTTTAACTGCATTACTACCAAAGGTACACGCTGACAGTCCAGGATAGCGGTTAGATACTAAACGCTCTTATTGGAATAAAAACTGGGAAACCACATGAACATCTAAAATGTCGCACCTTGGCCTATTGTTAATGTAATAAACTGCAAACTATTGTGCATTTTTACCTACCAGAAAATTAAATGCGATGTGGCACCACAAATCGCAGTTTATTTCTCCAATTGGCTATGCCCCTTATACATGGAGTAATAAAAATCTATCTTAGTATACTGGCCTGGAATGTGGTCTATGGTTCGGTGTTGCTTTGCATGCATGGAAATAAACAGTTTTTGTTTTATCCAACCATGTTCAATACTCCATCTGAACTTGGTAATTGAAGCGAGGCTTGAAAGGATTAGAAAACTGCTATAGGCCAAGGACCCCCATTACATAATCACAGCTTTTAAGTGATTTCATTATGTTTCGTGTACAGACTGCACCAGAATCGATTCAGGGGCCTAAGAGGTTTATACAATTGATCAATAATTTTGTGCTGTAAAATAGAGTTGATTGTTCCAGTATCAAAACAGTGGCAGTTAATTTTGTTCTGATTAAGCATTATTTAGAATTAGATTTCATTCTTGTTGAGAACTTTCAGCAAAACTACATTGGTCAGTGTTCATTTGAACTTCCGCTCAAGTTTCCCCAAGCAACACATATCCATACATCAACCCAAGGGTAGAATCTTAATTCTTGCCCACCAGTAGAGGACACTGGAAAATTATGGACACTGCCTCCTATGGTGATATGCATGTGCACATAAATGTGTACAGTTATCTATCAATGTATATAGTTATCGGTATGACCTCCAACCAGCAGATAGCGATAGAGATATACCATGTGACTCGAGAGATTCAACAGTTGGTAGTAAGTCGTACTAGAGGACAGTCACACTAGAAGTAGTTCCAGGAGAATTCACTGAATTCAATTATTAGTCTCCATTTGTATTATAGATTGTTAGTCATCTTTCCACGTGTTCATCCTGTTAATAAACTGTCTTACTGGTTACTAGATGTTCTGTGTAGATCTTTACCATGGGGCGGCACAGTGATTGGCACTGCTGCCTCACGGCACTGAGGACCCGGATTCGAATCCCGGTCCTGGGTCACTGTCCTTGTGCAATTTGCACATTCTCCCCATGTCTGCGGGGTTTCACCCCTACAACCCAAAGGTGTGCAGGGTAGGTTGATTGGCCACGCTAATTTGCCCATTAATTGGAAAAAAATAACTGGATACTCAAAATTTGTTTAAAAAGTAGATCTTTACCATAGCAATAATACAGAACATACGACCTATAATGTTTCAAAAGCATGTGGAGCCATATACCTCCAACCCAAGGGCTTAGAAAGTCAATCTTCACTATGAGCTCACTATATTGAAGACTCATGGCAAAATATCCTACTCAATCCGCCTTTTTCCAGGATTTCAAAATCGTAATATTGCTTGTTGTTCTGTCATTTTTATCCTACAACCTTCAGATGTTTGAAATGCCATCTTAGCATTCGTTTTATTCACCCATGTATGGAGTATCCCTGGTGAAGAAGATGTCTTCTTTAACCGCTGCAATCCATCTAGTATAGGTACACTCACAGTGCTGTTTGGAAGGGGGTTTCAAGATTTGGAGCCTACGATACTGAAGGGATGGCATTAGAATTATGTAAGACTTGGCGCGGTACTTGCACGTAGTTCCTATGCCTCCAGAGCCCTTTTTCTTCTGGGTGGGTGAAGCCATGAGTTTGGAAGATGGGTTGAAGGTGGCTTGATGAGCTGCTGCAGTGCATCTTGTAAATGGTTCAGTCTGCTGCCACTGTGCGTCGGTGGTGGAGGGAGTTGATGTTGAAGGTGGTGGGTGGGGTGCCAATCAAATGGACTGCCTTGTCCTGAATGGTGTCAAGCTTCTTTCGTGCTGTTGGAGCTGCACTCATTAAGGGAAGTTTTGAGTATTCGATCACACTTTTGGTTTGTGCCTTGTAAATAGTGGACAGGCTTTGTGGAGTCAGTAGGCGCAGTGGCGGACTTGCCAGGGTGTCAGCTTGCCCGATGGCAAGTGGGCCCCCTATATCAAATTAAAATGCAACAAAGAAACAAACACAGACAACTGTTTTAGTAATAAAAAGGAATAAGAAAAAAAGAGAACAGGACACAAATAAGCAGTGCATGAAAAGGAACGAAGCAGGGGAGGTAGTGGAAGGATGTGGAATAGGGGGGCCCGGATCCGGCATAATTAAGGAAATTCCATGTTTTCAGCAAGAATGTGTGAATTTAAAGATAAAGTTACAATTCGTGATTTGAGATGGTCGGCAACTTGAAAGGATATCAAGCAGTACATAGGGTCGTGAGGTCACCGAAAAGGAGAAGCGGTACCTTTGACCGTGAATCATGAGGTCAAAGATATTGAAGTGATAAGCCATGATCGGTAAACTCAAAAGGTTGCGACTTGTAACACTACACTGGTATCAAACTGGACATGTTAACTTTGGTCGTGGGACCATTCTTAATGTCTTACTATAGTCGGACCAAACTTCTAAGTTTCAACAGTTGTCTCAGTTGCTTGCTGGTGTGAACACTGGACAGTGGATTGTCTCCTCTTCTGAAGCTGCATAGGCCACAGTAGTATTGACTAATGAACATAGCCTAATGAAGTGTAAGTAAGTTATTTTATATTTTTTATCAAGTAGGGGTTTATCTGGCATTCCTTCAAGTTATTCTTGCAATCATCAATATTCATTTTTCCCAATGTGGGCTATTTTTAATTAAGTTTTTATTTCAGGAATATTACCCCCACCAGCATGGAAAAGAAAATGCATAAATCTGGGTCACTAAAACACAAAGAACAAAAAGAAGCAGAAAGGAAGGAATCAGCAAAGCGATGCAGGCCTATTGCAGAGTTTATAATACCACAAGCACAATCCACATCAATATCCAGTTCTGCAACAAATAATCAAGAAGCAAGAAACAGTGCTCATGGTGATGATGCAATGACATGCGAGTTACAAGAACAGAGAAGAGCTACTTTGAATGTAGAGACAAATACAAGTGCATCCATTACTAATCAACCCAGGCCCAAAATTTCTTCTGGCTTCCTTGTTCCGGTATCTGTACTGCCTGTAGTTGCAACATCTGAACACATAGCTTCAACTAGTGACAGGGAATCAGATATTCCTTCAAGCATAAATGACTTGGTTTCTGAAGCACATCCTGTAAATGAACCTACACAAGAAAATGAAAGGTCAATTACTGGAATCTTCCAATATCCATCACGAGCAAAGCTAAAACAGTTTTTTGCTGAACATCCACTTCAGCCACTTGATGATCTGCCATTTGATGCTCGTTTGTATGAGAGGAAAATTATGAATGACTCAGTCCCAAGAAAATGGCTAACATATAACAAAGAAAATAGATGCTTATATTGTTCATACTGCTTAGCCTTTGAGTTTCCCAACACTTGTAATCCATCACCCTTTGTACGTGGCTTTAGTGACTACAGGCGGTATTAGCCAGAGCTTGACTTTACATGAATCGACAACAACACATGTCAGAAATGCTCAGCAATATATCAGTGTGGTTAATGATGGCACCTTAGATAAATTTTTTGCAGCATCACTAATTAAAAGGAAAGAAGAAGTATTGAAGCAGAGGAAGTATTGTCATGAGGATTAGAGACATCATAAAGATGTTAGGCAAGCAAGCACTTCCTTTTCGAGGTCACAGAAATGAATCGGCCTACACTCTAGATAATGAGGTTCTGAATCATGGCAATTTTTTAGCTACAGTGCAGTTGATGGCAAAATATGACCCCATTATGGCAGTTCACGTTTCTGCAGTGCAAAACAAGTCTAAACAAAGAATCAAACGATTAGAGCAACAAGGAAAGGCTCAAAGTAAAGGCCGTGGTGGACTTGTTACATATCTGAGTAAAACAACTATAAACATGTTAATCAAAATTATGAAGAATATGATACAAAAAAGAATCAGTCATGAAGTTTCTCAAGCAAAATATTATTCTATTCAGGTTGATTCAACGCAAGATCATTCATCCATCGATCAGTTTAGCATTATTATTCGGTATGTGCTTAAAGGTATTATCTGTGAGCGACTACTTTCAGTTGTGCCAAGTAATGATGGTACAGGACAGGGACTTTTTGATCTATTGATTGAAACATTACAGCATCTTAAAATTGACCCCCAAAAATGTTTATCTGATAGCACAGATGGCGCTGCAAGCTACCATGGCCAGTATAATGGTTTACAAAGTAAAATTGCTGATGTGGCTGATCAACATGTTCATATATGGTGCTATGCCCATGTCTTGAATTTGGTGATAACTGAAACAACAAAATGTTGTGTGCCTGCAGTTTCTTTTTTCAATTTGCTCCAGAATATAGCAACTTTTGTGAAAGCATCATACAAGAGAATGGCTGTATGGATAGAAGTTGTTGGAAAACATCTAGGACAAGAAAAAATGAAATGATTAAAGCTAATTGGTGAGACCAGATGGTCAGGAAAATCCAATGCAGCAACAACTATATTTGGACGTTTTGATGATGCCGCTGCCAGCACTTTCGTAAATCTATTGACATGCTTATCAATGATACAAGATTCAGAAAAGTTTGATGCAAAAACAAAACATGAAGCAAATGTTTTACTTCAAAGTCTTCTAAAGTTTGAAACCATATTGACAGTATTTACTTACTTGTATATATTTGAAACTACAACCCCATTATCAAGTTATCTACAGACAAGTGGTTTATATATGTTTACTGCATGAAGTTTGGTAGATTCAGCTACAACAAAGTTGAAGGAACAGACAAGAACATTTGATAACGTTCACAGCAAGGCTTTGGAATTTGTAAATAAATGTAATGACAGGATTTCACAGATGAATATGGATGAAAATCAAACATTGGAAATTGATGCGTTGGAAACAGCATTGTCAGTTAAGCGGCAGAGGAAGAAAAGAATGGCAGATGAGCTTATTGATGATGAAAGAAATTCCTCAGATTCTCTAGCTGATTTTCGAGTAAATGTGTTTAACCTAATAATGGATCACATTGTCCAGTCACTAGAATCACGCTTTGTACAACACAACAGTTGTATAAAGATTTGTCCTGCTTGGACCCAGCAAAGTTTAAAACTATTGCAGAGAAGGGCCTTGAAGATTAAGCATTGGAAGGTATTATTAAGCTGTTTCCACAAATCAGCAAAGATCAAGTAATATTGGAATTGTTTTCTTTTGCTTCAAACTTTGATGTATTAAAGCTATTGCTTAATGATGGTGAGAATATGGATTCCAGTTGCAACAATTGTAAAATTTGCAGCACTTGCCCATCGTGTGTACTAAAAATTCTGGCATCCAACAGACTTCATGACAAGGCATATGATAACCTTTATGAACTTTATAAAGTCATCTGCACACTATCAGTTACTCAAGTCCAATGTGAGAGGACATTTTCAAAGCTAAAGATCATAAAGACAAGGTTAAGAAATTCGCTGTCTGAGGAAAATTTGGAATCATACATGTTGCTATCCATTGAAAAGGAATTGTTAGATGAATAGGATGCAGAAGCAATTATTGGCAGATTCGCACAATCATTTAGCGAACACAAACGATTGCTCTTAATATAGTGGACTGCATGCAATGCTCTATTGTGCTTTTGAACTATCTGTTAATGTGTAAATTGTGCAGTAAACTATTTAACAATATCAACCAATTACTTAAAATTTTAAAAAATTTAAAATTCAATTTTAACATTCTGTATTTACATTTGGTATCTACTGCCAGTAATATGTACAGTACATGTACACTGTAATTACTAAGAAATACACATTTTTTCCACAAAAATTTTAATTGTACCCTTTTTTCCATATGTATTTTTTGAAAATTTTATTTATTCGTTATGAAAATTAAATGATAGCATTGTAGTTGTGGGTGGGCCCCCTTTGTCTCCTGGCAACCAATATTTTTAGACCCAGTCCGCCACTGAGTAGGCGAGTTACTTACTGCAGAATCCCCAGCCTCTGATCTGTTCTTATAGCCACAATGTTTGTGTATGGCTGGTTTAGTTGAGTTTCCACGAGGAACTCCCAGCTTGTTAACAAAGAAGACGACAGGGATGGTAATGCCACTGAAATCAAGGGCAGATAGTTAGATTCTCTCTTCCTGGAGAGGTCATTGCCCGGCACTTGTGTTGTGCAAATTTTACTTGCCACTTATCAGCTCAAGCCTAAAAGGTGCCCAGGTCGTGCTGCATTTGGGCATGGACTGGTTCAGGATCTGATCTGTTACGATGGTACTGAAAACTGCAATCATCAGTGAACACCACCATTTCTGACTGTTTCATTAATAATGTTCTAATTGCCTTGGCTTCTCTTCTATACTTGTCAACTTTAGTGATGTCCATCACTGTGGGCCTTGCCTTTCATTTCAGTTTTATGATTTTTTTAAGTGCCTCAGTACAGACACAAAATTGAAAATTTACTAAAGGTTTCAACGCATTTATGAACATCGACTGATGTTTTATCAGCTAACTGCAAAATATCTTGCTGCACAATCAACTCATAAAATTTGCTACAGTTTTTAAAATTCATCTACAGGATGTGGGTGTCGCTGGTTAGGCCAGCATTTATTGCCCATTCTTCAAGTGTAGGTACACCCACTGTTAGGGAGGGAGTTCCAGGATTTTCCCGACTGGCGAAAAAAATCTCTCTCCATCCATCCTATAACGTCCGCTTAGAATCTTGTACATTTCAATGCGACCACTTCTCATTCTTCTAAACTCCAGAGAATGTTGCCCCAATTTACTTAGTCGCTCATCATGAGACAACTCTCTTTTTGCAAGGGCCACAAAGAAACCAAACTGAGTTTGGTCAAAACAAAAACTTACATTATTTTACAACTCCAGTAATTCCCTATCGGGTCTTCTCTAGTCGGTGCCTTACTGGTCGACTCTATTTATACATACCTAGACATTGATAAGAGTCCCCCGTTCCCTTATCGGGGGAAGCTCATATTCTGCAAGATCCACGGGGCAGTTAATCATCCTACCTCGTAAGACCCAGGTGGGTTATAATGCCTCTCATATCAGGGAACAATTTAGTAAATCTTCGCTACACCCCCTCCAATTCAAATATATCTCTTCTTAAATGTGGAGACCAAAACTGCACACAGTATTCAAGATGTGGTCTCACCAAAACCCTATACAATTGTAGCAGGATTTCTTTATTCCTTTACTACAATTCCCTTGCAATAAGGCCGACATGCCACATGCTGACATTTTTCAGTGCTGTCACAATTCTGGTGATGGTGACATTTGGAGTTGATATACTAACATTGGAAGCTGTACAGCAAAGCTTAACTGAAATGGTCCCTGCGAAGAGGGAATCGTCCTATGATGAGATGCTGAGTAAATTCAGCTTCAATCCCTGGAGTTCAGAAGAATGAGACGTGATTTCATTGAAACATACAAGATCCTGAAGGATCTTGATAGGCCTAATTTACTCAGCTTCGTCATGCACATTCTGGTTTGTCAGTTAACTCATGTAAATGTTTCTGACAGAATACCAGATGGTATTCTTACTGCTTGAAGATACCCATTGTGTACAGTCTGTTTGGATCAGTGCATAACTCTATTAGTAGCTGCATCAATCTTTGCTCCAGTACACTTCTGCTGCCAAGCGCCCTTTTTATCACAAGTTTTGCTAGATTGATGAAAAGCTGGGCATTTCCTTGGTGCTTGCAGAAGTCAACAGCTCCAATTTGTCTTGCTCAGTTTTAGTGTTCTTGTGAGTATGTCAACAATTCGAGTTGCAAGCATTGTCGACCTGTGAGGATCACTTCACACTTAACATGCAATCAAGAGGTTGAGTACCTCTTCAATGCTATGCATTTTGGGCTTGTCTATCAGATCTTTCTGGAGTGCTACTACAGGAGTGGATGTGATCAGCGACTCAATAGTTCCGCCTGCAAGCTTTGCGCTAGAAAAATCACACTACTTACCCTTTTCTCTCCATCTGTTGACAAAGTGGTCTATAGATTCTTAGGGTGCTGTTTAAATGACACGTACTCTTGTTGATGAATAAAGATGTTTAACCTGATTTGGAACCGGTCTACCAGTGTTCTTCATATCTTTTGGGGATCCTTTAGCTCTTCTGCTGTTAATCTGACATGTGGAGCATGCTGTAGACTTTCATCCCCAATCGGCAGGTGAATTTTTATGGCTTTTGTGTTTGGTTCAGATACACATGAATCAAGAAACTAACTCTGTACGCTGTTAAAACATTTTGAATTTGGATAGTAGACCAGCTGCATCCCAATTCAAACTGGGTAACGTTGTGGACATCCTGACAATATCCCTTTGACCTTCCTTCTACTGTTCCTGGAATGATTGTCACTGTAGCCACTTTCGCACACTTTTCTGAAGCTCTGTCCTTAAAGACGCGTTGTGGTGGGAAGCACCATGGAGTTATGGCATCTTTGCTTTTTATTTAACTTATTGCTGAGCATCTCCTAAAGCCACCATAATCACAACCTTCTCTGGCCTCATTTTTCTTTTTCTTGGGGTTTCTTTTTGTTTTTTGCTATCAATCTGTCCACGCCAAGGTCGCTTCTCTGAGCTCACCCACTGCTGATACCCAGTCCCACACATGGAACCCAAATGCTCTGTAATCTCACTACAATGGATCCGTCTGCTTATCAGTTTTTTACTTGAGCACTAGTTCAGCGCTGTGCCTCCAAAGCTTTTCCTGCAGTCACCATGCTGTATTTTCAACACTCTCCAACCCTGCAACTTCATTGCAGTCTGACCAAAATCTCAAGCATCTCGTGCCATGTAGAATGATTTAAGGATGTTTACTATGTCATACCTGTACTTAATCTTGCTGCCCTCTGTCGTACCACCATTAATCACTGCCAGATCATGTTATTATAATAAGACCATAAGATATAGGAGTAGAATTCAGATCCGAATTGATAGAATATTATAATATCTTGGGCTTATTTACTGTACAAGACGCAAAGCACCAATTGCACATAAGGGATTGGGGTAACATGTTGAGAGTTAAATCATTAAGACCAGCAACATGAGAATGGTTATACATACGTGTAAAATTGGAAGGCAACAGAACTGTGTGTGTGTTTTGCTCAAACTAAAAGTGAAACTAAAACTGGATCACATGATACATTTTCCTTCTTGTGATGCCATGCTGATATTCCTTCAAGGCATATGACAACATCCTCCACCATAATACCAGTCCTTCCGCCTTTCCACCCATCTTCAAAGACTGGGACAATTCAACCCCATTCGATGGTACGTGGCAATATGGCTCAGTAACTTCAGTGCTCAAGATCATAATGCAACTGTGCCAGTCTGGTGAAATCTAGCCACAATCAAAGGGGAGGAAAATTCAAGGATTGGTTGTGAGAATTTTAACTTTGGGTAATTGAGTAAAATGAGTGCTTGTTATGCATCTTTCCTAATTATCAGTACAGCAACAACTTATATCTACATAGCGCTTTACCATAATGAACTGTCCCAAGGCACTTCACAGAAGCATTATAAAACAAAGCATGGCATTGTCAAGGAGGTAGTAGGCCAGATGGCAAAATGCTTGGTCACTGGGTAGGTTTTAAAATGTGCTTTAAAGGCAAAGAGCAAGGCGGAAAGGCAGAGAGGTGTAAGGAGGAACTCCAAGAGCTTGAGGCCTAGGCGATTGAAGGTGCTGGCACGAATGGTGGAGCCACTATTTATAGAAATAGGGAGAGATATTTAATGCTGATCAGATATTAAAAATTTTACACTTCATAAGTTAAAATCCCACAAACCAGAATTTTAATTTTCCTTCCCTTTAGCCACTGTTAGCTATCGCACATCTAAAGTTTTGGCTACACAGTAACGTCAGCAGAGGCCAGTCCTTTCAGATGGGGGCTGCAGCAACAATTCAGGAAGAATGCAAAGAAATGTGATTAAAATATTTACCTACCAGATCAAATTTTTAGAATTCATTTTACTATCGCTGCGAAGTAAATACCATAATTTATCTTGTCACAGGACAATTCCTGTCTTTTTTTTTTTGAAACAGTCACCATCTCAAGGACTAGGAAAAGGAAATCCACTCAAATTTTGTAACAGCCAACAAAATGTTATTAATTATAGTTTACCAAATCCAAAATAATAATCTTACTACAGAATTTACACAACTTGTAAATCTAATGATCAATTTTTAAAGCAGGTTTTTAACCAACTTCATTGAATATATTCTGCACTATTCATCACCATGTTTAGTTAGTATTTTTGTATAGAAATGCCAGTGAAAATATTTCTGCCAGAAACAGTTTTGTCACTTTTGCTGCAGCACATCAACACGTCAAGACAGTCTAGCCTCTCAAAACATAGGTTTGTAGGACACTGGGAATAGCTCTGAAAGAAACTCCAAGGGCTTGGGGCCTAGGCAATTAAAGGTGCCAGCACCAATGGTGGAGCCACTGTTCATAGAAATAGAAACAGGGAGAGATGTTTAATGGTTGCTGATCCGATAGCAAATCTTAATAGAGAGTGGCAGAGTGGTTAGCAATGTGCCTCACAGTGCCAGGGACCCGGGTTTAATTCCAGCTTTGGGTCACTTTCTGTGTGGACTTTGTACGTTCTCCCCGTGTAATTGTGGGTTTCCTCCCACAATCCAAAGATACGCAGGTTAGGTGGATTGGCCATGATAAATTGCTCCTTGTGTCCAAAGAGTTAGGTGGAGTTACTGGGTTATAGGCATATGGTAGGGGCTCTTTCAGAGGGTCGGTGCAGACTCGATGGGCCAAATGACTTCCTTCTGCACTGTAGTGATTCTATTCTATTCCAAACATAGCACAATGTTTTCAGCTGAGGATTTGTATTATTTTGGATAAAGAAGCCGCAAATGTGTAACCATGAAGAAACCATAAAAAAACAGACTGATTGATTTATGTGTGCTATTTTTAAGGATGAAATGATAATGAAATGTCACAGTATAATGAATGCAACAACAAGAAAGCAAAACTTTTGACACATATGAGATATTGGAATGGAATTTCATCAACCAAATGTTTCACAAAGTGCTTTGAAATAGAGGGTCCGGTGATATGGTAAGCTGCCATCACAAGTGCCTGTTGTTACTACATGTCAAAACAGTTTGCAATGAATAAGATAGAGTTGAACTCTGGAATTCACTCACTAAAACCTCTTTCCATTGCTACCTCTCTCTCCTGCTTTAAGCTGCTCCTTAAAACATTCCTCTTTGACCAAGCTTTTCATCTTTTCTGACATTTCCTTATGTCACTTGGTGTAAAATGTTTCATTTAAAATGCTCCTGTGAAGCATCTCGGGTGATTTTATTGTGTTAACAGTGCGATAAAAATGCAAGTTTTGTTGAGGGTAGCACAAACTTTCAGAGCCAGGTGATCCAGGTTTTCTTAAAATTGTAGCCATCTCAGAAGGCCACCTGCAAAGGACCATGGGAATTATGGCCAACCCAGAACTCAGACAGACTCAGAGCTTCTGTGTGTATTTGCAACCCAGATAATTAGACGCAATCGAAATTCCCGCTCATTTGCATTCGAATGGCCCATTTTCCCAGAACAATAGGACTGCACTCAAGAAACCGATACAGCCACAGACTGATCGGCGCCACTCCCTTTACTCAGGGAGCCCAAACATCCAAGGTCAATGACCGCTAAGGACACGCCCAGGCATCAAGGCACCCGTCCCTTTATTGGCCAAAATCGAAGGCAGTGATTGAAGCCTGTCGAATTATTGGGTCCAAGTTAAATAATGACTTATCTAAAATATCTATATTACTCTTGAATCCAACAGGATGATAAAATGACCAATAGCCTTCTTGTTGAAAAATGAACGATTTAATGAGTAATAAAATAATAAACTGCGAGTCCTTTTACTCAATACTAAACTAACAATAAAGAATTAAAGTACAATACAGATAACCACATAATTGTACACTATTATATCAAACTAGTTCTAACTTCTCTCACTCTGGCTATTCTATGTCTTGCTTGTTCACTGTTCTGAATCACATCATCATCTGAATCATCTGACTTTGAAAAGGCGGGAAATCAGTTCTTATCGTATCTGAATGTGAGCCATTTAGCGTTGAAATGACTGTACTACATTTACATACATTGATCATATATATTAATATCTAAATATCACTACACCCCTATACCAAACTCTACCCTTCCAACCAGCCTCAATGATCCTTCAACCCCTCATTCCAAATACGATCCTTCCACTCACCCCCTCAGGGCCCTCATGCCCCTTTTGCCAGGCTAGCCTCCCATGTCCACTGACCCACTGTACACTTTCTGAAACCAATGAATATGAGTGTATAGTGTGAAGCATAAAAAGAACTTTGAAAAAATATAATCCATTGATAACTTCTCACATGAAGTCTGGAATGAAAGCTAATAAAAGTGCCTATCATCCAATCCCTTTGAATTTTCAACAAAAAACACAGACCCTTAAGCCTACTTAACTCGTGTCAAATAACATTGTGAAATTGATCACAGAGATCCGGAGCTGTCAATCACACAATGGCCGCGAACTGCCATCCGCGTTGTGCGCAAACAGATGCGAGGAGAGGCCTCCCCTGGGCTTCCCACAGCCATTCCACTTCATGAGATCTAATCAGATCTCGCAAGACATCACGATCTGGATTTTGCCCACATTGAGAGGATCCAGTCACGTAGAATTAAGTTGGTTTAGAAGCTGACTTACCTCTACCTTCGCCAGATTAAATGGCCACCCGGCATCGACTATCCTCACCGAGGAGACCCCAGCCGGGTACCAGGTAGAATGGCACCTGGGGGTGTCTCCCAGGCGATTGGAGGCCCCCAAGTGGTCAGCCTCCAGGCAGGGTGGCAGCCAGGCATGCCACCATGGTAGAGCCACCCTGGTGCCAGCCTGGCACAAAGGTTCCCAGGTGGCACTGTCAGGATGTCAGAGGCATTTTAAAATGGTTTCTCGATCCCTTCCTACCTGAGGGACTCCGCTCATCAGAGGTCCTCAGTGCAGGAAATGCAGCCTCAGTGGGGCGTTCCCCACAGGGGCATGAAAACAAGAGAGTGCTGTTAGGTAGCGGCGTCGTTCCCGGTGCTTCTAATCCCACGCAGAACGGCATTATGTTTTATTTTGCTTAGATGGGGCCCAATGTTTCATCTGGAGAGCAGCTTTTCCAGTATTTTAATAGTTGTTTGAGCTCTCACCTGCATCTAATGGATTACATTTTTTCAAAGATTTATTTTACACATACCACTATACACAATGGGGTACTTGTGGCACATGGGTCGCATCCCTGCCTCAGGACTTGATGGTCAAGGAAGGTGCATTCATAACATGGCGAAATAGGCCAAGCATCAACCTACAAAATCCTTCTAACACACGCCAATGGCTGTGGTAATAATGGGAGACACTCCTGGTGAGCATGCTTGATGTGGAGTCGTACCCCTCAAAATATAAGCATCTGGTGACAGGCTCGCAACAAGTTCCATGAAAAGCTAACTATGGAAGCAGACAAACATCTGAAGGTAGACCACTAGCTGCAGGAAGTGAAACAAACAAAACTATACACTATGGCGCTGATTAGTTTTAGAAAGTGTACAATGGGTCAATAGACATGGAAGTGCCAGTGCTTGGCATAAGGGGAATAAGACCATTAAGTTGGTGTAAGCTTGGCATGGGAGCATGAGAGGCCTGAGTGGTGGGTGGAAGGACAGAGATTGGCATAAAGGGAATGAGAGGGCATAGGGGGTGAGTGGGAGACAAGAGGCGGCATGGATAGGGCATGGGAAGTATTGAGAGGATGGAGGGTGTGTCAAAGGTGAGGGTTTTGTTTATTTCACCCATCTGCTTCCCCATCTGGCAGCCGCTATGGCTTCCTTCACATTTCTGCCTGGGCTAACTGGCCCAACTCCAGCCCACAGCAATGAAGATCCTGCCTTTGCGGACATTACCCCTGAGCCGGACGGGCCGAACAGGAAATCTTTCAACTGCCCTTTACCTGGAGGATGAAAATCCAGCTCTGATACTCGAATGGAGTTTATGACCCTCTTTCTGGAACTGCTGACTTCTTTTCATCTGGGGACTACATAAACAATTTAAATCCTCTATTAAGATAAGTGTAAATCTTCTGGCTCCATTAATTGTAATATGGGCCATCCACTGTTCAGTGTTTTCACCCTTTTAACTCTGACCTTAGATAAACTCAAGTCACCTTTTATATGTAATTAACCCAGGCTTGGGTGGTTTGCATTCACTTTAGGAATGGTTATTAGGTTCTTCATCTAATTTTTCCATCCATCTTACATTTAACACTTTAGCCGAATAGCTATATTTCTGCAACTAAAAGTTGTACCTCCCAAACATATGAATGAAGAAACTAAATTTTTCCAACACAATGGCAATAGGATTTGGATTTACCAAGCCTTAGAATATATAAGCAAATGTTCCAAACACAGACGCATGGCACTATGTGACTTAACCAGCCATCCGACAAGGGACTGCTGCAGACCACTCCAATGTTACTGTTGGTGAATGTTCCTCTTCGCCAACAAAGTATCATCCTCCATGTCCTTTATTGAATTTGCCTCTCCAACCCAATTATACATGACATAACTGATTAGGCACAGTGGATTTGCTGTCCCTTCTGACCAGAATGGTAATGAGGCTAACCGTGAAAATTATTTAGAACTCAGATCACTCCTTTGGTGTGGATTCTGCAATCAGCAAAAGGGAAATCCACTTTCAAAGTTACAATAAAGGTTCCCCTTCCCTCCACAAAGTTTGTCCCCCCCAACAGAGTTTGGGAATCTCCCTACAGAGATCGGGACCCCCGGCGGACGCGGGGGGGGGAACACATCCCAACCCCCAAAACACAGAAGGGCAACCCCCACTGCGCCAAGATCGAGGCACCCCCTACAGCAACAGAGCACATCCTCCCCCTCCCCACCTCTCCCCCCACCCCAATCACTGGCACCGTTCGCACCCTCCTCCACAGTCTCTGGCCCTCCCACACCAATACATGTACAAAAGCTCCCCCAACAACGATTTCCCCCCCCCCCCCCTCCCCCCACACACACACACATCTGGGGAACCCCCCAGAGGGCCCATCCCAGTATTCTGACAGTGACAACCTAGCATGTCCCTCATCACCCGGGGTCTATACTCTCCTCCAAGCCCCTGGCATGGTCACCGTGGCTGGTTCTTGTTTTTGAAAACCAGTCGTGATTCATGCCGGCATGACATCATGTGCCGGTGGGATGATCGAGTGTTGATCTGAGGCAACAGAAGAGCTCCTACGTGACTGCTTAAATCAGTGGTCTGGTCCATACTTAAGAACTCAACAACCAAACTAAATGAGTATGCCATCACAGACTTTATCAGCAAATGTCTAGAAGACTGCATGCCAAAGAAAGTAGTACGTACATTCCCCAACCGGAAACCATGGCTTAATCGGGAGTTGATTCCCTAAGAAGGCCAGGTCTGAGGCGTTCAAGTCAGTGGGGCCCTGACCTATACAAGAAATCCAGATACAACCTCCACAAAGTCATCAAGAATGCCAAGCGACAATATCAGACCAAGCTAGAGTCAGACTAACATCACAGACTCTTGCCTGTTGTGGCAAGGCTTAAACAACGTAACGGGCAACAAAGCAAAGCCAAACAGTATCTCTGGCAGTAGCGCACCCTTCCCCGGTTAACTCAATGCATTCTATGCTCGGTTCAAGCAGGACACCATCAAACCGTTGTCAACTGCCCCAGCAGCTCCGGGCACACACATACCCACTGTGGCAGTTTCCGAAGTCAGATAGGCCATCTTGAAAGTGAACCCTTGGAAGGCGACGAGCCCTGATTGGGTCCCTGGTCGTCCACTCAGAACCTGCGTGGACCAGCTGGCAGATGTGTTCACGGACATCTTCAATCTCTCCCTACTCCATGCCGAGGGCCCCACCTGCTTCAAGAAGACCACCATCATACCGGTACCAAAGAAGAACCAGCAATGTTCCTCAAAGACTATCGCCTGGCGGCCTTGACATCGATCGTGACTCGGTGGGCCGAATGGCCTCCTTCTGCACTGTAAATTCTATGAAGTGCTTTGAGGGGTTGGTCATCAGGCACATCAACTCTATACTCCCAGAATTCCTAGATCCACTGCAATTTGCATACCGCCACAGCTGGTGCACAGCAGACACCATTTCCCTGGCCCCACACTCATCCCTGGAGCATCTCAACAACAAGGAAACAAGGACTCCTACATCAGACTCCTATTTATTGACTACAGCTCCACCTTCAACACCATAATCCCAGCCAAGCTCATATCAAAGCTCCAAAACCTAGGACTTGGCTCCTCACTCTGCAACTCGATCGTCGACTTCCTGACCCATAGACCACGATTAGTAAGGATAAACAACAACACCTCCTCCACGATAGTCCTCAATGCCGGGGCCCCGCAAGGCTGCGTACTTAGTCCCCTGCTATACTCCCTATACACACACGACTGCTTGGCAAAATGTGGCTCCAACTCCATCTACAAGTTGCTGACGACACAACCGTAATGGATCAGATCTCGAACAACAATGAGTCA
Organism: Scyliorhinus canicula; assembly: GCF_902713615.1. Classification (NCBI taxonomy): domain Eukaryota; kingdom Metazoa; phylum Chordata; class Chondrichthyes; order Carcharhiniformes; family Scyliorhinidae; genus Scyliorhinus; species Scyliorhinus canicula. Next base: position 165,893,565 of record NC_052150.1, on the reverse strand, counting down.
AAATACAGGAGAGAGATAGAGAGTGGTGTAACAACAACAATCTCTCCTTCAATGTCAGCAAAACTAAGGAGCTGGTCATTGACTTCAGGAAGCAAAGTATCGTACACACCCCTGTCTGCATCAACAATACCAAGGCGGAGTTGGTTGACAGCTTTAAATTCCTAGGTGTGCACATCGCCAACAATCTGTCCTGGTCAACCCACTTTGATGCTATGAACAAGAAAGCATAACAGTGCCTATACTTTCTCAGGAAACTAAGGAAATTTGACATGTCCACATTGACTCTTACCATCTTTTAAAGATGCATCATAGAAAGCATCCTATCTGGCTGCATTACAGCCTGGTATGGCAACTGCTCGGCGCAAGACCGTAAAAACTACAGAGAGTAATGAACACCCCCAGTCCATCAAACAAACCCACTTCCCATCCATTAACTCTGTCTACACCTCCCACCCGGCTTATTCGTTCTACCAACTTCTTCCATCGGGCAGGAAATACAGAAGTCTAAGAACAGATTGATAAACAGCTTCTTCCCCACTGTTACCAGACTCCTAAATGACCCACTTATGGACTGCTCTAATCTCTTCACACATCTTTTCTACCGAGTAGTACTACACTTCTGTATGCTTCCCCCGATGCCTGTATCGATCTATTTATATTGTGTATTTTATGCTTGCCCTGTGTATTTTCTTTTCATGAATGGAATGATCTATCTGAACTTAATGCAGAACAATACTTTTCAATGTACCTCGGTACACGTGACAATAAACAATCCGAACCAGCAACTCAACAAGATTTGCTTGTCAGGCTTCCCGATTGAAAGTGCGGAAATAGCAGCGGCAAAGTGATGTGGCCTTTAGTGGGCAGTGACTGAGGGTTTTAATTGGCATCGGGTGGAATGGTCATCCACAAGCTTTTCCACCCATTACTTAATCGGGGCAGAGACAGGAAGGTAGAAGGGTCTCTGCCTGGCACACCCCTGTCTGATTAAATGCCCCCCTGCCTCCAAACTCGCCTTGGGAGAGGGAATTAAATTCTGCTCACAGAAACTGGTATGTAAAAAGTTCTTGCAAAGCAGTTTGAAAATTATGAGAAATATTCTGCTCGTTTTTGCAGAACTGAACCAGATTCTACCCACAATAAAAAGTAGCAGTTTCCAAAATATTTCTGGAACGGGTAATTGAAAACGGTCTGCGGCATTAACAGAACCAAGGCGTTGGCAACTCTATTCCCCGTGCCGATTTTTCTTTCCTATCAACAATTTTGAGTGTAATTGATCTTTGGCAATAGTGTAATAACAAATTGTCTGCTTGTTTTAGCCTGCCTGTACTTCCTTTCCCACTGACTTCAATGCAGAAGAAAACCAGATGGAATGTAAAAGGAGATGCAAATTCACCATCGCACTTTGCACGGCACAAAGACCAAGTTCACTCTCTTTACCTATTTCAAATCCAACAATTCACTAGTCAGTCCACTTTCAGAAATCGCTGCCACACAAGGTAACCTACATACTCAAAAGTAAATAAATAGCATTTCTGTATTTATGGTTTAGCTTTTCCTGAATCTAGGTCAAAAGAAAACAACACTTTCAGCTGTCAGCAGCTTTTCTTGGGTCACAAAGAGAACAGAATTGTTTGTCATTGGAAAACTTTGGATTTAATCTACAAGGCAATTTAGAGCAAATACATTTGTTTAATCAATATCCTGTGGCATTGTACAAGGGGAGTCAATACCCAGAGATACCTTTAACTTGATAGTCAGATTGGCCACTTATTTTCAGCCTACCTGATTTTATTTTTCATAATGATAAGATAAGATTTGGGCAGCACGGTAGCACAAGTGGATAGCACTGTGGCGTCACAGCGCCAGGGTCCCAGGTTCGAATCTCCGCTGGGTCACTGTGCGGAGTTTTCACGTTCTCCCCGTATCTGCGTGGGTTTCCTCCGGGTGCTCCGGTTTTCTCCCACAGTCCAAAGTGGGTCGGTGCAGACTCGATGGGCTGAATGGCCTCCTTCTGCACTGTATATTCTATGTTGTATGTTCATACCACAGTCAATATTGAATCCAGCAGAAAAAACAAGAGGAATTTATTGTTCCAGAGAACGATCAGAATATGAAACTCACTACCAAAAGGAGGAGTTGAGGTGAATAATATAGATACAACTAAAAGGAGCCCAGATGAACATGAGTGAGAAAGGAAGAGAAGGTTATGTTGATAAGGTTAGGTGAAGAGGGAAGCTTGTTTGGAACATAAACGACAGCAGCAGTTTGTCCGACTGGTCTGTTTCTATGTTGTATGTTCTATGTAATGATGTGTAATAATTGAAGCAGAGCGTACAATACTATAATTACACCCTCTTGACATGGTACCATCCTTGTTTTGCATCTCCCAGCTAGCCTGCCTGAACTAAAGAAACACCTGTGTTTTAATCAAGTCTATTTGGGTTCCGAAAATGCTGAACTTTTTACAATGTAGTAGAAAAAAATTAATCATAATAAAGTAATGAATCAATTTTTTTTTAAAACACATGAAAATGAAAATGAAAAAATGAAAAATGAAAAAAAAATGAAAAATGAAAAATGAAAATGAAAATCGCTTATTGTCACGAGTAGGTTTCAATGAAGTTACTGTGAAAAGCTCCTAGTCGCCACATTCCGGCCCCTGTTCGGGGAGGCTGGTACGGGAATTGAACTGTGCTGCTGGCCTGCCTTGGTCTGCTTTAAAAGCCAGCGATTTAGCCCAGTGTGCAAAGCCAGCCCCTGGCATTACATGCATCTGGCATTACATGCAGTAGTTTGGAGAATACAGTCAATGGGTAGAATTTTCCCAAAAAATGGCAAAGTGTCAGCCACTGACTGAAAACAACTGTGTTTCACCCTAGACAAACAGACAGGTTTTCCACTAAGATCTTCCAACACTTCGCCATTTTTTAGAAGGAATGGGGTGTGTGTTTTGCAACCCCCCCCCTCTAATCATTGATTGCCAGCATCAATCAAGGCCCCCCCAACCCATCACAGATTGCCGCCGGCATTAACCAATCACAGTCCCCACCCCCATCACAGAACACTGGCATCAGAACCCTCCCAATGGACCTTCCCATAGGCCCCTCCCTGACCCTTTCCTGTTCCTACAGGCCCCGGCCCTTAGAAGTGCCAACCTGGCAGTGTCAACCGGGACAGTACCCTGCACCATATCTCCAGCCATCCGGAGGCTACAATGGCCTCCCAGCCACCCGGGGTGATCATCATTTCTAGTCTCCGTTTTTTGAGACCAGTAGTGATTTGAATGGGTGGGGATATATGACATTCCTGGAAGATTTGCCGATTTTTAATATTTAAATGGTTTTAAATCCATGGTAATCAGGTTCCTGTGCTCACTGGTCATCAACCTGATTACATCTTCAGCGGGCCGTGGGGAAGATCTCAGAATGAGATCTTCCAGTTACAAATTCTGTTAGGGCCTTCTCGTGAAAGTTTCCAGCCATTATGGGATTTGCGCCTGCAGCGAATGAGCCCAGAAAATCACAGCTTGTCTCTGTTATATTCACGTTGCCGTTACTTATCTTTCTCCTTAAATCCTTTTGCTTTTTCTTTCTGCTTCATTTACAGTATTTTTCTTTTCTTTTGGGTAGGAAATGGAAACATGTATAGCACAAAACAGTGCGAGTTGTAGGGAAATTGTGGCCCTCATGATTTCCTATCCTCTCCTCTGCTCAATAACCCATACTTCCACCCATCCCCTCACCCCATCATGCCTTCCCCTTCCCACTACCCAGCCCCCTTCCAAACATTCACCCACGATCACTCCTATTACTACCCTATCTCTTCCTCCCTGACTGATTCATCCAAACCTTCCTCTCTCTTACTTCACGTGGAACCCTCCAAGAAACCTCTGCCTCCTGCTCATTTTCAGCAAGGGTGGGTATCCTCAACCCCTTTCTCTGCTGCCCTTCATTTGCTTTCCAACTGCTTCTCTCAAAACGGCTATACTTGCTTTCATAATTAAAATTTAAAATCAATCAATTGGAATGTAGAAAATAGACCTGTCTGCCTATCTTTCTATTTGTGTCAATGCTCTCTACTTTTGTACTTTTGGTGCTTTAAGTCAGAATCGCTGCAGTAAACTTTATGCAAAGGTGTGTTGTACAGTCATGTGGACATGTGGGTAGATGGGATGCTTGGCAACATTTTGCTGGCAGAGTTCAATTAAGAGGCTGCCTGTTTGCCTCTTAGATGTTTACCATCAAATTGAGGATGGCAGCTTTTCTCTCAAAGCTTTCAGACCAATCAGAGGGGCAATCTCAGTAGGCAGCCTCAGCAATTCCTCCAGTAGAGTTGGCTGCTGCTGGGCTGCAGGAAGAGGTACAGAGTGCTTCAGCATTGAGGTGCCCTCAAAGACAAGGTAAGATTTATTTTTAATTGGGGCTGGGCCAGGCAGGCATGCAATCAGATCACGGGATTGGAAGACAACCTCCATCACCGGGGCCCCGCAAGGCTGCATACTTAGCCCCCTACTCTACTCCCTGTACACACACGACTGCGTGGCAAAACTTGGTTCCAACTCCATCTACAAGTTTGCTGACGATACGACCATAGTGGTCCGGATCTCGAATAACGACGAGTCAGAATACAGGAGAGAGATAGAGAACCTAGTGGAGTGGTGTAGCGACAACAATCTCTCCCTCAATGCCAGCAAAACTAAAGAGGAGGTCATTGGCTTCAGGAAGCAAAGTACAGCACACACCTCTGTCAGCATCAACGGGGCCAAGGTGGAGATGGTTAGCAGTTTCAAATTCCTTGGGGTGCAAATCTCCAAAAATCTGTCCTGCTCCACCCACATCGACGTTACCACCAATAAAGCACAACAGCACCTATACTTCCTCAGGAAACTAAGGAAATCCGGCATGTCCACATTAACCCTTACCAGCTTTTACAGATACACCATAGAAAGCATCCTATCAGGCTGCATCACAGCCTGGTATGGCAACTGCTCGGCCCAGGACCGTAAAGAACTTCAGAGAGTCATGAATACCGCCCAGTCCATCACACAAACCTGCCTCCCATCCATGGACTCCATCTACACCTCCCGCTGCCTGGGGAAAGCGGGCAGCATAATCAAAGATCTTTCCCACCCGGCTTACTCACTGTTCCAACTTTTTCCATCGGGCAGGAGATACAGAAGTCTGAGAACACGCACAGACTCAAAAACAACTTCTTCCCCACTGTCACCAGACTCCTAAATGACCCTCTTATGGACTGACCTCATTGACACTACACCCTGTATGCTTCATCCGATGCCAGTGCTTATGTAGTTACATTGTATATCTTGTGTTGCCCTATTATGTATTTTCTTTTATTCCCTTTTCTTCCCATGTACTTAATGATCTGTTGAGCTGCTCACAGAAAAATACTTTTCACTGTACCTCGGTACACGTGACAATAAACAAATCCAATCCAATCCAATCAGTGGATGGGTGGCCACTGCTGCCGGGATTCCCTCCACGTATGAACCCCCCACACCACCTCAGAACTGATAAAATGCTAGTGGGGATAGGAATGTTCATTAATTGGGCACTTAATTATCTCAATTGGCCACCCAAGCTGTTTGTTCCTGTCTCCAGTAATATCCCAACCCATCGCCAAAGCGGTGGTAAAATCAAGCCCTCTGTTTTACCAAAATAAATGAGTATCAGTGACATTTTCTATCAACAAAATACAGGTGGAGATAATTAATCATAGAATAATAGAATCTTACAGCACAAAAGGAGGTGATTCAGCCTATCCTGCCTGTTCTGGTGTTTTGAAAGAGCTACAGATTCCAATTAAATGGCTCAACAATGTTTGGACTAGAATATTAGTCACATTAAATTAAGAAAGCACACTCGTTCTATCTCATATCTTCTACCTGATTCATTATTCATGCCCTCTCTCCCTCCTTTAGCTTACTACAAGTTAAAGTTTATGGAACACAGGAATTATAAAAAGTGCACTATCAGAAAATTGACATTGACTTTTCTCTCACTCGCTCCCTCTCTCTCAGACAAACACTCCTATATCATTCTCAGAACTGCTGTAAAAGAAATCACTGAACACAAAATACATTTTGCCCAAGGAAAGCTTTTAAAATTTGTTCTCTTCTTATTTTAAATCATTTATGGAAAAAAAATCTACTTGGCAGAACGCAGCATCGGGAAGACCGTCGTGAACTCGGCCGAGTTTCACAACGGCCTCGGAGGCCGCTCCTCGCACCCTATTCACCTCCCCCCTCCCAGAGGGCAGCGTTCCATAAATCTCGGCCGCCGGGCGCGCTGAGAATGACGCGACGGCGGCGCCTAAGTGACGTCAGCCGCGCATGCGCAGGTTGGCCGGCTCCAACCCATGCATGCGCGGTTGCCGTCTTCCCCTCCGCTGCCCCGCAAGACGTGGTGGCTTGATCTTGCGAGGCAGCGGAGGGGAAAGAGCGCGTCCCTTGGAGACGCCGGCCCGACGATCGGTGGGCACCGATCGCGGGCCAGTCCCCTCCCGAGCATGGCCGTGGTACTCACTCCCCTCTCCACCCCCCACAAGCCACAAACGAAGCTTTGGTGCCATGTTCACGACAGCAGCTACCAGATGTGGTTGCCGCCGGCGTGAACAACTTGAAAATTTGTTTGGAGTTCTTGTCCAGTATCCTAACCAAAGTTGGGGTCTGGTCCTATATCCTAACAATATATAATATTGTTAGTTGCACGTGTAGGGAGTGAGTTAAAGTTTTGTTTTCTTTTATTTAAGAAATGTTTGACCTGTTAACTGTAAAGTTGTTACTTTGTTGCTAATGTGATTGATTCTGTGTTTAAATTGATTCTGTGTTTAAATTAAATTTTGTTTTAACATGAATAAAACCCGATTGATGAGTGTCATCACTCCTGGGGTGAAGTATCCTTTCCTCACAGTTGTACTAACTGCAAATTATTGGGTTCCTCGTCCAGGATCCTAACATCACTGAATAAGAATCAAATAACATTTTATCAATAAATCACTCAAAAATGATTTGATACTGTGTTGTTTAGCCATTTTTCTATTCACCCCACTCAGTGTACAGTTAAAATTAAGATTTATAATATGGCAAATATATTAAATAAGAAAATTTTAATAAATATTAAATTTACTCATAAAATTAGCCATTTGAATTTAGAAGTATTCCCACAGTTTTTCTCCTCACAGGCATATTTCTCTCCCTTTGTTCTCCAGTGCTAAAGTTTCTAGGTTATTCTGATCTTTCCATCCCAACGTTTCCTTGGCTGCAGGCACGCAAAATATTTTTGTCCATCATTTGGTAACTTTGCGTCTGTGTGTCTTTCACCCTAGCTGAGAGTTGGATTCCGAATAAGTAACCCAGTTTGTCATGCATTTCTGCTACCAGTTCTAGATTGCGCCATTACATCTGGTGCCTAAACAATCCCCAATCTGCAGGACTGCTCTTGCATTCTCTGCTTTCCTCTCCTGGGTCCCAACTCTACCAATTCACAATAGGATTTTTTTTTTTTAAATAGCACAAGTTGCTAGGATAACTGTCAGCATAATTCCAATTCGTAATGCAAGATATATAATGTCACCTTAACCAGCAGAAATGGCAAAATTTGTCCAGGCTGCATTGGCATGGATCTATCTCCATCTTCCACATTTAGAAGGCTATGTAGAAACTTTGACTAGGGAAGGAATTTTATTGCTTACCGATACAAAGAGTGAAACGGATGGAAAATTTTTAAAATCAGGTATGGTTTTTCTTTTCAATTCGGTTATACTCAATCCTATCTGAATGCTGTCATTTCCCAGTCCCTTTCACTCAGGGCAAGGTACCCTTAGCTGTCTTCTACCCCCTCAGTTTTATATCTTCCAGGCGTCCCCAAATCAAGAAGCCTTCCCAACTGCCATCCATGAGCTGATCTCAGTTCCCCTTCACCACCCACTGAACTTACTCCTACTTGCTGTCCACGGCCTAATTCTGACACAGTTCGTCTCCTTCCTCCAGATGGTTTAGTTTGTTCTTGTCCCCATTTGGATAGGAAATGGTTTCAGTGAAATTGAATTGTAATTATAGATTAAAATCTGATATGCTGTCAGGAATGATCTGTTCCCAAAATCAAATGAGCTGATTTAAAAGCTGTTAGATGTAAATTGTGACAAATGTTTAGGATGAAATACAGCCAGGACGTCTTGTCAGAAACTACTTAGCCAACTGAGCTTTATTGATTGATTTTAATGATATACAGTTGTTATCTTTGCTGCAACAAACATTTGCATCAAAGCAATAGTCTGCTGAAGTAACAACATTTACCCACAGAATAATAAACTAATGGCCACAATTGTTAAGGAGAATGAAGCATCCCGATAGCTCTTTAAAACAGATGTGCACTACTGATTGAAAGAGACCCAAATGCTGCCTTGCCAACTTCTGAGCTTTTACTTTTTCCACAATTGATCCAAAAACTGATAATGATCTCAATTCATGCTTCAGTGCAAAAGTGGATCAAGAGGGATGTGTGATTTCGCCGGCACAATTTTCATCAACCAAACTCGTAAATCAACAATGGTTTGGTAGGCTGCCCTCATTAATACCACTGTCACAGAGACACCCTGTCCCATTTCATATTTCCACAGCAACTGACTTACACTGGGGCACTTTCTTGGCCTTACCCAATATGCACCCTTTCTACATGTCACTTTGGTACCTTAACAAGCTGCTGAACAGCTGTAAAATGGTCATCAGGCAACCCAATTTAACTGCTCCCTATCCCCCCATTATGTTATTTGTCTGACACGCAAAGCATACCAATGCTAAAGTGGTATTATTGCTTGCAACCAACAGTTCAATAGCTTAGGTCCACAACAGGCACCCCTGCGAAATGCTTTAGGATAGTTCAAATGAAAATGAAAATTAAAAAATGAAAATCGCTTATTGTCACGAGTCGGCTTCAATGAAGTTACTGTGAAAAGCCCCTAGTCACCACATTCCGGTGCCTGTCCAGGGAGGCTGGTACGGAAATGATATACGGAAATGACACAATTGCAGGAGAATCCAGTGGTGATCTAGAATGAAAATATAAAAAGATACATTGAACAAAGATTTTCCTTATCCCACGACCTCCATGGTTCCTCATAAGGCCACTTCCCTTCAGAATAGAATCCATAAAATAGAATCCCTACAGTGCAGAAGGAGGCCATTCGGCCCATTGAGTCTGCACCGACCCTTGGAAAGAATTCCCACGCATCTACCCCATCCCTATAACCCCACCTAACCTTTTTGACACCAAGAGGCAATTTAACATGGCCAATTCACCTAACCTGCACATCTCTAGACTGTAGGAGGAAACCAGAGCATCCAGAGGAACCCACGCAGACACGGGGAGAACGTTCAAACTCCACACAGTCACCCGAGGCCGTAGTTAAACCTGGGACCCTGGAACTGTGAGGCAACAGTGCTACCACTATGCCACCCACCAATTAATACTTATTATCTATTATCATAGATTAACATCTATTAAATAGCTAATCAGCATTGAAAGAGTGTGTCAAGCTACTGACACAGTTCAGAGAGGCTGTTTGATATTTTTGTAACAGTACCCGCATTATTTTTATTGCTCCATGAACAATCATTTTAATTACCATTTTCAAAATAGCAGATGTGTTCCACGTGTCACAACTTTGATCATTCAAAAAAACAGTTATCTGCATGGTTCAAAATAATAGAACTATGATCCTGTAGTTCCAACAATACACTGAAATAAGGCAGATAAAACTATGTGAAAAATAAATACCTTAATCAGTTTGTAAAGGATGCATTAGAAGATGTTAAAGAATTGAACTTGAGGTTCTCGAAGTTCTATCTGTCTGCACGTCTTTAGTTATTTGAAGTTAAACTATAACCGATGTCAAGCAACTATTGAATCAACTACACGCAAAACACTGGTTGATTTGCCACAGAATGCGCACTATTTATTATCAGCCATCTAGGTATCAATAAAAACTAAGAAGATGTTGGCTAGTTTTGTGGGTAACAGTGGGCGGAATTCTCTGCCGGCTCCAAAAATCGCGGAGGCCATCGTGAACTCGGCCGAGGTTCACTACGGCCTCGGGGCCCGCTCCCCGCACCTAATTCACCCCCAGCCGGGGGGCTAGGAGCGGGCCCCCGTCGTTCCCGGCCGCGAACTTGGCCGCCGGAAATGACGCCCGAACGGCGCTTCGCGGATGACATCAGCGCGCAGACGACGCGAACCCGCACATGCACGATGCCGTCTTTCTCCACCGCCGCCCGGTAAGACATGGCGGCTTGATCTTGCCGGGTGGCGGAGGGAAAAGAGTGCGTCCGTTTTGGACGCAGGCCCGACGATCGATGGGCACCGATTGCGGGCCTGTCCCCTCCGGAGCACAGTCGCGGTGCTCCCATCCCAATCGGGCCCCTGGATGCCCCAAACGGGCATCCGGCGCCCGATCCATGAATGCAGCGACCAGGTGTGGTTGCTGCCGTGGTGAAACGGGCGTGAAGGGCCGGCCGCTCGGCCCATCGGGCTCGGAGAATCGCCGTTCGCCATGAAAAGCGGCGAGCGGCGATTTTTCCGAGGGGGAGAATCGCGGGGGCACCAGGGGGGCGTAAAAAATGTCGGGAGGCCCTCCCACGATTCTCCCACGCCGCGTGGGGAGCAGAGAATTCCGCCCAGTATTTCCCAAAAACAAAACAATCATTCAATGTTAAATTCTCAACCGCATAAGAAGGGAAGACATAGGAGCAGAATTAGGCCATTGGGCCCATCGAGTCTGCTCCACCATTCGATCAAAGTGGATAGATTCCTCATCCCCATTCTCCTGGGGATTTACAATTTGAATTTCAGTAATTCTACCTTATAACGATAATCTTTATTATTGTCACAAGTAGGCTTACATTAACACTGCAATGAAGTTACCGTGAAAATCCCCTAGTCGCCACATTCCGACGCCTGTTTGGGTACACGGAGGGAGAATTTCAGAACGTCCAATTCACCGAACAACCATGTCTTTCGGAACTTTTCAGAGGAAACTGGAGTACCCAGAGGAAACCCACGGGGAGAACATGCGAACTCCACACAGACAGTGCCCCAAGCAGGATTCAAACACATGTCCTTGGTGCTGTGAAGCAACAATGCTAACCACTGTGCTACCATGCCGCCCTTATCCTCTGTAGCACAGCAAAATGTGAGGTATAATTCAGATACCAAATTTAATTTGATCGCATATCTCAAATTTTACAGGTAGCCCTCAAGTGGTTCCGTTCTGTTTAGTGAACAATTGGAGAAATGCTCAATGATTAAAACTAGCCTTCAGCAGCAACTGAAATAACAACAATCTTATTTTAAAATTCACTATGCTGAAGATCTGGCCATCCATTTAAAATGCAATGGTAAGAGAGAATCTCAGCCATACGACGTTTTACATGGATTTGATTCACATAAATGTTTCACTGAAATGCAGCACATTCATTCTTGCAGCATGAGCCCCCCTTTTCAGTCCAAAATTTAGTCATGAGAAAATTGGGCACAAAGCAAATCAAACACAGAAAGGTAGGGTGGGTTATGACTTTCCAATCACTGCCTGCTTCAGAGAAATTTCACATCATCAGCATAAACTCATCTAACTCACCACCATGTTTGCTATATAAAATATTTACATTGGATTGCTATTCCCGTCTTGCGGTTTGGCTGCAGATTATACAACTCAGCCTTCTTCGTGAATATGAACGCCCATTTATCCAGCATGTGGCAATTGCCCTGACTGTAAATGTCGACCGCTAAATTCATTTTTGACTAAACTCCAGCTACCATAGGCTAGAATTTTATGTTCGGGGGTCAGGTGTACGATCGACCGAGCTTCTTGGCGTTATCGAGCACGCGCGAGCAATACTGAGGTCGGATATGATCCGATGTGCACGCGCCAAAAATTAAAGGGCCAATTAAATCCATTAACAAACCAATGAACAGTGATTTTACACGAGCAAAATGGGTGGGCGCTAATCACATATTTTGCATTTGCTCAATCCACGGGTGAGATAAAAGGCCCCAGGACTGTAGCAATTTCTCCGTTGTTGAGAGTTCATTGCTGTGTGATGACAGAATTGTCATTGAGATTCTTAGCAATTCTTTAGCTTTATCAAGCCAACATTTCAGGATCTCCTCTTCCCTGGAAGGTTTCCCTGAGGATAGGAGCTTGATGATCCCTCATTTACAAGGCACTAGTCTCTGCATCTGTTCCAATGGGAATAGTGTATTCTGAGGAGGAAGAGAGGGATACGAGGGATAGGAGGCTAGGTGAGCAGAGCCTGGGTCCCAGGGTGAAACCTTCAATAGGAGGCACAGGCTCAGTTGGTGACCAGCAGGGAGGCCAATATGGGAAGGGACATTGCAGGTGGCACTACTGAGCGGGTAGAGCTTACAAGCAGCACACCAGCTACTTCCAATGTCTGAGGTCCAGTGGCGCAGAATGCTACGCCTCTCCGGGGACTCTATCACAGAAAAATGTGACATAATATGCTCTGGCATCATCTGCAACTGCATAGGCGGTCACCCCATGTCGGTGGTGTTGAAGATCAGAGTGACACTCAACTTGTAGACCTCAGGTTCCTATAAGGATTCAGTGGGGGATCTCAATCAGCTGCACACAGTTGTGTCAACCAGGTGACTATGCCATCTTTAGACATATCCGCATGTTCCTCTACTACCAGATGATGTCAGCCAGGTGGTGAGACCATGAAGCTCCATGGTGACGCCTGCTTTCCCCATATCCAGGGTGTAATAGAGTGCACACGTATGGCCATTAAGGCATCAGCATTGTGACTTGTCATCTCCTGACTCCATCTCCATGAAGGTCCTATTCCAGATCTCCGCTTCCCCAGTCCAGCAATTAATTTGTCCATTTCACAGTGGCGCATCTCCCCCTCCAATGCACTGATAACTATTACACTGACATTCCAGCCGTGACAGGGCAGACTTCAATTCCAGTTGCATACGCACTCCGACCCCTGAGCACACAGAGGAATGGGCAGCCAACTACACTTCTCCATATAGGTCCACGGCATCTCTGCACTTACACTTGCCATCTGCAGAAGATCACTGAGCCTTCTGTGACACTGAAGACATGTGGCACACCATGGGCTGGATTCTCCATCCCGCTGCACCATGTTTCTGTTTTACTCCATCGGTGGGATGTTCCGTTTTGCCGGCTGGTCAATGGGGTTTCCCATTGTGGAGCAGCCGCATACTGTCGGGAAACCCCCGGGCTGCCAGCACAGAGCATCCCACTGGTGGAGAATCCAGGCCCATATCATGCCCACCAGGCCTTTTTGGTCAAGTGGGACAGCCTTCTCTTTCTGTCCCTCAGCATGAGAATCTACGGATCACAAGGTAATGCAACATTCAGTCTATAAATTCAGTCTCTGTGGCGGGCGACGAATGCTGGTTGACCGAATGAGCATTTGGCTCTATTGAGTTGGAGGTCATGCTCGTGGGTCCTGTGGAACACTCGTTTGAGGCGATCGATGTACTCCTGAAGGGTTGTGGACCAGATAATGATATCATCAACATACACTCGCACCCCCTCGATGCCCTCCATCATTTGCTCTATTATTCGGTGGAACACCTCCGAGGCGCAGATGACAGTACGGGTGGCGCACCACTCATCGGTTGTAACAGTAACGACCGAACGGGGTGTTAAATGTGCACAGCTTTTGACTGGACGCGTCCAGCTGTATTTGCCAGAACCCCTTGGAGGCATCCAGCTGCGTGAAAAACTTGGCGTGAGCCATTTCGCTGGTGAGCTCTTCTCGTTTAGGTATAGGGTAGTGTTTCCTCATGATGTTACGGTTCAAATCTTTGGGGTCGATACAAATGTGAAGTTCCCCTGACAGTTTTTTGACACAAACCATGGCGCTAACCCAGTCCTTGGGTTCCGTGACCTTAGAAATTATGCCCTGGTCCTGGAGGTCTTGCAGCTGCTGCTTGGGGCGGTCCTTAAGGGGTGCCAGCACCCGACATGGGGCATGAACCACAGGTGTGGCATTCGGCTTCAGTAGTATCTTGTATCGGTAGGGGAGTGTGCCCATACCTTCGAAGATACTGTGGTATTGTGCTATGTCATCTAATTGGGTTTGGAAGTTGACATCTGGCGAGGCCGTTGCCTCAGCGGACGACATGGTGTGAACACGCTGCACAAGATTCAAGATTTTGCAGGCCTGAGCACCGAGCAAGGAAGCTCTGTTGTTTCCTACAATTTCAAAACACAGGGTTGCTTTTGAAGAACGATGGGATACCGCAGGCTGGTATGAGCCACTGGCAGCAATGGCATTGCCATTGTAGTCGAGGAGTTGGCAGGCCGGTGGAAGAATTAGAACATAGAACATAGAACAGTACAGCACAGAACAGGCCCTTCGGCCCTCAATGTTGTGCCGAGCCATGATCACCCTACTCAAACCCACGTATCCACCCTATACCCGTAACCCAACAACCCTCCCCTTAACCTTACTTTTTTATTAGGACACTCCGGGCAATTTAGCGTGGCCAATCCACCTAACCCGCACATCTTTGGATTGTGGGAGGAAACCGGAGCACCCGGAGGAAACCCACGCACACAGAGGGAGGACGTGCAGACTCCACACAGAGAGTGACCCAGCCGGGAATCGAACCTGGGACCCTGGAGCTGTGAAGCATTTATGCTAACCACCATGCTACCCTGCTGCCCACTAATTCTTGGCTTGATGCAGATGGTGTCAAGGTCAGACTTTGAAATGAGGTTCGCTGAAGCGCCGGTGTCCAGCCTGAAGCGTATGCGAGCCTTGTTGACCGTAAGGGTGGCACACCACTCATCGTCCGGATCAATGCTCATCACTTGGAGTTATTTCACCTTCTTGGCTAAAGCATCGTATGCTTGGTGATGATGCCCACCCGGAATGGGGATGTGAGGCCCTCGGTGTCGGGATCTGGAACCATGTCGGAGTCAGAGTCTACAACGGGTTGCTGTACTGACCGGACGTTCCTGCGCTGCGGCTGGGATCGCTGTGTGTTGGGCAGCTGAGCAGATCTGCACAGGGCTGCGTAGTGGCCAAGCTTGCCACACTGGAGACAGCGTCGAGATTTTGCGGGACATTGCCGCTTTAAAAGAGCGGAGCCACAGTTGTTGCACGTCATGGCGCCGACGTCAGGACGCTCCGTGCGCCACCGCGCATGCGCGGTATGGTTGAACAATGTGCGCACCTGCGCAATTCGGTCGTCGGCCTCGCTGTCCCCTTGGTCGTGGCATGCATGCGCAGGAACCCGGGAAAAGTGCGCGAAATGGCCGCCCTCATCCAGACTTAGGCCCTGGAGCTGTTTTACGGCCTGCACCCACTCCACATCGTGGGGACCTTGCCGCGCCGTCTCTGCCGTCTTGATATGGGAGTACCGGTTATTAGCGTGCTCATGTAGGACGCAGGTCTTGATGGCGATGGTAAGTGTGAGCTGCTTAATTTTAAGGAGCTGCTGGCGAAGGGGATCGGGGTGGACCCCGAAAACGATCTGGTCGTGGATCATGGAGTCGGAAGTGGAGCTGTAGTTGCAGGACTGCACGAGGTTACGGAGATGGGTTTAGAAGGACTGAAAAGGTTCATCCTTACCCTGAAGCCTCTGCTGGAGCACATAGCGTTCAAAGGTCTCGTTGACTTTGATTTCACAGTGGCTGTCGAACTTCAGCAGGACTGTTTTAAATTTTGTCTTGTCCTCGCCTTCAGCAAAGGTGAAGGAGTTAAAGATGTAGATAGCGTGGTCCCCGGCTGGAGAGAGGAAGAGAGCGATCTTCCTGGCATCCGATGCGGCTTCGAGGTCGGTGGCTTCAAGATACAGCTGGAACTTTTGCTTGAAAATCTTCCAGTTTGCACCGAGGTTGCCGGCGATGCGGAGCTGCGGGGGAAGGTGGACGCTGTCCATGTTACCGGATGGCTGATTGCTGGTCAAAGGCAGATTATCTCAAGGTAGGTCCGCCAAACTCGAGCATGACTCACTGGTACCATGATGTGTTGGGTAAGCTGGGTCTGCGAGCACTGCGTTTAAAGCAGCAGTGAGAGAGACAGGCTTCCAACACTTGAAGAAATGCAACTCGATTTTATTGAACTCTTAACTATCATGCATACTTTAACTGTGGGTTGACACTATGCTGACTTGACTGGAGACCTGAGGCTAACCTGACCAGACTATCTTACTACCACATGGTGTATGTTGTAGTTGTTGCTCACGGGCTCTGACTGTCTCAGAGGCTGGATCCCAAGAGAGTGGGAAAACTAGTACCCTCTGGCTTTATAGTGGTCGTGTCCTGTCTGGTGATTGGCTGCTGTGTTCTGTGTGTTCATTGGTCATCCTGTGTGTCAATCACTGCCTGTCTGTGCACCATCATATACCTGTGTGTATATTATGACAACAGGGGTAAGAATTAAGTGTTTTTTAAAGCAGTTTCACACATGGCATTGTAACAAAAGGGTTAATTGGTTCTGTACCTAAAGCATACAAGATGAAAGAGCATGAAGGAATATGGGGCCACTGTGGGCTGATGAGGGGAATGGGTTTGTATAGGGTGAGTGGGCGATGGGCGATGATGGGGGGTGAGGGATGAGAGCTAAAGGGCCAGAAATGTAACCAAACAACTGGGACAAAGCCCTAGAGAACTGAGATGGCCATTTTGACCCACTATCCCTGTGGCATTAATATAGAAATATCGAAAATAGAAGCAGGAGGAGGCCTTTTGGCCCTTGGAGCCTGCTCCGCCATTCATTATGATCATGATTTATTATCCAACTCAATACTCCTCCTCTACCCCCCCCCTCCCCCACATCCTATTATCCCCGTCACCACAAGTGCTATATCTAACTGCTACTTGAAAACATACATATTTTCACCTCAACTACTTTCTGTGGTAACAAATTCCAGAGGCTCACCACTCTCTGGGTGAAGAAATTTCTCCTCATCTCTGTCCTAAATGGTCTACCTCGTATCCTCAGACTGTGACCCCTGGTTCTGGACACCCCCACCATCGGGAAAATCCTTCCTGCATTTAACGTGTCTAGTCCTGTTAGAATTATATAGGTTTTTATGAGATCCCCCTCATTCTTCTTGACTCCTGTGAACACATTCCTAACCGACTCAATCTCTCCTCATACGTCCATCCCACCATGCCAAGAATCAGTATGGTAAACCTTCACCGCACTCCCTCTGGAGCAAGAACATCCTTCCTCAGATAAGGAGACCAAAACTGCACACAACATTCCTGGTGTGGCCTCACCAAGGCCCTATATAATTGCAGCCAGACATCCCTGCCCCTGTACTCAAATCCTCTCGCTATTCGATCCAACTCTATCTGATACATACCTCCTCAGGGTGAAACTAGCACATAAAGGAGCACTTTATAATGAGATTTGCCTACCAAGCCAGGAAATTTCTGGACTCAAGCTATCCACCTCCTTAGCAAAACTCCAGCCAGAAGTTTTACTTCTGTTTCTAATAAGCACAAATATCACTTGCATATTAAACCATATCTACAAGACTATCTTTGTGTAAAATAACCTACCTTCTTAATGCTGAAATGAAAATCGCTTATTGTCACGAGTAGGCTTCAAATTAAGTTACTGTGAAAAGCTCCTAGTTGCCACATTCCAGCGCCTGTTCGGGGAATCGAACCGTGCTGCTGGCCTGCTTGGTCTGCTTTCAAAGCCAGTGATTTAGCCCTGTGCTAAACAGCCCCAGGTGTGTTAGACATGTTATAAAGGTCATTGCTATAGTGAACATTTAATTTATATTATATAATGTACCGTATATACTCGCGTATCATGCGACTTTTGAAAACCTAAATTGTAACCTAAATTTGGGGGGTCGGATGATACGCGGGATACAAAATTTGCGGGTGTGAAGTGCTGGCCAAGATTAGGCTGTTAGGCTGTTAAGCAGACCGTATCCATTTACGGTAAGTCAAATAGTACCCAGTAGTTAATGAAACTATTATATTTATTTTTGGACATAATGAAATATAAAACAGGAATACATATGTAGGTTAATTAACATTTAATAAAATAAAAACACTATTAAAACAAACTATTACAGGTAAACTAAAATCCTTCAAATTCGCTTTCATTGTTATCAGTGTCATCATCAAATAAAGCTTGGAATTCTTCTTCATCGAGGCAGTCGTCATACTGATCATCTTCCAAGTCTTCAATATTTTCATCCTCTTCTCCTGCATCTTCGAATAAAGCATCATCTTCACTTCCATCCAAAGCATTTGCTATTCCGCATTTTTTAAATGCTTTAACAATCAAATCTCCACCTATCTCAGCCCATGCTTCTTTTACCCACAAACACAGTAGAGGCAAATCCGGAGCCTTCATATTCCCTCCCTTCGTAAATGATTTCTCTCCTTCCATCATCCAGTCATTCCATTTCTTTCTTATATTGTCTTTAAATGGCTTATTAATGGATACGTCAAGTGGCTGAACGACGCTAGTCAAGCCAGCTGGAACAATTGCTATATCGGTGTTCGATTCGCGAACAGCTTTCACAACAGAATCCACTCGATGTGACCTAAACATATCCCACAGAAGTAAACTTTTTTGGCGTCGTAAACCACCTGCTCTTGATTCCCAAACTCTCTTCAGCCAAATCTTGCAGCCATTATCGTTCATCCATCCTTTTTCATGGACATGGACATGAAAACTAGTCACTTTTTCTTCTAACTCTTTTGGGAGTTTCTGTGCAATTTTTGTTTTTCTTCTTAACACAAAGTCATGTCTTTTCATGAACCGCGTACACCATCCGGGACTTGCAGTAAACACACGAATGCCCATTTTTCTTGCTTCTCGTGAAGCATAAAGTCTTATTTTAGATCGTGTTATAATATAACCATTTTCTCGATTTTCGGACACCCACTTTGATACTTTATCTTCTAACTGCGGCCAATTACATTTCGACCCGCGATTTGCGCATTGATAGGAAGGAGTTTCCTTCAATTTTTCTTTTTGTTTTCTCCAGTTTCGGACACAGCTTTCTCCGACACCAAACAGCTTTGCAGCTTTAACGTTATTGCTTTGTTCCGCTTCGGCAACAACTTGCAGCTTCAATTTGGCAGTATATTTCTTCGCAGATCTTTTCTCCATAGTGGCTAAGGGTAGAATGTATTTGATCGTTGTTATGTGTTACGGTACTTGTTACGTGTTAGGTAACTGTTTATTATCGTGATTAGAAACAGCAAAACAGCTGTTTCTCATTCGGTTGTTTACGGCGGAAAGCCTAGCCTAGTGTCATCTGGTATCTCAAAAAAGTGACTCGCATGATACATAAGATATATGATAAAATCATGTTTTGGGGACAAAAATTTAGGGGTCGCATGATACGCGAGATCGCAGGATACGCGAGTATATACGGCATACCAATTTTGCTTAGTTGTAACTAATTAAATAACACCCATTTTTTGCATCGGTATCTACTTTTGAGGCTCAGCCAAAGGTCTGAATTTTGTTCATCGCATTTTATGGATCTCTAACAAAGGTGATTCAGTGATCAGGCACTACAGAGTCAAGGCAGTTACTGAAAGATGTGGAAATTATAGCACTCTTTTAAAAAGCATTCTCTTACTGCTGAGTAATGAATGAGAATGCTACAAGAAGTAATCGTGGCCGAGTGGCTAAGTTGATGGGCTAGAAATCCATTGGGGTATCCCCGTGCAGGTTCGAACACTGCTGACTACGGCACTTAATTGTATAGGGTCTGGTTTAGCACACTGGGCTAAATTGCTGGCTTTTAAAGCAGGCCAGCAGCACGGTTCAATTCGCGTACCAGCCTCCCCAAACAGGCGCCGGAATGTGGCGACTAGGGGCTTTTCACAGTAACTTCATTGAAGCCTACTCGTGACAATAAGCGATTTTCATTTCATTTTCATTTTCAGGAATGACAGGTCTGAATAATTGACAATACTCCTGCAGGTTTTGCACCAGCAGTCTTATTACTGTTCTTTAGTTTTTATGAAATAAATCTTAAATTAAAGTCCACGTGTAGACACATGAATGAAAACTAGAAACATTTTAATTATTTACACAGTGATTCTTATTTTTATATGCATCATGTAGCACACATATTGTAGTAACTGCTGGCTGTAACAAAGTTTTTAGTAATTCATAGTTAAGTGCTATTAGACCCCTGGGCATCTATCACCACAGTATTGACATCCTCAATTTGCAAGATTTAAAAGAACAGTGAAAATACAGGACCACCATTCAGCCACTAAAATACGGAATGGAATTCATAAGTTCATTAAAATAGTTGAAAATTGTCACTGCAATCCTATAGTTTTTAAAACCATGGCTAAAAGGGGCTAGTGTAGCAGAAGGGGCTGGTTTAGCACAGTGGGCTAAACAGCTGGCTTGTAATGCAGAATAATGCCAGCAGCGTGGGTTCAATTCCCGTACTGGCCTCACCGAATAGGCGCTGGAATGTGGTGACTAGGGGCTTTTCACAGTTACTTCATTGAAGCCTACTTGTGACAATATGCAATTATTATTACAAGTAAAACTAATGGGCAAGCACGGTAGCGCAAGTGGGCTGCACGGTAGCACAAGTGATTAGTGTTGTGGCTTCACAGCGCCAAGCACCCAGGTACGATCCCTGCTGGGTCACTGTCTGTGCGGAGTCTGCACGTTCTCCCGTGTCTGCGTGGGTTTCCTCCGGGTGCTCCAGTTTCTTCACACAGTCCAAAGACGTGCAGGTTAGGTGGACTGGCCGTGCTAAATTTCCCCTAGTGTTAGGTTAGGAGGGGTTGTTGGATTGCGAGGATAGGGTGGTAGTGAGGGCTTAAGGGGGTCGGTGCAGACTCGATGGGCCAAATGACCTCCTTCTGCACTGTATGTTCTATGTTCTAGGAATGTCAAAACCTGTGAACTTTCAGCGGGCCTGAAATGTTGACATTGTTTTCTTCTCCACAGACATTGTCTGACCTGCAGCACTTGGTGTTTTATTTCAGATTCTCACCATCTGCAGTACTTTGCTTGAACCATAATGTCATTGCTTACAGCCTAGAGCATGATTGGAATATTTAACCACTGAGGTGCAACCATATTTGATCAGGTCTCAAAGACCAGAGCTGGTCTCAAAGTGAATTTTGAGGTCAATTAGAAGCTAATTGTTAAGCGATGTTTTTGGAGTGTGGCACCTCTCTGTTAATCATTATGATTTATGCTGGTTTATGAGTGATGGATGCATACCAAGTTCAAAACTTTTAATTCACCGGACCTAGATCACTTACAAATCTGTTTTGAAATTTATGGAAAAGCTGGTCTGAATTCCAGAATGATTCTGCTGCTGATAGATAAGAACTAAGCAATCTATAATCTTGATTGTCAGACTTTGGTAGCATGTGGAAACTGCTCTGTCATACCAAACAGTCACAAATCAAAATTGAACAGATAGGGACCACACCAATTGGCAAACAGTAAATGGGAATGGAAATTATTAAATTCAAAACTTAAGTCAAAAGTAGGCAATGAAAATATTTATAGGCTAATAAAAAGAGGGTAAACCAATAGTTTTTTAAAATATTTTTGGACACTTCTGTGTACTCCATGAAGCTGAAGATTTAGAACAGTCCCGGCCACTAGTAATGGATGTATAGGTGTAAATGTGATTTGCCCACTATACATGTTGACTTCAATGGAAATAATATTCAGGAAAAATGTAAAATTTATTGCTTATTCACCATTGTACAAAAATCAAGATCTATCACATGATGTTCAGAAACAAAAACTGAAATCTCAATGAAATACATTTAATGCTAAATCCGTGACTTTGGACCTAAACAGGCTCGAACAGAATGCTTTCTAAATACTGAAAAATTACAAATTGTGGAGGCGCAATTGTAAGCGATGCACTCTGTGTAGGGTGCCACATGACTATGTGCTGACCTTATCAGAGGCACTTGGGAGATTTTCCCTCTCTTCCATCTTAGACATTGAGCAAGCAACACCTCTATAAATTAAGTTTGACAACTGGTTAAATAACCTACAGTGTGACAATCTGGTTATCCTTTTCTCTTGTGTGAGTAAAAACAAAACACCTTAAAACATAAAAGACAAAGCTGACGACGAGGGTGTTTATGTATCAAAGTAGTCAGAAGAAACAACTCAGACCTCGAGTCCAGGATCGATTTTCGGGGGACCAGACCACCATCCATAAATGTGTGGTTAAACTGGCCATCGGGATTGGGATTTTTAGCCTTGATAAGAATGCATATTAATTTTAGAAGTGATGAAAAGGACTCAAGACCGTTCTTACATTTTTTCTACACAACAGCGACAGCGCTCCAAGAGTCGGAGACAGAAAAAGAGAAAATGTTTTCAGCCAGTCGATTTGCACAAAACAAACTGCCTGGAAAAGAAAAAGCCAGAAAATAAAGGCGTAGGCTGTAAAAATACAAGTTACTTATCGAGCTGGGGAGTTTTTCCAGCTGCGTGCCTTCACATGTGGCAGGCTGCAGTATCGGATCCTCAAACTCATAGAGAGGGAGAGAGAGAGAGACCTGCTTTTGGGAAGTAACTGCCAAAAAAGTAAAAATAAAATAATAGTGACCACGATTATGCAGAATTACAGATGACACCTTTTGTATTTAGAACAAACATCTTTTTTAATGCCACAGTCCAACCTAGAAAAGGAAATCTTTACAGAAACACCAAAAGATATAATATAAAATAAATTAGAAAATAGATAAACTAGAGGATAGGAAAAGTTAAAGAAAGTACAAATTAAAAACAGGATGTGATGCCAGGAAAAGGGACGCTGTGGAACCATTCGACGAGAATACGGAATCATGGAGTCACTATGAATAACAATACCAATACTATCTTGCTGCAAACAGGATACTGGATGAAATCAAAGTAGCAACTTTCTTCAGTGTTGTAATGAACTCCAATTGGCTTTATTGGTTGGCCAATTGGAGTATGAGCTCCCTCAATGATAGCTCATTGAGGGGGCCCATATAATCACCTGTGTAGGCTTTTTGAGCAGTCTTAAGTTGACTGGACTGCTAGCAGCACTGTTTGTAGCTGCTCCTGTAATATCGTTATTGTAAATAAATATTGGTGTGGTGGCAGAACTCCTGCCTCCCGTGGATTACTACAGTGGCGACGAGGTAAACTAAGAATTTTGCGGAGACCAGCTGCCGCACTCGGAGGGTAAGCCTTGCCATTTTAAAAATGCCGTTTTTTGGGAGGTTAGAGGCATTCGACCCGGCTATTGAGGACTGGTCCCAGTGTGTGGAGAGAATGTGTTACTTCCTCCGGGCAAATGATATACTGACGGACAAAAGGAGACGGCTTATCCTGCTGTCGGCGTACAGACCCTCCGCTTTCGCCATTATACGTAGTCTGACTTATCCCGATGCGCCGGACACGAAAACTTTCCAAGAAGATTGGTGAAAGAGCACTACGACCCAAAACCACCCCTCATTTTGCGTAGGTACAGATTCTACACAGCGAAGCGGGAAGACAGGGAGTCAGTCACAAATTTCTTGACCCGCCTGAGAAGGCTGGCGGAAAAATGTGAGTTCGGCCCGACGCTAAATGAAATGCTTCGGGACCGGTTAGTGTGTGGTATAAACAACCTCACAATACAGAAACGCCTGTTGGCGGAAACTGAGCTAGACTGCAGGCAGGCGTTACAGCTCGCACTGTCCCAAGAAAAGGCAGCAAGTGGGGCGCAGGAACTACAGGGCACGCCAATGGAGGTAGATACATATGAGAGCGACTACCACAACGGGTGCAGCTACCAGATAGCCGCTCTCAGGAAAAACCTGAGGAATAGAGGGAAAAAGGAAAACCCCAGAACTGCTCCCAAGTCTGCCAGGACTAACTGGAGACAGAGGGAAGTACCGGCTGAGGCTCCCCCAACAGAGAAGGACCGTTTCTGGCACCAGACAGAGTTGAGTAACAACGACAGAAACCCTAGAAGGAGGTGGCAAAAGAGGAATAGCAGGTGGGGACGCAGGGAAGTACACAACCTAGACGCCCCATCCTCCTCCGAAGGGGAACAATTATATAATATTACAACAAAGAAAGCAGAACCCATTAGGATTACCCCACGGGTGAACGGGCGGCAGACAATAATGGAAATAGACACGGGTGCGGCCGTATCAGTAATGGGAGTGGCAGCATTTAGAAAAATCAAAGATGGACTCCAGCCACTAACCCTAACAAAAACATCGACAAAACATAAAACCTACACGGGGGAACCCCTGGAAGTACTAGGCACGACTCATGTACCTGTAGAATATGAGAAACAATTGCTCAGATTACCGTTGACGATAGTAGAGGGCTCCGGACCGAGCTTAATTGGCGGAACTGGCGAAAAGACCTAAAATTAGATTGGATGAAAATTTTCCAGAGTGGAAGCGGGCAGTTGAGTGGAGTACTCCAAAAATACCCAGAGGTCTTCCAGGAAGGTTTGGGGGAAATCATAGGCGCCAAAGCAACTTTGCACGTGGACCCAGAAGCCCTTCCGAAATTTTGTAAGGCCAGGCCGGTACCTTTTGCATTAAGGAAGAAAGTAGATGACGAAATAGAAAGGTTACGGCGCGATGGCATTATCAGACCAGTACAATTTTCGGAATGGGCAGCGCCGGTGATACCAATTTTGAAGCCAGACGGCTCGATACGTCTCTGTGTAGATTTCAAACAGACAGTAAACAAATACGCACTGCTGGACAAATACCCAATCCCGAAAATAGACGACCTATATGCCAAATTGGCAGGTGGGCTTTTGCTCACGAAACTAGACATGAGCCACGCCTACCTGCAGTTAAAACTGGACAAGGGCTCCCAGAAGTTCGCTACGATCAACACCCTGAAGGGCCTTTTTCGTTATACTAGGCTACCTTTTGGAGTGTCATCAGCCTGCGCTATATTCCAGCGTACGATGGAAAATATTCTGCAGGGACTACCGCAGGTGGCGATTTATTTGGACGATGTCTTAATCACGGGTAGGACAAACAGGGAACACTTAAGGAACCTGGAGGAAGTGCTCAGGCATTTCGCAAAGGCAGGCGTACGGCTAAAAGGGAAAAATATGTTTTTCTGGCCCCACAAGTGACGTACCTGGGATATAAAGTAGACGAGTCAGGCTTACATCCATTAGAAGACAGAGTAAGGGCAATAAAAGAAGCCCCAGCTCCCACCACGGTCCAGGAGTTACGATCATTTCTAGGGTTGGTAACCTATTATGGAAAATGTATTGAAAATAGGGCATCCATCCTAGAACCCCTCCACCAGCTACTAAAAAAGGGGCAAGAATGGAAATGGTTCACCCGCCAAAACCGAGCATTTAGGGACATTAAGGAACAGCTGTCATCCAAAAATGTCCTAGAGCATTATGACCCAAGGAAGGAGTTGGTGGTCACTTGTGATGCATCCCCCTATGGGGTAGGAGCCGTCTTAGCCCATAGAGGAAGGAATGGGGAAGAACGGCCAATAGCCTATGCTTCGAGGACCTTGGCGATGGCTGAGAGGAAGTACGCCCAAATCGAGAAGGAAGGGCTGGCGGTGATATTCGCAGTAAAAAAATTTCACCAGTATCTGTAGGGGCAGAAATTCACCATAGTGACGGACCATAAGCCGTTATTAGGGTTATTAAAAGAAGACAAGTCAATACCCCCGATTGCATCAGCTAGAATCCAACGCTGGGTGTTGCTACTGGCGGCGTATAGATACGTTCTGGAGCACAGACCGGGAACGCGAGTAGCACATGCAGATGCTTTGAGCAGACTTCCCCTCCCGGACACTCCGCCGCAAATACCAAAAGTAGAGGAGACAGTAATGACTCTAAATTTTTTGGACACCCTACCAGTAGACGCACAACATATTCGGTTGTGGATGCAAAAAGACCCAGTTTTAGCCAAGATGAAGCATTTACTGCTAACAGGGGAACTGGAAAGACCAGTGGAGCCCCAGATGCAACCATACTGGAGCAGAAGGGACAAAATAACCGTAGAAGACGGTATCCTACTATGGGGAGCCCGGGTAATCGTCCAAGCTCAGGGCTGTCAGGCAATCTTAACTGAGTTACATCACGGACACCCAGGGGTGTCTAAAATGAAGATGCTAGCTCGAAGCTATGTTTGGTGGCCAGGTTTGGACACAGACATAGCAGCCTTGGTACGTCGGTGCCAGGAGTGCCAACAGGGGCAAAGAGTGCCACCAGCGGCGCCATTGCACCCGTGGGAATGGCCAGGCAGACCGTGGACCCGCCTGCATATTGACCACGCCGGTCCTTTCATGGGCTCAATGTTTTTGGTGATAGTGGACGCCCACTCCAAATGGTTGGACGTCCACCGGGTAAACACGACGAGCACAGCATCGACAACTGAAAAGCTCAGGGCCTCGTTTGCAACACATGGACTTCTGGAGGTATTGGTGTCGGACAATGGAACGGCATTCATAAGTGGGGAATTTGGAAAATTCCTGAGGGAAAACGGAGTCCATCACATCAAAACGGCCCCTTACCATCCAGCGACCAACGGCCTGGCAGAGAGAGCGGTCCAGATACTTAAAGCGGGACTCAAGAAGCAGCCGGCAGTGTCAATAGACACAAAGCTCTCCCGCAGGCTGTTTGATTACAGGACCACACCGCATTCCACAACGGGCATACCGCCAGCTGAACTCTTAATGGGAAGGCGGCTGCGAACGAGGCTGAGTCTCCTTTTCCCAAATTTAACGGGGAAAGTGGAGAAACAACAGGAGGCCCAACGCAGGGGGCATGATAATAGTCGGCAGCAGAGGCATTTCCAGGTGGGGGCACCGGTTTGGGTCAAGAATTATGGGAATGGACCAACGTGGGTCAAAGGCACGGTAGAGTCCCAAACAGGGCCCATATCCTATGAGGTTTCAATAGGAGGTAAGGTGCTGAAGAAACACCTCGACCAAATAAGGGCAGCGGAACCACACCTAGTGGCAGGCGAAGCAGGACCGCCTCAAGCTGGGATAGCCCAGACGGAAAGGATACCCACACCCCAGCCCCGAGCAATTCCAGACCCCGTCATCCAGTCATCAGAGTCGGAGATGGACACACTCGACAAGGCCGCCGCGACACCTCTCCCCGAGGAGGAGGAAGAACAACTTCCAAGAAGGTCGTCAAGGAAAAGACGGGCACCTATAAGGTACACTCCGCCCACTTCGGAGAATGACCCGGCGGACGACACAGAGGTGACAGACCCAGACATGAGGAGCAGGGAGAAGCTCAGAGGAATGCCAGCTGGCAGGAATTCCTCGGACCTTGGGGGGGAGGGGTGTAATGAACTCCAATTGGCTTTATTGGTTGGCCAATTGGAGTATGAGCTCCCTCAATGATAGCTCATTGAGGGGGCCCATATAATCACCTGTGTAGGCTTTGTGAGCAGTCTTAAGTTGACTGGACTGCTGGCAGCACTGTTTGTAGCTGCTCCTGTAATATCGTTATTGTAAATAAATATTGGTGTGGTGACGGAACTCGTGCCTCCCGTGGATTACTACAAGTGTAAAGGACAGAAAACTATCAACTATTACAATGTTTTGTCCATCCTGCAAAGCTGGTACAATAACTTACGAGAATTGACACAGACTCTTGAAGAACACTTCTCGTCCAAACCATTAATGTTAGCAGAGAGGTTAAGGTTTCATCAGCGTAGCCAAGAAGAAGGTGAAAATATTCCACAATTTGTAGCAGTACTACAGTGACTAGCAAAGAACTGAGACTTTGGATCGACAGTTGAGGACATGCTGCAAAACAGACTTGTGAGCAGATTGAGAAATGGGCTCTCTAACACTCAAATGTGCTGTTAAATAGCAGTATCTATGCAAATATCAGTAAAAGAAACCTCCCAAATCGGAGCTCATGCCAATATAAACAAAATGAATTCTGAGAAAAGAAGATCTCTCAACAAGCAAGCATGCCATAGACGTGCCCAGGTGGGGGATTCTCCACAAGAATGTTGTGTTGAGAAAACAAATGTGGTAATTGTGGCAAGAAAGGTAACATAACAATGGCTGAGCCAGACAGAATCCTCAAACCTCAAAAAGACGCAAGAACGCACCCAAATCCACAAAAGAGTCTACAGAATGACCGAAGGCAATGAAAATTCCCAGGAAAACACGGTGTCTACACAGAGCAATGAACTAAACCTCGGTCTACCTGAAACTAAATGGGAATGAAATTAAAATGGAAGTAGATACAGGAGCCGCTGTATCACTCATCCCTGGTCCTGGGCTTGACCAAACTTGCCAAATGCAGATCCAGGCAGCAGGCGATAGAAAATATTAAATATCAAAACTAACCTAAACCCCCAAACAACTGACAGTGATGAACTCCTTAAAAAATAAAATAAATGGTTGCCATCTTAGTCAGGACCTCTCCACCGATCCCCTGATGGTGAACTTGACTTTCTCCAAATGCAGGATTGGCATTAAGTAAACTAACCAAAAAGATGCCCTGGGCGGAGTGGGAGACCTCCAACCTAGCAATATTTGCCTCCGGGCTATCAGTGAGGCAAAGGTGACAACATCCCCTTCTACCCCAGACTGAATCATAGGCAAATCCGACACACCAAATATTGCCACCAGTCAACACTGATCTAACTTCACATGGATCATAGAATCATAGAATTTACAGTGCAGAAGGAGGCCATTCAGCCCATTGAGTCAGCACCGGCCCTTGGGAAGAGCACCCTACTTAAGCCCCATGCCTCCACCCTGTCCCCTTTAACCCTGTGACCCAGTCTAACCTTTTTGGACACTAAGGGCAATTTAGAATGTCCAATTCACCTAACCTGCACATCTTTGGATTGTGGCCCAAAAGCCTATACATTTGGTGCCGGACAAGAATATATGCGTATGGCTTGCCAGCCCACAAGAACAACAATCACACCTGTCCTCAATACCAGGGAAGAACCCGCTCATCCTTGCCCTAGTCATGTGCATCCTATGGAACACCTTTAACCGAGCCAGGCTGAGCCGAACACATGAAAACATAGGAATGACAGGATAGACAGGATGAATGCGTGGCTTGAGAGATGGTGCAGGAGGGAGGGATTCTGAATCTTGGGACATTGGAACCATTTCTGGGAGAGGTGGGACTATTACAAATCGGACAGTCTACATCTGGGCAGGACTGGAACCAATGTCCTAGGGGGGTTGTTTGCTAGCGCTGTTGGGGAGGGTTTAAACTAATGTGGCAGGGGGATGGGAACAAATGCAGGACGTCAGAGGGTAATAAAGAAGGGATAGAAACAAAAGCCAGTAAGGAGAAAAATCAAAAGTGGAGACACAGATTGAACTGCATTTATTTCAATGCAAGAGGCCTAACGGGCAAGATAGATGAACTCAGGGCATGGACAGTTACATGGGACTTGGATATTATAGCTATTACTGAAACATAGGGGCAGGACTGGCAGCTCAATGTTCCGGCATACAGATGCTATCGGAAAGCTAGGCCAGGAGATAAGAGAGGAGGGTGAGTTGCATCTTGGATTAGGGACAACATCACAGCAGTACAGAGAGAGGATATATCCAAGGGTTCGCCCACTGAGTCTATATAGGTAGAACTAAAAATAAGAAAAGTGAGATCACTTTGATAAGACTGTACTGTAGGCCCCCAAAAAGTCAGCGGGAAATGGAGAAGCAAATATGTAAGATTACAGATAGCTGCCAAAAAAATAGGGTGGTAATAGTTGGGGACTTTAACATTCCCAACATTAACTGGGACAGCCATAGCACTAGGGGTTTGGACGGAGAGAAATCTGTCGAGTGTATTCAGGAAGAATTCCTCATTCAATATGTGGATGGCCCGACCAGAGGGGGGGCAAAACCTGACCTCCTCTTTGGGAATAAGGAAGGGCAGGTGACGGAAGTGTTAGTGAGGGATCACTTTGGGACCAGTGACCATAATTCCATTAGGTTTAAGGTAGCTATGGAGAATGATAGTGCTGGCCCAAAAGTTAAAATTCTAAATTGGAGCAAGGTCAATTTGATGGTCTTAGGCGATAACTTTCAAAAATTGATTGGGGAGCCTTTTTAGAGGCAAGGGGACAACTGGTAAGTGGGAGCCCTCCAAAAGTGAGTTAGCTAGGGTTCAGGGTGAGCACATTCTTCTTAGAGTGAAGGGTAAGGGTGGTAGAAGTAGGAAACCCTGGATGACTCTGGATATTGAGGCCATGGTCAAAAGAAAGAAGGAGGCATATGACATGCATAAGCAGCTGGGTTCAAATGGATCCCTTGAAGAGTATAGGACTTGTCAGAGTAGAGTTAAGAGAGAAATCAGGAAGGCAAAAAGGGGACACGAGATTGTCTTGGCAGATAAGGCAAAGGAAAATCCAAAGAGCTTTTACAGATACATAAAGGGCAAAAGAATGACTATGGAGAGAGTAGGGTCTCTTAAGGATAAACAGGGTCATCTATGTGCAGATTCACAAGGGATGTGAGAGGTCCTAAATTAATATTTCTCATCAGTATTTACTGTTGAGAAAGGCATGAATGTTAGGGAAATTGGGGAAATAAAAAGTAATGTCTTGAGGAGTGTACAAATGACAGAGAAGGAGATGCTGGAAGTATTAAAGCACATCAAGGTAGACAAATCCC
Source organism: Scyliorhinus canicula (assembly GCF_902713615.1). NCBI lineage: Eukaryota > Metazoa > Chordata > Chondrichthyes > Carcharhiniformes > Scyliorhinidae > Scyliorhinus > Scyliorhinus canicula. Next base: position 165,862,907 of record NC_052150.1, on the reverse strand, counting down.
CGGGACCTGATAAAATGTATCCCAGGATGTTGTGGGAGGCTAGGGAGGAAATTGCTGGCTTCCTAGGTGAGATATTTGAATCATCGACAGCCACAGGAGAGGTGCCTGAAGATTGGAGGGTAGCAAATGTTGTGCCCTTGTTAAGAAGGGCTGTAGGGATAAGCCCGGGAACTACCGACCAGTGAGTCTTACTTCTACAGTGGGTAAATTGTTGGAATGTATTCTGAGGGACAGGATCTATAGGGATTTAGACAGGCAAGGGCTAATTAGGAAAAGTCAACATGGCTTTGTAAGGGGAAAGTCATGTCTCACGAATTTGATTGAGTTTTTTGAAGGGGTAACCAAAAAGGTAGATGAGGGTAGTGCGGTCAACATTTTCCACATGGATTTTAGCAAGGCCTTTAACAAGGTACCACATGGTAGGTTGTTGCGAAAGGTTAAATCTCACGGAATCCAGGGCGAGGTAGCCAATTGGATACAAAAGTGGCTTGGCAACCGAAGCCAAATGGTGGTTGTGGAGGGTTGTTTTTCAAATTGGAGGCCTGTGACCAGCAGTGTGCCTCAGGAACGGTGCTGGGTCCACTGTTATAGAACACAGAATATAGAACAGTACAGCACAGTACAGGCCCTTCGGCCCACAATGTTGTGCCAACTATTTATCCTAATCTAAGATCAACCTAACTTACACCCCTTCAATTTACTGATGTCCATGTGCCTATCCAAGAGTCATTTAAATGTCCCTAATGACTGACTCTACCACTTCTGCTGGCAGTGCATTCCACGCACCCACCATTCTCTGTATAAAGAACCTACCTCTGACATCTCCCCTATACCTTCCTCCAATCACCTTAAAATTATGTCCCTTTGTGACAGCCATTTCTGCCCTAGGGAAAAGTCTCTGGCTATCCACTCTATCCATGCCTCTTATTACCTTGTACACCTCTATCAAGACGTCTCTCTTCCTTCTTCACTCCAGTGAGAAAAGCCTTTGCTCCCTCAATCTTTCTTCATAAGACATGCCCTCTAGTCCAGACAGCATCCTGGTAAATCTCCTCTGTACCCTCTCCAAAGCATCCACATCCTTCCTATAATGAGGTGACCAGAACTCAACACAATATTCTAAGTATGGTCTAACCAGGCTTTTATAAAGCTACAGCAAAACTCGCAGCTCTTAAACTCAATCCCACTGTAAATGAACGCCAACACACCTTATACCTCCTATCAACCTGGGTGGCAACTTTGAGGGATCTATGTACGTGGACCCCAAGATCCCTCTGTTCCTCCACACTTCAAAGAATCCTGCCTTTAACCTTATATTCAGCATTCAAATTCGACCTTCCAAAATTAATCATTCACATTTATCTAGGTTGAACTCCATCTACCACTTCTCAGCCCAGCTCTGCATCCTGTCAATGTCCTGTTGTAACCTGCAACAGCCCTCGACACTATGTACAACTCCACCAACCTGCGTGTCATCGGCAAACTTACTCACCCACCTTTCCACTTGACTCCAAGTCATTTATAAAAACCACAAAGAACAGATGTCCCAGAACAGATCCCTTCGGGACACCACTCATCACCGACCTCCAGGCAGAATACTTTCCGTCCACTACAACTCGCTGTCTTCTTTCGGCCAGCCAATTCTGTATCCAGTCAGCCAAATTTCCCTGTATCCCATGCCCTGACTTTCTGAATGAGCCTATCATGGGGAACTTTATCAAATGCCTTACTGAACTCCATATACACCACATCCACTGCCCGACCTTCATCAAGTTGACTCGTCACATCCTCAAATAATTCAATGAGGCTTGTTAGGCACGACCTGCCCATCACAAAGCCATGCTGACTATCTTTACTCACACTATGTTTTTCTAAATAATCATAAATCCTATCTCTCAGAATCATTTCCAGTATTTTGCTCACCACAGACATAAGACTGACTGGTCTGTAATTCTCAAGGATTTCCCTATTCCCTTTCTTGAACAGGTGAACAACATTCGCCTCCCTCCAATCATCCGGTATTACTCCAGTGGAGAGTGAGGGCAGCACGGTAACACAAGTGGATAGCACCATGGCTTCACAGCGCCAGGGTCCCAGGTTCGATTCCCCACTGGGTCACTGTCTGTGCGGAGTCTGCACATTCTCCCCGTGTCTGCGTGGGTTTCCTCCGGGTGCTCCGGTTTCCTCCCACAGTCCAAAGACGTGCAGGTTAGGTGGATTGGCTATGATAAATTACCCTTAGTGACCAAAAAGGTTAGGAGGGGTTATTGGGTTTAGGGGAAAGGGTGGAAGTGAGGGCTTAAGTGATTGTGCAGACTCGATGGGCCAAATGGCCTCCTTCTGCACTGTACGTTCTATGTTCTATGACGCAAAGATCATCGTCAACGGCGCAACAATCTCCTCCTTCATTTCCCGTAGTAACCTTGGGTATATTCCATCTGGCCCAAGGGACTTATCTATCCTGATGCTTTTCACAATTTCCAGCACATCCTCTTTCTTAATATCAACCTGTTCGAGCCTATTAACCTGGTTCACGCTGTTCTCACGAGCAACAAGGTCCCTCTCTCGAGTGAAAAATGAAGCAAAATATTCATTTAGGGCCTCCCTTATGTCCTCAGACTCTAGGCACAAGTTTCCTCCACTATCCCTGATCAGCCCTACTCTCACTCTGATCATCCTCTTATTTCTCATATAAGTGTAGAACATCTTGGGGATTTCCCTAATCCTTCCTGCCAGGGCGTTTTCATGCACCCTTCTATCTCTCCTAAGTATATTTTTGTGTTCCTTCCTGGCTACCTTTTAACCCTCTAGAGCTGTGCCTGATCCTTGCTTCCTCAACCTTACATAAGCTTCCTTCTTCCTCTTGATTAGAAGCTCCACTTCTCTTGTCATCCAAGGCTCCTTCACCTTACCATTCCTTCCATGTCTCAGTGGGACAAAACTATCCAACCCTCGCAGCAAGTGCTCCTTAAACAACCCCCACATTGTTGTGCATTTCTCTGAGAACATCTGTTCCCAATATATGTTCCTCAGCTCCTGTCTAATAGCAGTATAAATTCCCCTCTCCCAATTAAATACCTTCCCATACTATCTCTTCCTATCCCTCTTCATGACTATGGTGAAGGTCAAGGAGTTGCGTTCACTGTCACCGTAATGATCTCCTATCGAGATATCTGACACCTGGCCTGGTTCGTTGCCAAGCACCAAATACAATATGGCCTCCCCCCTAGTCGGCCTATCTACATATTGAATCAGGAATTTGTGATATATATAAATGATCTGGATGAGAATGTAGGTGGCATGGTTAGTAAGTTTTCAGATGACAACAAGATTGGTGGCATAGTGGATAGTGAAGAAGGTTATATAAGATTGCAACAGGATCTTGACCAATTGAGCCAGTGGGCCGATGAATGGCAGATGGAGTTTAATTTGATAAATGTGAGGTGATGTATTTTCGTAGATCAAACCAGGGGCAGGACCTACTCAGTTAATGGTCGGGAGTTGGGAGAGTTACAGAACAAAGAGATCTAGGAATATAGGTTCATAGCTTCTTGAAGGTGGAGTCGCAGGTGGACAGGGTGATGAAGAAGGCATTCAGCATACTAGGTTTTATTGGTCAGAATATTGAATACAGGAGTTGGGAAATCTTGTTGAAGTTGTACAAGACATTGGTAAGATCACACATGGAATACTGTGTTCAGTTCTGGTCACCCTATTATAGGAAGGATATTGTTAAACTAGAAAGAGTGCAGAAGAGATTTATGAGGATGCTACCAGGACTTGATGGTCTGAGTTATAAGGAGAGGCTGGATAGGCTGGGACATTTTTCCCTGGAGTATAGGAGGCTTAGGGGTAATCTTATAGATGTCTCTAAAATAATGACGAGCATCATAGAACAGTACAGCACAGAACAGGCCCTTCGGCCCTCGATGTTGTGCCGAGCAATGATCACCCTACTTAAACCCACGTAACCCGTATACCCGTAACCCAACAATCCCCCCATTAACCTTACACTACGGGCAGTTTAGCATGGCCAATCCACCTAACCCCGCACATCTTTGGACTGTGGGAGGAAACCGGAGCACCCGGAGGAAACCCACGCACACACGGGGAGGACGTGCAGACTCCACACAGACAGTGACCCAGCCGGGAATCGAACCTGGGACCCTGGAGCTGTGAAGCATTGATGCTAACCACCATGCTACCGTGAGGCCCCATCGATAAGGTAGATAGTCAACATCTTTCCCCAAAGGTAGAGGAGTCTAGAAGTACGGGGCATAGGTTTAAGGTGAGAGGAGAGAGATACAAAAGAGAACAGAGTGGAAATTTCTTCACACAGAGGGTGGTGAGCATCTGGAATGGATTGCCAGAGAGTGGTAGAGGCGGGCACAATTCTGTCCTTTAAAAAGCAGTTAGACAGTTACATGGACAGGGTGGGTATAGAGAGATATGGGTCAAATGCAAGCAAGTGGGACTAGCTTAGTGATAGAAACTGGGCGGCATGGACCAGCTGGGCCGATGGGCCTGTTTCCATGCTGTAAACATCTATGACTCTATGACACTATGACCCAAAAAGACTGGAATTGATCAGCTAACTCTTTGAAACTGGCAAACCTCAGAATTTCCAGAAGGCATTCAACAATGTGACGCACAAAAAGCTGTTGCATAAAATAAGGGTTCATGGCATTAAGGGTAATGTATTAGCATGGATAGAGGATTGGTTAACTAACAGAAAGCAAAGAGTGGGGATAAATGGGTGTCTTCTAGTTGGCGATCAGTGGCTAGTGGTGTGTCTCAGGGATAAGTTTTGAAACCACAATTGTTTACAATTTACATAGATAATTTGGAGTTGGGGACCAAGAGTAATGTGCCAAAGTTCGCAGATGGCACGAAGGTCAGCGGTAGAGTAAGTGTGCAGAGAACACTGAAAGTCTGGGAATAGATAGTTTAAGTGAGGCAGCAAATGTCTGTCAGAGAAAGTACAATGTTGGTAAATGTGAGGTCATCCAGTTTGGTAGGAATAACAGCAAAATGGACTATTATTTAAATGGTAAAAAATTGCAGCATACTGCTGTGCAGAGGGACTGGGGTGTCCTTGTGCATGAATCGCAAAAAGTTGGTTTACAGGTGCAGCAGGTACTTACGAAGGCAAATGGAATTTTGTCCTTCATTGCTAGACAGATGGAGTTTAAAAACAGAGAGGTTATGTTGCAACTGTATAGGGTGCTGGTGATGCCACACCTGGAGTATTGTGTAGTGTTGGTCTCCTTACTTAAGAAAAGATGTACTGATACTGGAGGGGGTACAGAAGAGATTCACTAGGTTGATTCCGGAGTTGAGAGGATTGACTTTGAGGAGAGACTGAGTAGACTGGAACTATACTCATTGGAATTTACAAGAATGGGGGGGGGGGGGGGGTCTTATAGAAACCTTCTTGTCCGTTGCCCAGATCGAGCCAGATGTTCCGTCATCCAGAGTTTCTACTATTACCTTATATTACCAGAGATGGGACAACTGGGGCGGGCTCAGGTGGCCTGTCAAACAGTCATCAACTGGACCATTGGCTGCTGAGACCCCCTCCTGAGTCATCATTGGCCGGATGCCAAAGAAGTGTCTGGAAAGGCGGGGAGGGAGGGGAATAAAAGTACGCATCTCATACACACGAGCAACAAAGACTCGATGTGCGAGATGACCTTGACTAGACCAGGAGGAAGGAAGGAAGCAAGGAAGAGACTGCCAGCAACAACCACCTTTGTGAAGACGGGCCAGAGGATTTCCAGTGATCAGATCCACAGCTTCCCAGGCCATTTTTTGGGTAGTGTACTTGAATCTGGGGTGTCCTCTTGTTTTATGTGGGTAATTTAAGGATTAATAGGATTTTTATTTTATTTTTTAAATAATTTTTATTGAGATTTTCAAAAAATATCAAAAACAGAAAATAACAACAAGAAAACAATATTAACAACAACAAAAAGAAAAACACAATAACCCCCAAAACCAAATCCCCCCCACCCCCAGTAACTACAAAATAAAGAAATAGATAAGCACCCGGCATATTCAATAAACACATATACACATTTCTCCCCCCCCCACCCCCACCCCCACCCCCCTCCCCGCGCCCCCGGTTGCTGCTGCTGCCGGCCTATTTTCCTACCGTTCAAGGAAAGGCTGCCACCGCCTAAAGAACCCCTGTACTGATCCCTTCAGGGCAAATTTCACCCTCTCCATATCATTGATCCAGGCCTCCACGCTTGGGGGCCTCGCATCCTTCCATTGAAGCAAAATCCTCCGCCGGGCTACTAGGGACGCAAAGGCCAGAACACCGGCCTCTTTCGCCTCCTGCACTCCCGGCTCCACTGCAACCCCAAAAATTGTGAGTCCCCAGCCTGGCTTGACCCTGGATCCTACCACCCTCGACACCGTCCTTGCTACCCGCTTCCAAAATTCCCCCAGCGTTGGGCATGCCCAGAACATATGGGCATGGTTCACTGGGCTCCCTGAGCACCTAGCACACCTGTCTTCGCCCCCGAAAAACCTACTCATCCTCGTCCCGGTCATGTGGGCCCTATGTAGCACCTTGAACTGTATGAGGCTAAGCCTCGCACAGGAAGAGGAGGGATTCACTCTTTCCAGGGCATCCGCCCACATCCCCTCCTCAATCTCCTCACCCAGCTCCTCTTCCCATTTACCCTTCAGCTCCTCCACCGAGGCCTCATCCACCTCCTGCATGACGTGGTACACGTCCAAAATCTTCCCCCTCCAAGCCACACCCCCGAGAGCACCCTGTCCCGTACCCCACGTGGGGGCAGCATAGGGAACCCTCCACCTGCCGCCTGGCAAACGCCCTAACCTGCATGTACCTAAACATGTTCCCGGGGGGAGACCAAACTTCCCCTCTAACTCACCCAGGCTCGCAAACCTCCCATCCACAAACAGGTCCCCCAACCTCCTAATACCTACCCTGTGCCAGCCAAGAAACCCGCCATCGATGCTCCCTGGTACAAACCGGTGGTTCCCCCGTATCGGGGACTCCATCGAGCCCCTCACCTCCCCCCTATGCCGTCTCCATTGCCCCCAAATTTTGAGGGTAGCCGCCACCACCGGGCTCGTAGTATACCTCGTTGGTGGGAGCGGCAATGGCGCCGTCACCAGCGCCTCCAGGCTCGTGTCCACGCAGGACGCCATCTCCATCCTCTTCCATGCTGCCCCTGCCCCGTCCATTACCCACTTATGCAGCATCGCTGCATTGGCAGCCCAATAGTACCCACAGAGGTTGGGCAACGCCAGCCCCCCCCCCCCCCCCCATCCCTGCCCCGCTCCAAAAACATCCATCTCACCCTCGGAGTCCCATGAGCCCATACAAATCCCGTAATACTCCTGTTGACCCTCCTAAAAAAAGGCCTTCGAGATAAGGATGGGGAGACACTGGAACAGGAACAAAAACCTCGGGAACACCGTCAAATAGGATTATTATTAACAAACTTATTGAACCTTTATTTGTGTTTGTCCTTTGTCCATCTTTCAATTAAGTGCACCTGAGTAAAGTTATGTACTGGCTAAACCTGGCTCCAAAATCCAATTATTAGACCAATCAAAAGGCCTGGCATCGTAGTTTGACCTGGCCCTTTGAACGAATTTGTGTTAGAGACTAGTGCATCAACAGTTTGAGGTAAGCATCTGACAAGATAACTTGACAGTACAGAACAGCACTCCGACAGATCAGACGTGTTCTACACAGCCTCCCAATTACCAATGTATGTATAACTGGCAGGCTATGTAACCTTATCAAATAAAGAACCCATATTACTGATGGGTTGATTGGTAAGTTTGGTATGATCGTTGTGTTTGTGATAAACAGAAGAAAACAGCAGGTACATAGATAGAGCTAGAGATAATTAAACCCAAAGAGGGACAAGGTGGCTTCAACATTATTAGACACATGGACCTGAATTTCCAGCATAGAGTACAAGCAGAGTCGGCAGGCCCGCAAGCAGGTGTGGAAAACTCTCCTGACTGTGATCAGCTGTCGAGCTCAATTTCACACTGGTTGACCAATTAACTGTTGGTCGACATGAAACACGTACTAAGAGAGGCATAGCATTACCAGCAGGAAGATGCGGGTGCCAGGAAGGGATTTAAATGTAGCTCACTGCAGGCCAAAAGCCTGCGCTTAGCATTTCAGGGAACTTGATTGTAGTGGCAAGTCTTTTGGTCTCCATTACAGATTTTAAGCGTTGGTCCAGTGTGCAAGATGGCATTGATATCCTGCTGGGCATGACAGGAATACCCAGATCCACTCTGCCCCATGTTTCTCTGATGAGTGCCTGAAGGTCTTACTGGAGGCACTAAATGACTGTTGTCACATCCTGCTGCTAAGGGACAAAAGGAGGCTACTGCAAGTCACCAAGAAGGCCTGGATGGAGGTGGCAGCCCGGGTCAGCAACCATGATGTAATATGCAGAAATTGAGTGCCAGAAAAGGTTCAATTACCTTCTGCGCTCTGGCAGAGTGAGTACTAATTCCACTTGGAACCTTGGGTAGACATTTATTTTGGTGCTGGGGTGTGTGAAATGCGGAGCACAATGCAGCATATTGTGTTATAATGTCCACCTATAGACCATGGCTGGCATGTATGTCAGGGTCATGTGTGACAAGGCGACAGGCAACTGCTCCTGCGTCTTTGTGGAGAGGCTGCAATGTGGAGACATGCTGGGGGATATTATTGAGTGAAGATGGATTGATGTGCTGGGGGGGGGGGGAATCAAACGTACTGGTCCTCAGTCATGCGTAGAGTCAGGCTTTGGAAATGGCCTGCGAGTGTGGAGCCAGGTCCACATACTGCAGAGAGGCTGGGGTGTTAGATGAGGATAAGGGTCCAATGGGAATGGAAGAGATTGGTGTTGAGTCAGAGAGATGTGGGGCTGTGGTTGTAAGACTGACATGTGAAACTCATTTATTCCCCGTTCACTTGATTCAGGCTCCGTATATTACATAATGGCTGCTGACCTAAGCTGGCAGGGGAGAACCACCATATTTCAGCAGAATCCAGACCCCGGCAGCCAAATTCACAGTCTCAGAATCAGATGCTAATATTGTCATGGTAGCCGCCAACCACCTAAATGTCCCCATTTCCAGTCAAAGTGCTATGCTGTGGGGAAGTCAGCATATCCAGATGGCATGAAGAAATAGAGGCAACATTGCCTTTATCTCTTTGGTAACCTGGATCTTGTTGGGATGGAGGGCTGCCGAATCCAGGGGTGTGTGTGAGCAATCTTGTGGAATTCCTTAGGTTGGAAAAAATCAAGTTCACCTTGAGAGGGGTCTGTGGAGGGGTTTACCCGGAGATGGAAACCGTTTATCGATTTCTTCCAGGATAGTTAAGGCAGCAGGGGAGGGCGGTGGGACTTTGGGGTTACAAAAGGAGCCAGAGTGGGTGGAGGGTAACAGCAGGGAGGGTGGGACACAGGGGTGCTGGTTATTTATTTGTTATGTGAATTCCTGTTTGTTCTCATTTTGTTTCTGGTTGTGTTTGATGTGTGTATAAATACCTTAATAAAAACATTCTTTTAAAAGAGAAATAGAAGAAACAGCAAAGCTCTAGGTCACAGTAATACACTCAGTCAAGATCATGGTAGATCTCAAGCTGATTTAGGAGCTTGGAAATCCTCAAATGCGCATATGATAAATGTGGAGATAGGAGTTGATGTTATTGAACGAGATGATCAAGAGTTATTTATCCTCAGTGAAGGAGCAAGGAAAAAATCACATGGAAGATGAGAGTAACAGGGCTGAAGATATAATTACAGCACATGGCAGCACAGTGGTTAGGACTGTTGCTTCCCAGCGCCAGGAACCCGGGTTCGATTCCCAGCTTGGGTCACTGCCTGTGCAGAGTCTGCACATTCTCCCCAGGTCTGCGTGGGTTTCACCCCAACAAGCTAAAGATGTGCAGTTTAGGTGGATTGGTCAAGCTAAACTGCCCCTTAATTGGAAAGAAATAATTGGGTACTCTAAATTTATTTTTTTTAAAGTCCCGAAAGATGTGCTTTTAGGTGAATTAGACATTCTGAATTTTGCCTCCGTGTACCCGAAATAGGCACCATAGTTTGGTGACTAGGTGATTTTCACAGTAACTTCATTGCAGTGTTAATGTAAGCCTACTTGTGACACTAATAAAAATGATTATTATTATTATTAAAAATGAAAGTCACAAATTCACAACTTACTTTCATTGTTAATACAGCTGCAGCAGGTTCAGTTCCTAGTGGATCAGTTTCCACACCAGAATTAATGCACAGTTCCTCACTCCCACTGAATCCATAAAAATGGGCACTGGTATGTAATGAACAAATTACACCAAAAAATGTTGAATAATTAGTATTAGAAATTTGATGATAAGTATTTAAATGTGTCCATGCACATACACATATAGACAAAATAGTCTATAAATGTGACGGTGCTGTGCTTTTTTTAAGTGAAATCCTATATGGAGCTCAGCAGGTGACTCTGCTGAGGCCTTAGGCAGGAAACATAAAACAAGTATTCTATGGGCGGTTAAATAATCAAAGGTACCACTGCCATACTAAAAATAACATAAGACTTTAATAATTTCAGTTATCTTTTTATCTACAGAGGCACAGTAAATGAAAAGTGTCCCTCACAGCTAATAATTAGATTTTGCCACTCACACTATTGAAACTCAAGACATTTTGTTTTTTTGTCTGCTCTGATAAAGTCTTACCTCAAAATTAGCACTTAATGGTTCAGTTAGATTAAAATGCTCCTTGATACCTTTCTCATTAAGATGCTGATTTGCTGATTGAGTTGGTGTGTATTCTGTTGCCAACCCACTACTCTGGAGCTAACTTCTTAGAATCATAGAATGGTAACAGCACGGAAGGATGCCACTTAGCCCATCGGCTCTCTTCATAATTATTTTACTGACAAGATTTAATATGCTCAACTCCTTGGGCGCGATCTTCCGGCCTTGTTACAGTCGCTCTCAAGCGGAACGAGGCTGGTGAATGACGGGAGAGGCCAAAAACGGGAACTGCGCCAGGCACCAGTCAGTTTGCGATGCAACCGACCTGCTCCCTTCGGCGAATTCGGAATCTTGCCGTCACGAGGGGAGAAACCAATTACCACCACTTAAGTCATATTTCCATACAATTAACAAGAGCCACCGGTCATCCAACGGCTTCCTGTCATTTCCCGGCCTCCCCAACAAGGGCTCACCCTGACGCCGATTGGTACTCCTTTTTAAAATCATGAACCTGACGGAAGAGCTTCTGTGGGGAGCCAAAGAGGCGAATCGCAATCTCTGCTCACAGGCAAACGCCGGTGGTGCTGAGCTTGTCACCCCAGAGCTCGGTGGGTGGACTGCAATGGGAGGTTGGGGGTGTGTGGGTAGGAGTGGTGCAGGGAGGTCAACTGGTGGGGCAATGGCTCAAGGAACCATCGTGCCAACCTTTGGATCGATACCCCATTCCGGGGCAACCCCTGTCCCTGCGCGTCGGCCACAACGATCACCCATAACCCCCACCGACTGCTGAGGCCTCTGGCCGCGAGGCTGGAGGCAATTGTTAATAGGGAATTGACAATCGTGGTTAAGTGAGCGCTTGGCACATGCCAAGTGGGTTCCCGTGGGTAGGCGGGCCATGTAGCATGTGGGGTCATTGCCATGCATTCCAAACAAACCTTGATGTCTGGACACTGTGTGGGAGTTAACACCACACACGTAGCAGCCAACATCCTAACACCCAGGGGATGGGTCACAGCTCCTGGGACACTACCACGGCCGGAGGGTGCGTGGGTGCCACGGGGAGGGGGGGATTGCCTGGAGAGACAGGCAAAGGGTCTGGGGGTCAGTTGCACTGCGGAAGAAAGTGACAGAGGCATCATGATGGTTGTGCAAAAAGTTGTTTAATGTGCTGTACAATACCCCATTTCCAAGAGTGCCGCAACATCCAACCCCACTCCCTACCTAATCCCTCCCCCCTACCCCAGTGCTCTCAGCGATGCTCAACGTGCCTGGCTCTCCTAGCTCTACCACTACGTCCTGGTGTTTCCACATCTGAGATGGAGGCAGCCAGCTGCTTACCTTGTCCCGTGGCCTTCGATCCCCCTGTCGGGCGTCCTCTGGTGGCTCTGGGGCTGGAAGGCCCAGACTCACTTGTCGATGGCACATGCTGAAGGGGGAGGGGGATGGAGGGAGGGTTGGGGGTCACCTGGGAGGGATGCTCCCTTGGGGAATTGGTGGGTGGGACGTTGGTGTCTAACCACTCTGGCTGCCAGGTGTAGGTCATTGAGCTTCTTACAACACTGGAGTCCAGTCCTCCTGGTCACACTGCCTGAGCTGATTACTGCTGTCACCTCGTCCCAAGCAGCACTGGCTGCCTTGTGGCTCACCCTCCGGGACCCTCGGGGGAACAGGACATCCCTCCTGGCCTCCACTGCGTCTAGGAACCTCCACAGGTCAGCTTCCCTGAATCTTGGGGCTGGTCTCCTCGGCGCTATTGTTGCGAGCTGGCTTGGGTTGGCTGAGTAAGTGCAGCCTAAGTGTTGCTCGGCATTGTTAGTGGGGTGCTGGCAAGCGCGGTCCTGGCGAATCAGCTGCCGAGACAGCATTCGGGGCGGGTGTTAATTCCTGATTCTTTGTGGCCAGTCTGGACTCAATAAAATCTAAGATGGATTAGCAGGTATCAATTATTGTTTTTTTCCACCAGCTTGCAAGGCTGACTCACTCGTGGGACATTAGAACACACACAGCTGTCTTCTAAAGTTCCCAAAAGTTAGTGAGAGCTAAGACAAAGAAATCACAGCACATATTGATTGAATCACATCAAGATTCGCATACAAGCTTCCCATAGGCCAATGTATACACCTTCTGACCTGGCCATATATCCTGATTGGCTCACTTCACATTTTCCCAATCCTGGCCCTTGTTACCCAGCATCCTTTTCACTATTCTCTCCACGAGGCCAAGCTCCCCTCCCCCTTCCTAGCCATGCTGTGCTCATCCCTTTGTTCTGTCTGTGAACTCATTACCCTCAGGGTCCTACTGTCCATCATATTCGTTTGTTCACTTCCTCACGGGAAGCCCGTGAGCCTTGTTAAGTGGACCAATTAACAGTGAATAGTGTTGCTGGCCTCGCCGGGCCGAGCGCTGGGAAACCCGCGGCAATTCCCGCTCGGTGCAGAACTTGGAATTTGTTCCGGAGAATCACCGGCTTCTTGACCACTGAATGCACCACAGTGAGAGATTACGGGCAGAATTCTCCAGCCACGCCTGCCTGACATCAATGGGCCTTTACATGATCCACGTCCCGCCTGTGTCAATCTTGCGACAGATGAGGCAGAAGAATCCAGCCCTAAACCAGTATATTTCGGAGGTAATCAGAATTACCATTTTTGCAGAAAGAGCTGTTTTCTGTATAGGAATTAAACTGTTACCTAGTCGAAAATCTATGTAATATTTTTGTTATATTAACTTTTTTTTATAAATTTAGAGTACCCAATTCATTTTTTCCAATTAAGGGGCAATTTAGCGTGGCCAATTCACCTACCCTGTACATCTTTTGGATTGTGGGGGCGGAACCCACACAAACACAGGAAATTTGTGCAAACTCCACACAGACAGTGACCGGGATCAAACCTGGGACCTCGGAGCCACGAGGCTGCAGTGTTAACCATTGCACTACCATGCTGCCTCATTATATTAACTTTAACTAAAATAATAAACAGGAAGAACATGGTTGCTACTGCTAATTCATTACATCAAACTTTGTCACGCACATACAATTATTATAACACCTGAACATTGTTACAATGCTATATTATACAGAACCCAGATAAAGTTGCAATTCTAAACAGAATTATGCTAAATAAAATAAGATGCAATAATTGTTTTATTATTGTAACTCGACAGAATACTATTCCATTCAGAGATTATGTTAATAAATATTCTATTCTTAACTATGTAGACACAGCATAATAAAATGGTTATTTATTGTACATCAAATTGGGAAAGTCAAGAGTTAGATGCATTCTTGTGACTGAACTCGGTTTCACAGGATGACTTAAAAGTGAGCCAAACTACATATCACATTAACACCCCAGACAAATAGTAAATCTCAAACCTACAATCTCCACCTTTTTTTTGCTTTTGTTCACATGTAAAACCCTCGGCTCTTTCCATAATGTCGACATCCCGATTGCTCCTTTTAGCCCTAGCCTGCTATCAACATTTAATTTCAATTAATGGCTATTTTCTATATATGCCCATGAACATTTTGTTATCATTTCCATGTTACACTAATCCAATAGAAGTATGCCTTAGGTCCCTCCAACAGTCAAAATTGTCACGTTCTGTACAAAATTACAACAGTAGTTGCATCAAAAGAGTTATCTTTATCTTGACTTTAATGTAATATGATTAATCTCAATTGATCTTTTGAAGAGAACAACAGGAACATTGGAGTGAAACTTGGTTATTGGCATTTCCCATTTATTGCCATTTAACAAGTAAACTGAGGCCAAGAATAATGATTCCTACATCTTAATCTTTTTCTCACAACCTCAGATATGGGGCAGGATTCTGCTGTAATAGGCGGGGTGGGCAACTCCGGCGGGACGGAGTGGCGTGAACCACTCCGGCCTCGGGCCCCCCCCAAAGATGCGGAATCCTCCGCACCTTCAGGGGCTAGGCCCACCCCGGAGTGGTTTGCGCCTTGCCGGCCGGCGGGCAAGTGGCTTGGCGCCACGCCAATCGGCGGCGAAGGGCCTCTGCCAGCCGGCGTGAGTTGGCGCATGCGCAGGAGCGCCAGCGTGTGCTGGCATCATCCCGGCGCATGCGCGGGAGGGTTCATCTCCTCATCAACCATCGCGGAGGACCACAGCGGCCGATGCGGAAGAATAGAGTGCCCCCACGGCACAGGCTTGCCCGCGGATCGGCTGGCCCCAATCGTGGGCCAGGCCACCATGGGGGCACCTCCCGGGGCCAGATCCCCCCGCGCCCCCCCCCCGAGAACACCGGAGGCCGGCCACGAACCGGGACCAACCTTCATTTACGCTGTCGGGACCCTCGTTAAACAGGCAACCCATCGCAGCCCGGAGAATTCGGGCGGCCCCGGGACCCATTGAGTCACGCCGGTTGTTGGGGGGGGGCGGAGAATTCGGAGGATGACGGGGGCGGGATTCACGCCAACCCCCGGCGATTCTCCGACCCGGCGGGGGGTCGGAGAATCCCACCCATGGTATCTAAAATGTCAGCTTACTAAAAAGTATGGTAGTTACATGAGGTCACTTTTTAAAACATAGCGGTGGCCTACAGTTCAAGTTTAGAGAGATGGTTTTCTCCCAAGCTACAATTTGGTATTTCTTTAGTTGTCTCAGATGCAGACAACAGTCAGTGTGTCATCTTCAGAAAAGTACTTGAATTGGAGATCATCCACCACAATTTTTAAAATTAGGAGGGGAGGGTAATTCAGAAATTCATGAGATCCCTGGTAGTATATAGGATCCAAAAATATCGAGAATTTTGTATTCTATATTTCATATATTTATACTGCACAGCATCCACTGCCATGCAATAATAAAACATTTCATGCAATAGGAAGAGAGGCTGGTTTAGCACAGTGGGTTAAACAGCTGGCTTGTAATGCAGAACAAGCAGTGCGGGTTCAATTCCCGTACTGGCCTCCCCGAACTGGCACCGGAATGTGGCGACTAGGGACTTTCACAGCAACTTCATTGAAGACTACTTGTGACAATAAGCGATTATTATTATTATTATTATTTTATTTTGGTCAGATGCCTTTCAGAAATGGAGGCATTGGATTGGATTTGTTTATTGTCATGTGTACCGAGGTACAGTGAAAAGTATTTTTCTGCGTGCAGCTCAAACAGATCATTTAGTATATGAAACAAAAATACATAATATGGATTACATAAATGGTAATCCATACACAGGGTACAGAGTGTAACTACATAAGACCGGCATCGGGCGAAGCATACAGGGGTGTAGTGTTAATCAGGTCAGTCCATAAGAGGGTCGCTTAGGAGTCTGGTAACAACGGGGAAGAAGCTGTTTTTGAATCTGTTCCTGCGTGCTCTCAGACTTTTGTATCTCCTGTCCAATGGAAGAAATTGGAAGAGTGAGTAAGCCGGGTGGGAGGGGTCTTTGAGCTCCCAGGGAACCAGTCCATTTTTACGTAGGGATGCATGAAAACCATTACCACAGAGGGAGAGCACAGTAAGAAGTCTTACAACACCAGGTTAAAGTCCAACAGGTTTGTTTCAAACACGAGCTTTCGGAGCACGGCTCCTTCTTCAGGTGAAGGAGCCGTGCTCCGAAAGCTCGTGTTTGAAACAAACCTGTTGGACTTTAACCTGGTGTTGTAAGACTTCTTACTGTGCTCACCCCAGTCCAACGCCGGCATCTCCACATCACAGAGGGAGAAGCCTCGCCAGTTATAAAAGTAAATTTCCTTATGTTTCTGCATAAACCTTGAAGATCAGAGGTTACTTCAGAAGCTTGAATGAATTCAAAGTTTGGGAGTCAACTACTCTGTAACTATGCTAGACGCTCGCATTGTACATGTGTCACAAGTCTCCGGCATCTCATCCCTCAGCGCAATTCACACCACTGGCATTAAACTCGCTTTTTCACTTAATCTCTTCACATATTTTCTGTCGGTTATGTAGTGCTCTTTAGATCTTGGTGGTCTCCAAGCCACTTCTTTACAGTGGTTGCTGAAACATATTATTCAAATGCTATATACAACCACTTCATGGAATTTTAAAATACTTAAACGTTTGTAACATCTATACGCTAACGGTCCAGCGAGATTTATTTTGAGGCCTGCCTATTCTACAGCACCTTTACGACGCACATGTGTAAAGTTCATCTCCCAAATTAAGTTTTCGCGCAGATGCCCTGGTACTTTCCATCACACTGCATCGACGCTGGTGTGGACCCACAGTGTACCACACTAGTAGCTGGACAATTTCACAATAGCAAGCAGTAGGAGTCATTCTGAAACTCGGCCAGTCAATAAACCATCTATAATTCGTTGAATCAGTGTGGGAAAATCGCAACAATAACATCGAGAGCAAGCCGCAAACTCTCAAAAACAAACTTTCCCCAATGGTAATCCATCCTCCCATCGACTTGGAAGTGCCTATCTCAAGACCGAAATGTGCAAAAAAAAAGTCTGCGGTGCGGGTTGCTGTTACCTTGCTCCTGGGCTTTTCATATACTTACTGGTTCAGTTCAACGTCAAGGATGAAGGATGAGTCGAAAGCATCAACCTGGAAGGTAGCCTGGGCAATATGCGTGGACTGAAAGAATCAAAGGCCAACAATTAGTAAACAGGTCCGTGGAAATAATGGATAACCGTCAGCAAAAAAAATAGTGCTGACTGAAAGACGCATTGAAATGTGTGCAAACTCAGTTAGGAGTGTAAAGGCTGGGCAATCTGGATAAGTAAACCGCAATGAAGGCACATCATTTGCAGCCCGTGCTTGAGATTGGCTTGTGTTTTTTGTTTGGTTTGGTGAATTGTGCCTGCCGGTTTATTTTTGATGCAGTGTTGTTTTTGTTTCTTGCCAGCCAAGCTCTCCGGGGACTGGAGATGCAGAGGGCGCCGTGGGTACCTGCCCGTCTTAAGCACGGTGAATGAAGAGAGCGGAACTCCCCGAGCGCGGCGCTTACCGGCTGTGTGGCTGCCTGCTCTGCTGTTCTCCTCACTCGGGTGTCCAGGCCCAGCTGCCCGCCGTCCGCGCGGTGGCTGAGCCGAAGCGGGCTGGTGGTCTGAGGAGGCTCCAAGCTGCGCATCTTCCAGCCGGCGGCCACCGCCTCCTCCTCCCCCTTCCCTCGCAAGGCGTCGTCACCTTCAGGCGAACCTGCAATATTCACGGTTCCCGTCAGTTGCCGTTCGTGTACCGGGCAATTTTTTAAAAATAAAAACCTCCCCACCTCAACCCATCACTGATTAAAAGTTAAAAAACCCAAATCATGCAGCTCGAGGTGGCGAACAATTAGAATTAATAATTCCACATTGAAATCATATTCGGCTCTCTCTATCCCCCCCCCCCCCCCCACCCCCAAAAAAAATAATAGCCCGTCCGAGAAAATGCCTCACATGCAAAGGTTAAGAAAGAAGGTGCAGATTTTCGCTTGATAATCTTACCGGGCTTTCTATTGGCGCTGTTATATTGAGCGAGGTAGACTAGTCCACACAGATACACCGAAACAATCTGAGGCGGCAAAGGCTTCATATTTCATATTCTATACCCTGCAGGGTGCAGGAGAATATAATGCAAAAATAAATCTTCCCTTTTTTTCTGAGTCGACGGAATGCTTTAGGATTTCGTTCGTATTGTTTCCTGAGGTGTTTGGGTTTTTTTTTATATAATGATTATTTGCTCCGCTTCCTTCAGAGTGCAGACTGCAGCACCGGATGGCAGTGACAGGCTGAGAGCATCTGAAAGCCTCCCTCCGTTCCTCCCCTCGTTTCCTCCTCTATCTCATCGCTCCCAGCCAGCCAGCCAGATTTCCTCGCTGCTGCTGCTGCTCCACGTTCACGTCAATCCCCTCGCTCGCCCGCCGCCGCGGCGGCTGCAGATCGCGCGTGGGGTAGGTTCACTCGCTGAGCGTGGGCAGCAGCGTCGTAACCGGGGCTCTGGGCGGTCCGTGCATCTCCGCCGAGCGCGGGAGGCTGCAGCAAGAGGGGATCCTAATATAACAGGGTGGGTCACATGCCCATATTAATATTTTAATCCATTGAACCCTTTCAAAGATCGTTACTTGGGAGAGTGAATTCACTTCCAAGGCCAAATGTGTGTTGCTTGCGGTGCATTGCATTGCAGTCAAAACTTCTAGTTCCAATTCGGCCATGGCATAAACACACTGCGATGGACAGATTTAAAGTCCCTTTTTTCTGATTTTGAAAGTTTCCCTAACCATGTTGCGCACAAATTTAATTGTAGGCAACGTCAATGTGTATAATAATTCATGTGACAAGATTTTGCAGCATATTTAGTACAGTTCTGCTTGCAGTAAAATCACTCTTTTTTGACATCACTTCTTAAGTATTAAAATTGATCTGTACTGTACTGAAATAATATTAATGATGACAATGCATTGTGTTTATATAAATAATGCATGGAACCATAATGCCTGATTGTTGACTCTCCAATCATCACATCCAATTGTAGTCACTCCAATAATTCTTCTCAAATGTAATGTCAGTCTGGGCACCACACCTCAAAAAGGATATATTGACCTTGTAGTGGGTGCAGTACAGATTCCAAATTGATTCCAAGACGACAAGAGGTTTTGCGAGGACGGGTTGCGCAGACTGTCCTAGTATTCCTTTGAATATATAATGAGTGTGGAGATGCCGACGTTGGACTGGGGTGAGCACAGTAAGAAGTCTTACAACACCAGGTTAAAGTCCAACATGTTTGTTTCAAACACTAGCTTTCGGAGCACTGCTCCTTCCTCAGGCGAATGAAGGGGTATGTTCCAGAAACATATAGACAAATTCAAAGATGCCAGACAATGCTTAGAATGCGAGCATTTGCAGGTAATTGAATCTTTACAGATCCAGAGACAGGGATAATCCAGGTTAAAGAGGTGTGAATTGTCTCAAACCATGACAGTTGGTCGGATTTCGCACGCCCAGGCCAGATGGTGGGGGATGAATGTAATGCGACATGAATCCCAGGTCCCAGTTGAGGCCGTACTCATGTGTGCGGAACTTGGCTATAAGTTTCTGCTCGGTGATTCTGCGTTGTCGCGCGTCCTGAAGGCCGCCTTGGAGAACGCTTACCCAGAGATCATATATAAGAATATATATATAAATATATAAGGCAGAGGGGTTATCTAATCGATTTATCTATGATTATCAAAGGGCTGTAGAGAGAACCCTCCTATTTCCTCTGGTGGCGAGTGTAGAACAAGAAGGCACATCCTTAAAAGTAAAGCTAGGCCGTTCAGGAGTGATGGCAGGATGCACTTCTTCACACGAAGAGTTGTGGCGAACTCGAACACCAAAGCTGTTGAGGTTTGATCAACTGAAAAAGTAAACCCTAGACTGTTAGCTTTTTGTTAGTTAAAGATGTCAGAGGATCGTGAGATCACAGGCTATAAAGCAAGGCCAGGCGGCATCTCTGGGGGTGAAGCATCCCTCCCCAATGAACTGAACAAGTTCTATGCCCGCTTTGAACAGTCAGCCAATACATCAGTGTCGCACGTCGCAACAGCCTTGGGCACACCCATACCTACTATTACAGCCTCGGAGATAAGAGCTGCCTTCTTGAAAGTAAACGCGAGGAAAGCGACGGAGTCCCTGGACGAGCACTCAGAGCCTGCGCAGACCAGCTGGCGAGTGTACTCGCAGATATCTTCAACACCTTAGTTCACCACTCTGATGTCCCTACCTGCTTCAAGAAGACCAGCATAATACCAGTACCAAAGAAGAACAAGGTAGCATGCCTCAACGACCAGTGGCCCTGACATCTGTTGTCATGAAATGCTTCAAGCGGCTAACCATCAGACGGATCAACGGCAGCCTCCCAGATGGTTCAATCCATTGCATTTCGCCTACCGCAGCAATCGATCCACAGCAGATGCTATCTCTCTGGCCCAGCAATCAACTCTCGAATATTTCGACAACAAAGGATACCTACGTCAGACTGCTGTTCATAGACTACAGCTCCGCCCTCAACACCATTATCCCAACAAGAAAGACCAAGGAACTGATCATCGACTTCAGGAAGCGTAGCACAACACCGCAGCCCCCCCCCCCCCCCCCCCCCCCCCGCCTACATCAATGGCTCAGAAGCAGAGATGGTTGATAGCTTTAAGTTCCTGGGGGTTCATCATCACCAACTGTCTGTCCTAGTCCATTCGCGTTGATGCAACAGTCAAGAAAGCCCAACTTCTCTACATCCTATGGAAACTAAAGAAATGTTTGCATCAACTCTCACAAACGTCGACGATATGCCTTAGAGAGCATGCTATGCTGCTGCATTGCAGCTTGGTATGGCAACTGCTCGGCCCAAGATCTCAAGAAACTGCAGAGTGTGGTGAACTCAGCCCAATGCATTACACAAGCTTGCCATCCTCCCATTGATTCTATATACACCTCCCACTGCCTCAGAAAGACAGACAACATTGTCAGAGACCCCTCCCACCCAGGCTTTGCCCTCTTCCAGACCCTTCCATCAGGAAGAAGATACAGAGGTCTGAAAACCCACACATCCAGGCATAGGAACAGCTTCTTCCCCACAGCTACCAGAATCCTCAATTACTCTACCTTGGACTGATCTATTCCCTGTAAGAACACTATTCACGTCACCCAATGCTGCTCTTATTTGGCCCTTGTTTCGCACTGTAACTAGTCACTATTTGTTGATGTACGATTCTCAATGTACTCTGTCGATTATTCTTTTGTCTACTATGAACGTACTGTGTACGTTCCCTTGGCCGCAGAAAAATATTTTTCACTGCACTTCGGTACATGGGACAAGATTGGATTTGATTTGATTTATTGTCGCATGTACCGAAGTACAGTGAAAAGTATTTTTCTACGGCCGAGGAACGTACACAGTGCGTACATCGTAGACACAAGAATAATCAACAGAGAACATTGACAAATGGTACATCGAAATATCAATCAATCAATCAATCGGAACCAAGGCAATTAGGGATGAGCAATAAATGCTGGCCTGGGATTGGATGTCTGGCGGGTTAGCAGTGCGGTCGCGGGCAACCGAGCTCCGACAGTTGCGTCCCGTTCCCGGGGGAGAGACAAAAAAAAACGCACAAGCCTGCCCCCCCCCCCCCCCCCCCCCCCACCCCGCACACGGCAGTAAAAAAATACGCGAGGCCCAAGCCAGCGGCAGGGATCGACCCCATCCTCCCGCATGGCAGGAGAGGCAGGAGAACTTGGGGACCAAGCGAGGACCGAGCCAGTGGAGGGAACCGAGCCCCTCCACACGCCCCCGACAGTGACCACAAGTCAAGCGGCGGAACAAAGGGGGACACCCGGCCCAGCCAGAAGCTTCTCTCTCTCTCGACCCTCCTGACACGGCGCATGGGTGAGTGAGAGGAAAAAAAAGGAACTTCCCCAAAAACCTTTTGAAGAGGAAACTTGTAAAGAGAAAGAAAAAAAAATTTCCCCCTTTTTTTCAACAAGGAAAAAAAAAAAATTTTCTTTTTAAATTTTTTGAAACAGGGGCTGGGGGGGGGGGGGGGGGGGGTGGTGGAGTGGTAAAGGAGAGAAGGGAAGGGGAAAAGAAAAGGGGAGGAAAGAAAAGTGGAAAAAAAATGCCAGAAGGTAGCCAAAACAGAGGGATAAAGGGCAGCAGAGTGGGTGAGCCCACTCAGAGGAGCTAAACAGCAAACAAAGCGGCGGAACGGAAGGTTCGCCGCAACCAAAAGAACTGGGCAGACAGGAGCTTTTTCCCCATGGGCCAGGGGGGACCTGGAACTGGTAGGCAGCCTTTGCCGAGGCACTGAGGGGACATCAGCAGGGAACAAGGCAGAGGCTAGGGCAGACATAGAGGCCGCAGTGCAGGCAGCAATGGCCAAGGCCCTGGCGGAGGTGCAGCTCGCCCTGGGCAGAGCAGAGGAGAGACTGGATACCAAGAGGAGAAACTGGAAGCCCAAGAGGGAACCATAATGAGCTGGATAAAGCCGCGACTGACAAGAGCAACCGGATCACAGCCTTGGAGAAGGAGGTGGTGAGATTGGTCACAGCGCAGGGGAGCTTGAAGGGCAGAGTGGACAATCAGAGTGGATCGCTCGAGAAGGCAAAATGTAAGGATAGTGGGCCTTCCAGAGGGGTTCAAGGGTAGAAACCCCACGCATATGTGGCTGAGATGCTGGATAACTTAGTGGGGAGGAAAACCTTCCCCAACCCACCAGAAATGGACAGAGCACACCGGTCGCTGCGCCCGAAGCCCAAGGCAGGGGAGCATCCGAGGGCAGTCATAGCTAAACTGCACCGGTACCAAGACAGGCAAACAACCCTGTGCTGGGCCAGGGAAAACACAACCTGCAAATGGGAAGGACACTTCTTAGAGTCTACGAGGACATTGGGACAGACCTAGCCAGGAGACGGGCCGAATTCAATAGAGCAAAAGCAGCTCTTCACAAGAGGGACGTATGTTTTGGTATGCTGTACCCAGCGAAACTCTGGGTCACATACCAAGAAAGAGAATACTTCTTCACAGCCCCTGCCGAAGCAAACAAGTTTATCGAGGAACACGGGATGGAAAGCCGACAGCAAGGGTAGAAATAATGGGCCCCTGGCAAGGAGCAACAGCACGCCAATGGGGGTGGAGGGGGAGGAGTGAGGCAGCGCCAGGTCCCCCGCCCCGCCCCCGCCACGGCAAACGCACCCTGAACAAAAAGCAAATCACTACCCGAGGGACCACTTCAGGTGGGAGACCAGGCCTCAGCACAAGGGAACGAGAGTAGTGGAGAAGGGAAAGCAAGCGAGAGGAATACAGGGTAGGATGGGGGAAGAGCGGGCAGAAAACAGTAGAGGTCAGGCAAGGGAGAAGCGAGACAGTAACCCCCAAGAGGGAGGCCACCGCACTACCAGGAAAGCCAGTGCTGGAGGCACGCACCACAGCGTGCCCTGAACAGGGGGGACGCCGCCAGGTTGGGGGGGGGACCACCACTCAACAGAGACAGGAAAGTAAACGGGGGTAGGAGCAGGGGAAAGAGGGACAAAATAGAGGTATACGGGAAAGGGGAGAAAAAAGTGGAGACAGGGAGGGCCCCGGGGGGGGGGGGGGGGGGGGGGGGGAGAGGCAGCACAGAGAAGGGGGGGGCAGCACAGAGAAGGAGGGGCAAACAAGGCTAGAAAAGGAAAATAGGGCTACAAAGTGCCACAACCAAGGGCTCGGAACAAGGAATCGCTGCAAGCATCCACCCAGTACAGTCTCTGGGCGAAGGGAGACCCCAGAGTGCAGGGGACTACCCGCGTGGTGGTCGCACAGCGGGCGGCCATGTCGGGTGCGCCCTGGACAAAAGGAAACCCCGGAGCGCAGGGGCCCGACCGCATGGAGAGAGCAGTGAGAGCGGCCATCCTGGAAGGCCCCCTAACAAAGGGGAACCCGGAGGGCAGGAGCGCGTCCACCAGGTACATATGGTTAATCCCACAGGAGCGGGGCGACAGAAGCCCCCCACCAGAATAGTCAATTGGAATACAAGGGGACTCAACGGCCCAGTGAAAAGATCCAGAGTCCTCACCAACCTAAGAAATATGAAAGCCGATATAATCTTCCTCCAAGAGACACACCTGAGAGAGCAGGACCGACTGCGGGTAAGAAAGGGCTGGGTGGGACAGACCTACCATTCCTGCTATGGGACAAGGGCCGGGGGGTGGCGATACTGATCGGCAAGAAGACGATGTTTAAGGCGACGAAGATGGTTACGGACCCAGGGGGACGGTACGTCATGGTCAGCGGGGCCCTGGATGGGACACTGGTAGTATTAGTTAACGTGTACGTGCCCAACTGGGACGTCACGAGCTTCATCAAAAAGACCATGGCAGAAATCCCCGACACAGCGATGCACCGAATAATTGTGGAGGGGGGGCTTCAACTGTGTACAGGACCCAACGACTGACAGATCAAGCTCCAAAACGGTAGCATAGTGGGCAGCACGGTAGCATAGTGGGGGCAGCACGGTAGCATAGTGGTTAGCATAAATGCTTCACAGCTCCAGGGTCCCAGGAGTGGATAGTGGGTATAGGGTGGATACGTGGGTTTGAGTAGGGTGATCATTGCTCGGCACAACATCGAGGGCCGAAGGGCCTGTTCTATGCTGTACTGTTCTATGTTCTAAAACGGGGAAAACTTCAAGCATGGCAAGGGAACTCGGTCACTTTATGGAACAGATGGGAGCAGTGGACCCCTGGGAGGTTCACCCACCCAGGGAAGAAGGAGTTCTCTTTCTTCTCCCCAGTGCACATCGTATACACCAGAATTGACTTCTTTGTGGTGGGGAAAACGGTGCTTCCAGGGATAGACAAAGTGGAATACTCTGCAATTGTGATATCCGACCACGCTCCACACTACATGGATGTGAGGCTGGAGATGGGCAGGGCCCAACGCCCCACATGGCAGCTGGACATTGCCCTACTAGCAGACAAGGCCTTCAATGAAAATATATCACAGGCCATAGCAGAGTACATGTAGAACAACCAAAACGGGGAGGTCTCACCCTTCACGTTCTGGGAAGCTCTAAAGGCCGTAAGAGGAGAAATTAACGCTTTCAAAGCTCGAAGAGATAGGGTGGCTACGCAGCAGCTGCTCGACTCCATGCTGGAGGTAAACCATAAATACTCCGAGGTCCCGACCGTAGAGCTCCTGGCGGAGAGGAAAGAGCTACAAAGGAACTTTGATCTGCTCTCCACCAGGAAAGCAGTGCTTCAACTCCGCCAGGCACGGGGGACCCTATACGAACACGGAGACAAAGCCAGCCGCCAGTTGGCACACCAGCTGAGAAAGCAGGCAGCCACCAGAGATACCAGAGAAATCAGGGATACCAGAGGCACGTTAGAAACAGAACTGGAAAAGATTAACAAAACCTTCAAGGCCTTCTACCAAGGGCTGTACACCTCAGAGCCCCCAATGGGGGAGTCTGGGATGAAACGATTCCTTGATGGACTGGACATACCAGTCGTCGGGGAGGGCAGAAAATGGGGCCTGGAAGCATCACTAGCATTGGGAGAGATCATGGACCGCATTAGCTCCATTCAGGCAGGGAAGGGGCCAGGACCAGGTGGGTTCCCGGCAGACTTCTACAAAGGATTTGCGACAGGACTGGCCCCGCACCTGCAGGAGATGTTCACAGACTCGCTAGCTAGGGGCACACTGGGCACAGGCCTCAATCTCGCTGATATCTAAGAAAGATAAAGATCCAAACGGAATGTGGGTCATACAGACCCATCTCACTGCTGAACGCAGAAGTCAAAATACTGGCCAAAACCCTCGCCAAAAGGCTAGAAGACTGCAGACCAGAAGTGGTCACAGAGGACCAGACGGCTTTTGTCAAAGGTAGGCAGCTAAGCTAACCTCGAACATCAGGTGCCTGCTAAATGTGAGAATGACCCCATCCAGGGAGAGAACACTAGAGGTGATCGTCTCCCTAGACGCAGAAAAGGCCTTCGACAGGGTCGAATGGAAACACCTCATAGAGGTACTGGAGTGGTTCGGGCTTGGAACAGAGTTCACCTCCTGGGTAAAGCTCCTATACAACGTTCTCATGGCGAGCGTACGGACCAACAACACCAACTCCCGATACTTCCAGCTGCACTAGAGCACCAGACAAGGATGCCCACTGTCCCCGCTACTGTTCGCTCTAGCGATCGAACCATTAGCAATTGCTCTCAGAGCAGCAAAAAACTGGAGGGGGATCCAAAGGGGCGGCAGAGAGCACAGAGCCTCACTCCATGCAGATGACCTGCTCCTCTACATTTCGGACCAATCGTGCTCCTGAAAGAGTTTGGCGCCTTCTCGGGCTACAAACTCGACATGACCAAAAGCGAGATCTTCCCAGTACACCCACAAGTAGGGGGGCAGCACTAACGGAGCTGCCGTTTTAAACAAGCCTGACACAAATTCCGCTACCTGGGGATCCAAATAGCCCATGACTAGAAAAAAATCCATAAATGGAACCTCACCAGTCTGACAGAGGATGTAAAAAAGGACCTGCAAAGATGGAACACACTCCCACTCTCCCTCGCGGGGAGAGTCCAGACGATCAAAATGAATGTGCTGCCCATGTACCTCTTCCTACTTAGATTCATCCCGATCTACATCCCAAGGCCTTTGTCAAAGCATTAGACAAACTAATCACTGGGCAGCAACGGCCGAGCGAATAAGGGGATGGATCAAGGAACCAGAAGCCGAGTGGGTGCGTGCGGAGGAGGCCTCCTGCATGGGGACCTCCTTCGGGCCCTCGCCATGGCGGCACTCCCATCCCCAACCAAAAAACACTCCAGCAGTCCGGTGGTGATAGCCACCCTCCAGTCCTGGAACCAATACGGCATCAATTTTGCCTGACCAAAATATCGGACAAAGCTCCCATCTGCAACAACCATAGGTTCGCACCAGCACTGACTGACGCCACCTTTAAAAAGTGAGGACAGGACGGAGGGACACTACAGCCAGGGACCTATACATGGACGGCAGGGTCGCAACAATGGACGAACAGACAGAGAAATTCCAGCTAGCCAGGGGAACGAGCTAAGATACCTGCAACTCAAAAACTTCCTACGAAAGGAGACAAGGATGTATCCATAACTGCCATGACAGCCATTACTGGAAGAGTTACTGGATGCAAGCATCTTAGATAAAGGGAAATGTAACGACATGTACGGCCGACTGGTAGAAAGGGCCGACACCGTACTGGACGCAACAAGAACGAAATGGGAGGAGGACCTGGGGATTGAGATAGGGTGGGGACTCTGGAGCGAAGCACTGCATAGGGTCAACTCCACCTCCACGTGCGATAGGCTCAGCCTGACGCAACTAAAAGTGGTACATAGAGCCCACTTAACAAGAACTCGTATGAGTAGGTTCTTCCCGAAGATGGAGGATAGATGTGAACAAGGAGGCCCAGCCAACCATGCCCACATAATCTGGTCTTGCCCCAGACTTGTGGGGTACTGGACAGCCTTCTTCGAGGCAATGTCCAAAGTGGTGGGGATGAGGGTGGAGCCATGTCCAAAAGTGGCGGTCTTTGGAGTATCAGACCAGCCAGATGACCAACCAGACCACCCTCCTGGGGAGAAGGGCAGATGCCATTGCCTTTGCCCTTCTGATCGCCCGCCGTAGAATCCTGTTCAGCTGATGGTCAGCAGCACCACCCAAAGCTGCAGACTGGCTGTCCGACCTCGCAGAATCTCTCTGTGGTAGTCGGTATTAGGGGTATTACGGTACATAGTTTGGAGGTACCTGATGCTGTAAGATCATTGGTGTTGGAGGTACCTGATACTGTAAGATCATTGGTGAAGCCTGTCTGCTGGTTCCACCCAGTAAGGCGGAGTATAAGAGTCTGTGTTTCCCTCGCTACTGCATTCTGTACCTGCGCTGCTGGGGGAAACATCTAGTTCAATAAAGCCTTCAATTGTCCGACAATCTCACATTGGGATTTATTGATCGTGCATCAATTTATTGAACTAGATTTGAAGAATGGAGCTCCGCATTCAAGCCGGAGAGTCTGCAACTTAGCCCCCACATGGCAAACTCAGCGGCGACCTTTAAACACTGGCTGGCGTGTTTCAACGGATACATCAGGACGGCCACAACTACACCCACGGAGGACCAGAAACTGCAAGTTCTCCACTCAAGGGTGAGCCCAGAAATCTACACGCTCATCGAAGACGTGGACATTTTCGAGGCCGCGATGACCCTGTTGAAAGGACACTACATCCACCTAGTAAATCAGGTTTACGCCCGACATCTTCAAGGTACCAGTCGACAAATTCCGGGGGAATCGCTAGACGAATTCTACCGCGCACTGCTGGTACTAGGTAGGAACTGTGACTGTCCGCAAGTTTCTGCCAACGACCACACTGAACTTTTAATCCGGGACGCCTTCGTTGCAGGTATGCTGTCCTCCCAGATCCGCCAGCGGCTGCTGGAAAAAGAGACGCTAAGTTTCAAGGAGGCACGGCCCTCGCAAGCTACTTAGACATAGCCCCCCGCAACGCCCGAGCGTATGTCCCCGCCGGCTTGGCAGCCCCATGAGCAGCGTAGACCCCACCCGCAGCAGATTCTGACGCATCCCCCAACCCCCCACAAGCGTGTGCCATGCGGCTGCCAGGCAACCCCGGGGGGCCCCGATATTATTTTTGCGGGCAAGCCAAGCACCGCCATCTTCCCCACCCCCGGCCATGTGCGACCCGTGGGCGCCGCCACCTTGGCTGGAGTCTCAAGATCCCGATTCGTATGGCCGCACACCGCCCGAGGAATCCCACCAGCTTCTGCCAAACTCGCCTTGGTGACTCTGGACCAGTCTCGGCCCCGAACGCTCACGACCGCGACGACGACGGTACTCATCAACAGACATCCTGCCTGATCGACTCCGGGAGCAAAGAGAGCTTTATACACCCCAACACGGTAAGGCGCTGCTCCCTCCCTATACACCCAGTTAACCAGAGAATCTCCCTGGCCTCCGGGTCTCACTCTGTGGAGATCAAGGGGTACTGCATAGGTAACCTCACAGTCCAGGGAAGAGAGTTTAAGAATTTCCGACTCTACGTCCTCCCTCACCTCTGCACTGCCACACTCCTGGGATTTGATTTACAATGTAACCCCCAGAGCTTAACCTTTAAATTCGGTGCCCTATACCCCCCCTCACTGTCTGCAGTCTCGCGACCCTCAAGGTCGACCCGCCTTCCCTTTTTGCAAATCTCAGCCCTGATTGCAAACCCGTTGCCACCAGCAGCAGACGGTACAGTGCCCAGGACTGGACCTTCATTAGGTCGGAAGTCTAATGCTTACTGAAGGAAGGTATTATCGAGGCCAGCAACAGCACCTGGAGAGCTCAAGTGGTAGGTGTAAAGACCGGGGAGAAGCACAGGATGGTCATCGATTATAGTCAGACCATCAATGGGTATACGCAGCTCGACGCGTACCCTCTCCCCCGCATATCTGATTTGGTCAATCAGATTGCACAATACGAGGTCTTTTCCACAGTGGACCTCACAGCCGCCTACCACCAGCTCCCCATTCGCCCGGACGACCGCAAGTACACTGCATTCTAAGCAGATGGGCGGCTCTACCGCTTCCTAAGCGTTCCCTTCAATGTCACAAATGGGGTCTCGGTCTTCCAATGGGAAATGGACCGAATGGTTGACCGGTACGGTTTGCGGGCCACGTTTCCAAAGCTCGACAACGTCACCATCTGCAGCCACGACCAGCAGGACCACGACACCAACCTCCGCAAATTTCTCCATACCGCCAGTCTCCTTAACCTGACCAATAACAAGGAGAAATGCGTATTCCGCACCAATCGTGTAGCCATCCTCGGCTACGTAGTGCATGATGGAGTCATAGACCCCGACCCTGAACGCATGCGCCCCCTCATGGAGTTCTCCCTCCGACACTGCTCCAAGGCCCTGAAACTCTGCCTGGGGTTTTTTTCATATTACGTACAGTGGGTCCCCAATTACGCGGACAAGGCCTGCCCACTAATCCAATCCACGGTTTTCCCCCTGTCGCCAAAGGCCCGCCAGGCTTTCAGTCGCATAAAGGCAGACATCGTGAAGTCCACGATGTACGCAATCGATGAATCCCTTCCCTTCCAGGTCGAGAGCGATGCATCTGACGTAGCTCTGGCGGTCACACTCAACCAAGCAAGCAGGCCCATGGCCTTCTTCTCACGCACCCTCCATGCCTCCAAAATCCGCCATTCCTCCATTAAAAAGGAGGCCCAAGCCATAGTAGAAGCTGTGCGTCATTGGAGGCATTGCCTGGCCGGCAGGAGATTCACGCTCCTCACTGACCAACGTCCGATAGCATTCATGTTCAATAATGCACAGCGGGACAAGATAAAGAACGGTAAGATCTTATGGTGAAGGATCGAGCTCTCCGCCTACAACTATGAGATCTGGTATCGTCCCAGGAAGCTAAACGAGCCTCCTGATGCCCTATCCCACAGCACGTGTGCCAAAGCACAATTGGACCGACTCCGGACCCTCCACGATGACCTCTGCACCTGGGGGTCACTCATTTCTTCCATTTTATCAAAACCTGCAACCTGCCCTACTCCATCGAGGAGGTCAGGACCGTCACCAGGAACTGCCAAATCTGCGCGGAGTGCAATCCGCACTTCTACCAGCCAGAGAAAGCGCACCTGGTGAAGGCTTCCCGCCCTTTGAACCCCTCAGCATGAACTTCAAAGGGCCCCTTCCCTCCACCAACCGCAACACATACTTCCTGAACGTGATTGATGAGTACTCCTGGTTCCCGTTCGCCATCCCCTGTCCCGACATGACCGCTGCCACTATCATAAAAGCCCTCCACAGTATCTTTACACTGTTCGGTTTCCCCGCCTATGTCCACAGCGATAAGGGGTTCTCCTTCATGAGCGACGAACTGCGTCAATTCCAGCTCATCAAAGGCATTTTCTCAAGCAGGACGACCAGTTACAACCCCCGGGGAAACGGGCAGGTGGAGAGGGAGAACGGAACGGTCTGGAAGACCGTTCTACTGGCCCTACGGTCCAGGAATCTCCCAGTCATCCACTGGCAGAAGTCCTCCCGGATGCACTCCACTCCATTCGATCATTACTGTGTACCACGACCAGGGAAACACCTCATGAACGTCTCCTTGTCTTCCCTAGGAAGTCCTCTGCCGGGACCTCACTCCCAACCTGGTTGGCAGCTTCTGGACCCATTCTGCTCCGCAAACATGTGCGGGTTCACAAATCGGACCTGCTGGCCGAGAGAGTACACCTCCTTCATGCTAACCCTCAGTACGCCTATGTGGTGTACCCCGAAGGCCGGCAGGATACGGTCTCCCTCCGGGACCTGGCGCCCCCTGGATCCCCACCCACACCCCCCTCACCAACCCCACCCACCCTCCCACCGGCGCACCCCACGGCTGCCCCCTTCCCAGGGGGATCGGTCCTTTCACTGGCCCCACCCAGGGGTGATGAAGCTGAAGAAACCAAAGTCACGCTCACGGAGTCACGGATGCCCGAGCTAGCGCCTGCATCACCGCCGAAACTGCGGCGATCACAGAGGACGACCAGGGCCCCCGATCGGCTAATAGCTTCATTATGAAATATACCTGTAAATGAATACCTGTAAATAATTTGTGTGACATGTAAAAGGCAAAACACTGTACCACCGACGGGTACCGCCATAACCTCCACCACTGTACAACACGAGACCACCACCCCCGCCGGACTCTTTTTTTTAACAGGGGGTGAATGTGGTAGTCGGTGTTAGGGGCATTACAGTACCTAGTTTGGAGGTATCTGATGCTGTAAGATCATTGGTGAAGCCTGCCTGCTGGTTCCGCCCAGTAAGGCAGAGTATAAGAGTCTGTGTTTCCCTAGCTGCTGCATTCTGTACCTGTGCTGCTGGGGGAAACATCTAGTTCAATAAAGCCTTCAATTGTCCTACAATCTTGCTTCAGGAGATATTGATCGTACATCACTCTCCCAATGGAGAAAATCAAATTTGCCATCCGAGGGTCAGACGACGGTTTCCACAGAACGTGGGAGCCATTCACCCAATTGTTTCAGGACCTGTTTGTGGTCAACGAACCAGCAGAAGAATAGCCAGGTAGCCAAGAATCAGGGGAAAGTAGCCAAGGCGGGGGAGGGAGGGATATACCAGGTTGGGGGGGATAGCAGCTAAACCTAAGAGAAAAGAAAGGCGAACCACAGGAGAAGGGGAGGGGGTGGGGGAGGGAGGATACAGGGAACAATAGAGGGGAACCAGTGAGATGGGGGGGGGGGGGGGGAGGCAAGGAAATGACAGGCGGAAGGAGGGCACGGGAAACAATAACAAACTTGGCATCTATAGGAGCAGAGAACAATGAAAAACCGGGCGAAAGACGGAACGAACGGCTGAAGCAGGGGTGATCGCGTATTGCTGTCTGTAATTGTTCTGTAATTGTTTCCGCAGTGCCCAAATGTATATGTACCCCCCCAGTTCCCTCCCCCCCACAAACAGATGCCTACGTATGTGCTAAAAACAATACTGCCAATTGTACAGAGCTGCTGTTGTTGAGCCAACGCATAATACCTACCAGTTATTTTATTCTAACTTCTCTTTTTTTTTTGTTATTGCTGGTTTTGTTTTTTGTGCGTGTCCCCTTCTCTTCTATGTATATATACATGTATTCTATTTTGTGCACATGACGGTAAATATAGTTTATTCAAAAACCCATTAAAAACATTTATCAAAAAAATAAATGCTGGCCCAGCCAGCGATATCCACATCCAATGAATTTTAAAAAAGGTTGCGTCCAAATTATGAAGAACCTCAAAGCCATGTACAAATTGGCATAGGGCAAATAAGATTGGAGAGGTGAATGCCTGGCTCAAAGACTGGTGTGGGATTGGTTTGTGTGGCTATGCGCCAGTGGGGTTTTTACACCTGAACAGTGCTGAGACGAGTGTTCTTGGGAATTACATGACGAGGGAAGTAGAGAGGGCATTAAACTAAACAAGGTAGGAGGTGAGGGAATAGATGCAGCAAATCCATAATAATATGGAAAATCAAAACCATTCAAAAAAATTCAAAAACAGCTTCTTTCCCGCTGTTACCAGACTCCTGAATGGCCCTTTTATGGACTGAACAGATCTCTCGATGCATCTTCTCTACTGTTGTAGCACTATACTCCGTATGCTTCATCCAATGTCTATGTCTATGAAGTTACACTATGTATTTATCATATGTCCTATGTTTTTCATGTATGGAACGATCTGCCTGGGCTCTACACAGAACAATACTTTTCACTGTACCGCAGTAAACGTGACAATAAATCTAAACTAAATCTAAATCAGCAGGAAGGGACTGAGAAAAAAACCTAAGAATGCACCAATAGTGAAGACTAGATGTTGCAAAAGTGACAAAACTAAAGGTCCTATATCTGAATGTGCATAGCATTCACAGCAAAGTGAACAAATTAATAGCACCCACTGAAGTAAATAAATATAATCTGATAACCACTTGGCAGCATGAGAATAAGGATTAGGTCCTGATTGTAGGACATTCAAAAATAAGAGGAAGACACATAAAGTGGGAGAGGTGATCAAGGATGGCATTGGTGCATTAGTTAGAGATGACGTTGGTTCCACAAGCCCATAAAATATACGAGCAGAATTAGACCATTCAGCCCATCGAGTCTGATCCACCATTCTTATCCTCATTTTCCTTCCTTCTGCCCATAGCCCTTGATCTCCTTTTTATTTACCTCTGTCTTAAAGATGCTCAGTGATTTGGCCTCCTGTGGCAATGAGTTCCACAGATTCACCAGCCTCTGGCTGAAGAAATTCCTCCTCATCTCTGTTTTAAAGGATCGGTCCTTAAGTCTGAGGCTGTGCCCTCTGATTCTAGTTTCTCCTACTAGTGGAAACATCACTCCATGTCCACTCTATCTAGGCCCCTCAGCATTCTCTATGTTTCAATAAGATCCCCCTTCTTCCTTCTAAACTCCATCAAGTACAGACCCAGAGTCCTCAACCACTCTTCATATGACAAGTCCTTCATTCTGGGGATCATCCTTGTGAACCTTCTCTGGATCCTCTCCAAGGCCAGTATATCCTTCCTTAGATATGGGCCCAAAACTGCTCACAGTATTCCAAGTGGGGTCTGCCCAGAGCCTTATACAGCCTCAGCAGTACATCCCTGCTGTTGTGTTCTAGCCCCCTCCACATGAAGGCTAATATTGAATTTGCCTTGGTTAGCACTGTTGTCTGACGGTTCCGAGGACCTGGGGTTCATCAAGGCCCCGGGTCACTGTCCATGGGGAGTTTGCACATCCTCCCCGTGCCTGCATGGGTCTCACCCTAACAATCCAAAGATGAGCAGGATAGGTGGATTGGCCATGTTAAATTGCCCCTTGGAAAGAAAAAGAATTGGGTATTCTAAATTTATTTTTAAAAACATTGAATTTGCCTTCCTAATTGCCAACTGAAACTGCATGTTCAACTTAAGAGAATCCTGAACTAGAAATCCTATGTCTCTTTGTGCTTCTAATTTCGAAAGCCTTTTCTCATTTAAAAAATAGCCTATGCCTCTATTCTTCCAAACAAAATGTATAGTCTCATACTTTTCCACATTATATTCCTTCTGCCACTTCTTTGCCCACTCTCCTAGCCTGTCCAAGTCCTCCTGCAGCCTCCCTGCTTTCTCAACACTACCTGTCCCTCTACATATCTTTGTACCATCTACAAACTTAGCAACAATGCCCTTAGTTCCTTATTCCAGATCATTAATGTATATCATGAATAGTTGTGGTCACAACACTCAACCCTGTGGAACACCACTAGTCACTGGCTGCGATCCTGAAAAATACTCCTTTATCCCCACTCTCTGCCTTCTGCCAGTCAGCCAATCCTCCATCCATGCTCGTGCCTTGCCTCTAATACCATGGGCTCTTATTTAGCAGCCTCCTGTATGGTACCTTGTCAAAGGGCCTTCTGGAAATCTAAATACATCACCTCCACCGGTTCTCCTTTGTCTAACTTCCTTGTGACTTCCTCAAAGAATTCAACAGATTTATCAGGCATGACCTCCCCTTGATGAAGCTGTGCTGACTCAGTCCTATTTTATCAATTTAACATGCGCTTCAATGTACTCTGCAATCTCATCCTTAATAATAGACTCTAAAACCTGACCAACAACTGAAGTCAGGCTAATAGGCCTATTATTTCCGTCTGCTGCCTCTCTCCCTTCTTAAACATTAGCCATTTTCAGGTTCTCTGGAATCCTCCCTGCCTCCAGTGATTCCTGAAGGATCACCACCAATGTCTCCACAATTTTTTTTAAATTCGTTCATGGGATGTGGTTTAGCTCAGTGGGCTAGACAGCTGGTTTGTGATGCAGAAAAAGGCCAGCAGCGCGGGTTCAATTCCCATACCAGCTTACCCGAACAGGCGCGGAATGTGGTGACTAGGGGCTTTTCACAGTAACTTCATATTTGTGACAATAAAAGCTTATTATTACGTGGACGTCGTTCGCTGGGTCAGCATTTATTGCCCATCCCTAATTGCCCTTGCCTAATTGCTCTTGCGGGGGCAGTAGTCAACCACATTGCGATGGGTCTGGAGTCACATGTAAGCCAGATTAGGTAAGGACAGCAGATTTCCTTCCCTAAAGGACATTAGTGAACCAGATGGGTTTTTACGACGATCGACAATATTGCATGGACTTTTAATTCCAGACTTTTTTTATTGAATTCAAATTTCACTATCTGCAATGGCGGGATTTGAACCTGGGTTCCCAGAGCAATACTCTAGGTCTCTGATTAACTGGTCCAGTGATAATACCACAATGCCACTGCCTCCTCAGCTATCTCCTTCAGTACCCTGGGGTGTAGTCCATCCAGTCCGGTTATTTATCCACATTCAGACCTTTAAGTTTCCCCAGAACCTTCTCTTTAGTGATGGCCACTATACTCACCTTTGCCCCTGACTGTCAGGCAATCTGGATGTAGACTCAGTTTAGGTGGAAATGAGGAATAGCGAGGGAAAGAAGTCTCTAATTCTTGTGGTCTACAGTAACTGCAAACTGCGACAAAATGTACAAAAAAAATATTAGAACCTTGTGATAAATTGCAATAACTATGGATGATTTTACTCTCCATATAAACTGTAAAATCAGATTGGCAGTAATAGCCTGAATGAAGAGTTCATTGAATGTTTCTGAGCTAGTTTCTTAGAGCAGCACATTCTATTGCTAACCAGAGAGCAGATTACTTTAGACAGATTAATTAATGACCTGAGAGTGAAGGCATCCCTATGTAATAGTGACCACAACATGATTGAACTTTACATCAGTTCGAAAAGAAAAAAAGTGGGTTTAATTCTTAGGTTTTAAATAAGGGCAAATATGTGGGGATGAAAGCTCAGATAACTGTAGTGAACTGGGACACTAGGCTAGGGGGGTACATCAATGGACGAGCAGTGGTAGACATTTAAGGGGATATGTCAGAATTCTCAGAATACATATATATTCCTATTATAAAGAAAAATCCTGTAGGAAGGATCTGCATCTGTGGTTACATAAATAAGTTAAGGAAAGCATCAAACGTAAGGAAAAACCAAACAACTAGGCAGTGATGAGTGGCAGGTCAGGTAATTGTTCATCCTGATTAACCTTTTAGTCATCCTCTGCCATTCTTTATATTCTGACCGGCCACTGGTACCAGATCTACCTTATCCAAAGTTACAAAAATCAAAATGCATACATTAACATAAAATATACCCAATGTTTTTGCAAACACCATCTACATCAGTCCTTTATATTCTTGACAGTGCATCAGCAACAATGTTCTCTCTCTAAGTGGCTGAAGTAATAGACTCCTGGTGTTCCAATTTCAAAATCTTTCTGGAAATTTCAAGGGATTATGATCTGTATATATGGTTGCTTCTGATGTATTACTAGGGCCTGTTCTGTGCTGTATTTTTCTATGTTCTATATTATTACATAAATCTCAAAATGCTGTAATACTAATATCAAACTTAGTGACTGGAACTTTCCAGTTGATCAAGCTGGCAGGATGTTCTGCTCCTGCTGATGGTACACCCCGCAGGTTTCAGGTGGCAA
This sequence comes from Scyliorhinus canicula, assembly GCF_902713615.1. Classification (NCBI taxonomy): domain Eukaryota; kingdom Metazoa; phylum Chordata; class Chondrichthyes; order Carcharhiniformes; family Scyliorhinidae; genus Scyliorhinus; species Scyliorhinus canicula. Next base: position 165,825,585 of record NC_052150.1, on the reverse strand, counting down.
AGGATGTATTCACCAGGAAACCCTGTTGACAATGGCGGGACCAGAATATCCCGCCACCGGCAAATGGCAGGCCACCTTGCGGCGGGTTGCGCGGTAGATCCCACCCAAGGTTTCCTTTTTGATAGTAGAATATTTCTGTTGCCGAGGATTTAATTTTCCTGAAAAGAATCCTACAAGCTTTTAAATTCATCCTTTGCAAAAACACAACCCTCACACCAGTATCACTAGCATCCACAGCCATTTTTAATTATTTGTCATAATATTGTGTGGATGACACTGACACTGTGGTCAGTACAGTTTGTTTTTCCAATTAAGGGCCAGTTTAGCATGGCCAAGCCTGTACACCTTTGGATTGTGGGGGTGAGACTCACGCAGACACGGGAAGAATGTACAAACTCAATACAGACAGTGATCCAGGGCTGGGATTGAACCTGGAGCCTCAGGTGCTAACCACTGAGCCACCGTGCCACCCCATCAAAACAGTTTTTAAATGTTGAAATGCAGTTTGGCATTCTACTGTCCTGTTAATTTTTTTATTCTTCCCTATGAGTTCAGTTAGTGGTGCCACTATTCTGCTAAAGTCTGCCACAAACTTGCGGTAAAATCCACTTATTCCCAGAAATCTCTAAATTTCTTTTCTCATCGTAGGTTCTGAAAAATCCCAAATGTCTTTTATTTCTACATCTTGTGGAGCAATCTGACCATGTCCCACAATATGACTTAAATATGAGATTTGGGCTTCAACAAACTCACTTTTTGCCAGGTTCATGGCCAAGCTAGCTTTTCTAAAGTGTTCAAATAGTTTGACTAAACACCACCAAATCATTAATATATACAGCACAGTGACTCCGTCTATGAATTATTTGTTTAGTTAGTCTCTGGAACGTTGCAGAGCATTCTTCATTCTAATGGCATAACTTTAAACTAATAAAGTCCATTTGGCATCTAAATGCTGAACATTCCTTTACCCTCTCTGATAAAGGTAAACAAATCTCCCTTGGTGGTTAAATTCACGTCTTGTAATCAACACAAAATCTTTGCATTCCATCTGACTTCGACACCATTGCAATAGGTGAACTCCAATCATTAACTTCTTTTGTAATTGGGTTTCCTCTGGGTGTCCCGGATTCCTCCCATAGTCCAAAGATCTACAAGGGGCTGGTTTAGCAAGGGGCTGGTTTAGCTCACTGGGCTAAATCGCTGGCTTTTAAAGCAGACCAATCAGGCCAGCAGCACGGTTCAATTCCTGTACCAGCCTCCCCGGACAGTGGAATGTGGCAACTAGGGGGCTTTTCACAGTAACTTCATTGAAGCCTACTCGTGACAATAAGCGATTTTCATTTCATTTTCAAGTTGTGGATTGACCCTATTAAAATTGCCCCTTAGTTTCCAAAGATGTGTAGGTTGGTGGGATGGCCTTTTATAGGGTTGGTGCAGACTTGATGGGCCAAATGGCCTCCTTTTGCATTGTAGGAATTCTATGGACTTTTAAATGTTAACATGGATTACAAAGTACATCTTAAGCTACAATAGTCTCATTAACACAAAGTCTCTTTTAAGCACACAAGATGACTGTGGTCAAATATATGCACTGAGTCCCAAGTGAATGTTTGTGGATATCTGCTCACAGAACCCAGATGACGATCATGTGAGAGTTTAAAAATTCCACCCCCAAAAACATGCTTTAAAATTTTCTCTCATGATAATGCTTTCCCTTAAATTCCGTTTGAATTCCGAAATCCAGACTAGGTTTTCCAAATAACACTTTTAAACAAAGCTTCAGCTCCACTTTTAACAGTGAATCCAGTCCAGGATTCACACCAACCCCTTTAAGATTTCTTTGTTTTGATTGCTGTCCAAACTGTTCCCAATTGCTTTAACTCTTGCATCCCAGACTGCATTAAAATGGCATCAAATGTTTCATCTACCTCTGGAATCTGTTGTTCCACTTTAAATCTACTTACTGTGATTGTCTCTTTAACTCATAACACTTTGTTTACTCTCCCTTGAATTCTTCTGAACTATACTTTGGTCTCTGTTCTCCTAACTCCAGACATCTTAACACACTTTCTGTCCCAAATTACTAGTCATCTGTATTGCAACTTGTACGATAGGAAACCTGGCTCTTTGCAACTCCTGTCCTATCCAGCTTTCTTCGGGCAGAATTCATAGAATCTCTACAGTGCAAAAGATGGCCATTTACCGCAGAAAGTCTGCACCGATCCTCTGAAAGAGCACCCTACCTGTTATAACCTGCCTGCTTACCATTGGCTGGGGACTAATGACAATCCCACAATCCTGTGGGAGTATGAGCTTCCCCAATGAGGGGGGCAGAGAAATCATTAGCAGACTCCCTGCATAAATAAAGCTGGCCAGTTTGGAACCAGCGGAGAGAGAGGAGTTAGCTATATATATAAATAATATATAAAAATAAATAAATGTTATTTCTTTGTATCCTGAAGACTCGTGCTGGATTCTTCGTGGCCCTCACAAAACTGGCCATGAGGGTTAAAGTGAATAGCTGTCTACACTGCTGAAGCCACCTCCCTGGACTTTTGTTGGATACAGGTTGGAAGTTGTTTTCTATTACACCATGCCTCTGTATGGACGTTTGGATGTTTTTGATGCTGCGTTGGAAAGCTGAATCCAGTATGCACAACGGATGCGTTACTATTTCCGGGCAAACAATATCACCGAAAACGAGCGCCAGGTGGTCATATTGCTCACTGCCTGTGGCCCGCATATGGTTGGGGTGATTAGGAGCCTAACGTACCCAGCTGCGCCGGACACAAAAATGTTTGATGAACTTGTGAACTTAGTGGGGCAACATTTTAACCCAACCCCATCCACGATAGTCCAACGTTACTGGTTTAATACCGCTGAGAGGATCCCAGGAGAATCCCTTGCCGACTTTCCAGGATTGTGGAGTACAGTGACTATGGTGAGACATTATCAGAAATGTTACGCGACCGGTTGGTTTGCGGTATTAACAATGCGGCCACCCAGAGAAAGTTGTTAGCCGAGCCAACATTGACTTTTCAACAGGCCATTCAAATGGTATTGTCCCGAGAGAGCGCAGAACGAGGAGTGCAGGAGCTACAGGGAATGGAGGTGCATGCCTTGGGGCGCGACCCCTTCCATCCGAAAGCGTCCCCCTGCACCCCTGCGGTACCTTGGGCAAGGCGACGTCCGGATCGACGCCTGTGGCCTTGGGACATTCCTCCCCGAAGGGAGCCTTCTCCAGAACCAATGGATGAGGAGCCATGTCCGTGTCAGACTTATAGGCGCCGACCCCGTCGCGGACGCCGGTCTTGGGGGTGCCAGAGGCGCCGTCGTTCCGACCGAAACTGAGGCCAGACCAGGGGCCGTACCTTTCATTTGGATGAACCTGCGGCGACTACTCCCGAGGATGTGGAGACGGAGGACGACTGCCTGCAGCTGCATTGTGTGCCAGCTCCCCATGTGGCCCACATTAAAGTGACAGTACGAGTCAATGGTCACTCGCTTGAGATGGAGTTGGACACTGGCGCAGCGGTCTCCGTGATCGCCCAGAGGACATTCGACCGCATCAATCAGGATATACAGACCCTTTCATTAACCGACACACAGGCCAGGTTGGCCACCTACACGGGGGAACCATTGGACATTGCAGGAACTACAATGACCCCTGTTGTTTATGGATGCCAGGAGGGGCGTTTCCCACTTATTGTGGTGCGCGGCCATGGGCCCAGCCTGTTGGGTCGGGACTGGTTGCGCCATTTGCGGTTACAGATACAGTACATCCTCCAAACAGTTTCTGGAGGGTTCACTGAGGTGCTAGGACGATACTCGGATATATTCCAGCCCGGTAATGGAAAAATAAAAGGGGCTGTAGCCCCTTTTGGGGCAGCACGGTAGCATGGTGGTTAGCATAAATGCTTCACAGCTCCAGGGTCCCAGGTTTGATTCCCGGCTGGGTCACTGTCTGTGCGGAGTCTGCACGTCCTCCCCGTGTGTGCGTGGGTTTCCTCCGGGTGCTCCGGTTTCCTCCCACAGTCCAAAGATGTGCGGGTTAGGTGGATTGGCCATGCTAAATTGCCCGTAGTGTCCTAAAAAGTAAGGTTAAGGGGGGGGGGGGTTGTTGGGTTACGGGTATAGGGTGGATACGTGGGTTTGAGTAGGGTGATCATGACTCGGCACAACATCGAGGGCCGAAGGGCCTGTTCTGTGCTGTACTGTTCTATGTTCTATGTTCTATATCCAAGTCAAATCAGGAGCTATGCCACGCTATTTCCGGGCACGCCCTGTGCCTTACGCCTTGCTCGAGAAGGTAGAAGGGGAGCTCACTCGTTTGGAGACTTTGGGTATCATCAGGCCTGTCCGTTTCGCTGACTGGGCAGCACCAGTTGTACCTGTAATGAAGCCAGATGCCACAGTTCGCTTGTGCGGCGACTATAAACTTACAGTGAATATGACTTCCCGACTCGACCGATACCCAATGCCTTGCATAGAGGACCTCTATGCAATGTTTGCAGGCGGACTCTAGTTCACAAAATTAGATATGAGTCACGCCTACCTATAGTTGGAGCTGGACCCTGCCTCCCGGCCGTATGTAACGATTAATACACACCGGGGCCTGTATGAATATACACGTTTGCCCTTTGGAGTATCCTCTGCCTGCGCTATTTTTCAACGCGTTATGGAGGGCATTTTGAGAGGTTTACTGCGTGTTGCTGGAGTTATGTCTGGTGGCCAGGCCTCGACACCGACATTGAGAAGGTGGCCCAAAACTGCTCCATTTGCCAGGAGCATCAGAAGCTTCCGCGGCCGCGCCCCTACATCACTGGGAATGGTCAGGGCGGCCTTGGGCGCGCTTACATGCGGATTTCGCCGGCCCTTTTCAAGGATCCATGTTCCTGCTATTAATCGACGCCCAGTCTAAATGGCTAGAGGTGCATAAGATGGGAGGCACAACAGTCGAGAAGATGCGTTTGTCTTTCAGTACACATGGCCTCCCCGAGGTGCTGGTCATGGACAACAGCACTCCATTCACAAGTGAGGAGTTTGCAGGGTTCATGAAGATGAACGGCATACGCCACATCCGTACTGCCCCTTACCACCCGGCTTCAAATGGGTTGGCGGAGCACGCAGTGCAGACATTCAAACGAGGCCTAAAGAAGCAGTCCTCCAGGTCGATGGACAAGAGACTGGCTCGTTTTTTGTTTTCATATAGGCCCACCCCCCATGCGGTGACTGGGGTAGCTCCCGCAGAACTCCTAATGGGCCGGAGACTTCGCACCCGCCTGAGCATGGTTTTCCCGGACATTGGCGCAAAAGTACGCCGCACACAAGAACGGCAGGGACATGGATCTTCTCGACATCGGCCGATTCGGCAGTTTACGCCCGGTGACCCAGTGGTCGTTCGGAATTTTGCTGGTGGTGCCCAGTGGGTCCCTGGCGTAAACGTTCGCCAAACAGGCTCTATCTCTTACCAGGTGCAAGCCCAGGGTCGTCTCCAGCGCAAACATGTAGACCATGTTCGGTCCAGAAGACTATCACTTCCAAAGATTCCCCGTCCCAGGAGCTCATTTCTACAGCCACAGAGACCAGACACAATGGAAAGTATTCCTCACAATCTTCCTCTGGTGCCTCACCCAAAGCCTGCGCAGGTCGTGACAGAACCACGTGGAGATAAAGACGGCGGGATGACGGAGGCAGCAGACTCTGACTCCGAGATGGAGACACAAGACACCTCAGAGGGGGAATCCTCGGGCCCACAGGTCGTGGATGGACAACCATTGCGCCGTTCATCACGGAAGCGCCAGTCTCCGTCTTGTTACACGCTGCCCGATCCAGCGCCTCGTGCAAATGGGATCTGGCCATTGGCAAAATGAGTCCAACGCCCTCCTTCGCCAGGATCTTCAGTAGATTCCTTGGACTTTGGGGGGGAGGGATGTTATAACCTGCCTGCTTACCATTGGCTGGGGACTAATGACAATCCCACAATCCTGTGGGAGTATGAGCTTCCCCAATGAGGAGGGTGGAGAAATCATTAGCAGACTCCCTGCATAAATAAAGCTGGCCAGTTTGGAACTAGCGGAGAGAGGAGTTCGCTGCAAGGGAAGTTGCTGCTTTTGTGTGTGTGTGTATATATATGTTATTGTAAATAAATGTTATTTCTTTGTATCCTGAAGACTCGTGCTGGATTCTTCGTGGCCCTCACAAAACTATGTCAGCCCATTTCCCCTCCCTATCCCCTTAGTCCCGTAACTCCACCTAACCTGCACAACTTTGGGCACTAATTGGCAATTATTAGCATGGCCAATCCACTGAACATGCACACCTTTGGGCTGTGCGAGGAAACCGGGACATCCAGAGGAAACTCGGACATCCAGAGGAAACCCTTGCAGACATGGGGAGAACATGCAAACTCCACACTGACAATCATCCAAGGCCGGAACTGAACTTGGTTCCATGGCACTGTGAGGCAGCAGCGCTAACCACTGTGCCACCAATGTTGAGAGATGTTCACAACCTGAGATCCTGCGCTGGATTCTCCGTCCCGCTGCGCCAGATTTCTGGTTCAGCACGCTGGTGGGATGTTCTGTTTCGCCAGTTGGTCAATGGGGTTTCCCATTGGGGGACAGCCCCACACTGTTGGGAAACCCCCGGGCTGCCGGCAAAATGGAGCATCCCGACGGCGGCAGTCTCCAACTGTCCACAGATTCAGCTAAGACGAACACTTAAAATCTTCTCCACCTGACAAGGCCCCGGTTTCTGAGTAACACCGCATAGATCTACTGACCTATTTATTTACTCTTCATGCTGTATCCCTCTCTCAGCACAATAGAAACACAGTTGAAACTTAACCAGCCCCCATACATGTAATATCTTTGTCCAGCATGAATCTAACTATAGGCTTTACTCTTCCATGTACAGAAACATTAAATTAAACCTAATTAAAAGTATTCCTTATTTCTGATGTTCGCCAATATAAATTTAATTCCTTTAAACTTTCTTTGTTTTCCTAACAAAGGTATAACTACCTCCGTTTTTCGTAACTTATCCCCACATATACAGTTCTAAGACTGCATTAACTCTTTCAATTCACTTAGGCTCTCATCTGGAAAATAACCTAGTAAGCCATTTAAATTTTTAAGTACTTCCTCATTACATAATTGGAATAGAGGAAAGTCACACTCAGAATTTAACCCTTCTTCGTTTCTGCTTCATTATTATTAATACCTCTTGTTTGTCCTCATCTTTTCATTAGAAATATTCTTAAACACTTTAATGTGACATACCCTGTGAGATTTGCATCTATCTGGAGTGCTTACCGGGTAATTTACTTCTTAATTTGGTATAGTCACTAAACCTAGCTATTAATGGTTCACCCGATACAGGTAATAAAACTAGCATTTTCTCTCCTGCTTCAAAACTACGGGTCTTTGCTTTCTTGTCAGCCTCTTCGTTCATTTCTTGCTGTGGTACTTATAAATGCTTCATTGCCAATTCACATGCCCCATTCAGTCTCTCTTTGAAATTTGAGACATAGGCCATGATCTAATGGCTCGGGAGATTTACGGAGCTTGTTACAGACCACAAGATCCAATGAGATCTCATGAGGCGTTGCGATCTGGATCCTGCCGACAATGGGCGGGCTCCAGATTTGCATATTTAAGTGCGTAGTCAGGTTCACTTAAATATCTTTGTGTCGGAGTTACCCAAGGCGCTGGACCTAAAGGCCTTGACTCAGATACCCTGAGTGGGCGCCATTTAGCGCTGGTTTTCACAAATATGGTGTACCAGCACTTGGGGGAAGGGAGTCTGTCAGGTGATTGGGGCCCCCTGGTGGTTGGACTCTGGGCTCGGTGGTACCCTGGCATCCCTGATGCCACTGTGGCACTGTTAGTCTGGTACTCTGACAGTGCCACCTGGGCACCTTGGCAATGCCACCCAGGTGCCACTCTGGAAATGCCAGGTGCCCAGGCGGCACTGCCAGGATGCCAGTCAGACAGTACTAAGGTGCTCTGTTAGCATCTTGTCCATGCCAGGGATTGGGTCTCGGGGTGCCTGCCCTTATGAGGTGGGGAGTGGGAGGCTTGAGGACCACCTAATTAGTAAGTTGGGGCATTGGGGGAGTCTAGAGGCCATTGTGGAGGTCCAAAGATCGGGCGCCATTTAGAACTCTTCCTTCACTGGCGAGCTGAGCATGCCAAGGCCCAGAATGAAGCAGAGTCCAGTTTAATAACGGAGTCACTCGTGGCGCTGCAAGCTCTGTAAAATACCCAGCTAAATGCGCCTTATTAGTTTCAACCCTCCTCAACCACTCTGGCAAGTTACATACCCCACAAGGACATCAGTCCCAGTCCTGCCCAGGTATAACCCATCCAGTTTGCACCCGTCCCACCTTCCCAGAACTGATTCCAATGCCCCAGGAATCTGAAACCCTCCCCCTCACACCATCTCTTCAGCCGTGTATTCACCTGATATATCCTGCTATTTCTACTCTGACTAGCACATGGCAGTGGTGGTAATCCTGAGATCACTATCTTTGAATTCCGACTTCTCAACTTTCTTCCTAACTTCCTAATCTGCTTTTAAGACCTCATCCTTTTTTTTAACCAAGTCGTTTGCGCCAATGTGTACCATGACCACTGGCTGTTTACCCTTCCCATTCAGAATGGCCTGTAATCGCTCCGAGACATCAATGACTCTAACACAAGGGAGGCAAGTAAGAAATCATATTGGGAAAAGAACATAAGAAGGTTGCAGACTTATATGGATGGGTTGAGTGAGTGGGCAAAAATGTGGAAGATGGTGTATAACATGAGAAAATGTGAAGTTGTACACTTTGGCAGGAAGAATATAAAAGCAGAGTATTTATTAAATGAAGAACAGCTTCAGACTTCTGAGGGGCAGAGTGATCTAGGTGTTCTAATGCATGAGTCAGAAAACGTTAATGTGTAGGTGCAGCAAGTAATTAAGAAGGCCAATGGAATGCTATTCTGAATAACAAGAGGAACTGAACATAAAAGTAAGGATTCTATGCTTCAGTTATATAGAGAATTGCTGAGATCACATCTCGAGTATCGTGTGCAGTTTGGTCACCTTATTTAAGGAAGAATGTAAAAATACATTGGAGGCAGTTCATGATGACATGTTGACGTGATGACATGATTTAGTGGAAGCATATTTTTCTTCCTTACTGTTTCTTACTTTGTGGATCTGGGGGATAAGGAAAGGATTGCTTTTGCAATGTTATCTCAGTACTGCATAGATGCTCATGTCCAATCGGTCAATGGACAGCTATACAAAATAATGGAAGCATGGAGTTAAACTTTGTACATTTGCCAAACCTCAATGCTTCCAAACCAAAATGTTGTTAAGCAGCAGGACTTTCTCAGTATCCTTCAAACCAAGGCTGCAAAAATCTGGGACTTCCACCTTTGTGTTGCAGGACCTCAGGACTTCACCACATTCTGCCTCTAGGCTAGCCCATCCACCCTGCGTGCACCAATGATCTAAAGAAAACGGAACTTTTCAACCTTGCTAATACACTCCAAGATTCCTCATTGCTTCAATTTTTTTGGACCTCCAACAAACAATACCAAATCCCACACAGTGCTCCTCCATGCGGCAAATTCTTTGGAACAGAGTCACAGTACAATCAGCATCTCAATGCACTTCTGCAAAATCCCAGGATCAGACCCTGTAGAAACTCAACATCAGTGCAAAACTCCATGATACTGTCTTATACTAGTTATTCATTAAACCATGCATATTGGTGCCCCATCCAGAGGTGATTGCCTTTGATATCAAGGCTGCATGTGAGCAACTCTTAGAGGGGTCTCTACATTGCATTCTCGCCTTTTCTACTTCCACAAGTAGTTTCCACAGTCTATCAGTATCCAGCTGCAGTAAACCTTTTTAAAACCTGACCACCTCTTAGAATTCCTCTACTCAAGCATCTTTAAATCTGTCCTACTTCTCAGTTTTCCCACAAATAAAAGCAAAATACTGACGAATCTGAAGCAAAAACAGAAAATGCTGGGAAAATTGCAGCAAATGTGGCAACACCTTTGGAAAGGGAACATAGCTAACGTTTCAAACCTGGATAACTGTTTGTCAGGAGAGTCATGATACTGAGATTTCCTGGATTTAAATAGCTGATCATTGAAATGCTAGAAGGAGCTGCCCTCCATGTACAAAGTCAACCATTTATATGTTATCTTTTGAGTTTGAATCGTTCTTCTCTTAGCCTATAACTGCTCAAAATTTACAGATAGGCTTTGCAAAACTAATGCTGGCTGTTAAACTTATGCAGGGAGAGATTTAAAACCTAACTACCAAGCTAAAAGTAGACAAATGAATCATATTTTTTGTCACAAAAGCAAACGGAAATAAATCAATCTTACCTTTTATTGGTCGCTAGCGAGGAACATTTAAAATATTTTGTGGACAGCTAATGATAACCCAACTTCAAAATTGCCTTCATGCATTGAAGGGGGCTCAGAGGGAAAACATGGAACTCTGAATTATGAGCAACATAGAGTTGGATTTATTTTCACTATTGAAGTTGATTGAAGAGATATATTACAAATCTTTAACATGCTAAGCATGAATAATATAGAAGGAAGTAAGTGATTTAATTTAAGCCTTGATTGTTGCAAATTAAATAACCCTGAGGTAAGACTAGGGATGAGAAGTTTTATGCTCACGTTATCATAGCCCAACACCAGAATATATTGAACCAATATGCAGAGTATATTGCCGTTCCTTCGTCATCACTGGGTCAAAATTATGGAACTCTCTACCTAACAGCAATGTGGGAGGAGTTACACCAGGCAGAACCATAGAATTCCGACAATCCAGAAAGAGACCATTCAGCCCATCGAGTCTCACCAATCCTCTGAAAGAGTACACTACATAGGCCCACTCCCCCACCCTACCTCCTTAACCCTACCTAATCTGCACACCTTTTGACGCCAAGGGGAAATTTAGCATGGCCGATCCACCTAATTGCACATCTTTTGCTCTTTTAACAGATTGTAACAGTTCAAGAAGGAAGCTCTCCACCAGTTGGTTACCGTTGACTGTTGAAAGGAGGGGGAGAGTTGGGGGTTGGGGGGGCTGGAGGGTTTTTGTGGAGTTGTTTTGTGTTGTAAGATTGTTGAAAATTTGCTGAATTAAAAATACATTTTTAAAAAAGGAAGCTATCCACCATCTTTTCAAGGCAATTAGGAATGGGCAATGAATTATCGTCTTATCAAGCATGCCCACATTCCATGAATGAATAAAAAATATCAGGTCAGAATTGATTAAGTTGCTCAATGATTTTGTTGGTATCTCATTTGTGGAAGGACTTCCAGTGTTGGCCAGGGGGTGAGAGGTTGCACATTTGGTGGCTCCCGCTGAAGGCGGATGTTTTCGATCTTTTCCCTGCCTGAAGAGCAAAGCATTTGAGTGCAAGAGGTGCAGGAGTGCCCGGGGAAGGTTTTACTCCTCTGGTATGGCTGGTGAATAGATCCACGGACTAGGAGTGGGGCAAGAAGGAATAAGTTATTGGAACAAGAGAGTCTTTGTGGTGTGCCACAGGATAACATGGCAGAGGGCAAGGGGGCTGCTCTGCCCACTCAATGGTCAACGGAGCAGTTAATAGAGTTCCTTAATGGAAAGTTTTGTCAGTAGAGGAAAGAGGCACTGGAAGACCTGGCCAAGATAGTGGAACCGATTAAGTCGGGGATCGAGAGTGGAGCAGAGGCCGGAGTCCCAGAGCCGGGCGATCCAGAAAGTGGAGGAGGCGGTGGGGAACATGAGGAGCAGTTAGCCTCGCTGGTGGCTGAGGTGGGGGTGATTCGGGAGCCTCAAAAGAGGCTGACGGAGAAGGTGGAGGATCTGGAGAATCGCTCCAGAAGACTAAATCTTAGGATTGTGGGGATACCCAAAGGCATCAAAGGTGAGGTGGCTGGCACGTACATTGCCAAGATGCTGGAGAAGCTGATGGGGGAGGTAGCATTTGACCGGCCCCTGGAGGTCGACCCAGTGCAAAGGGCGCAGATGAGGCGGCTGCAGGTGGATGAGCCACCAAGGGGGTTGGTGGTGAGGTTGCACTGTTTTCTGGGCAAGGAAAAGATTCTCTGAAAGGCGAGGCAGACTAGGAAATGGAACGAGCTGGGAGCAGAAAGGGCGAAGAGGAGGGCTGGGTTCAACCGGGTCAAGGCTGCCCTCTTTAAAAAGGTGGGGGGGGGGGGAGGAAGTTTGGAGTACTGTACCTGGCCTGCCTCTAGGTGACTTTCCAGAAGCGGGAGTACTATTTCAGCATGCCGGAAGAGGCAATGGATCTTATGAGGGTCAATAGACTGAGGGGAGAGTGAGAATATTGAACTTCGGAGGAGTTTGTGTGTGTGTATTTATTGAAAAGTTGTTTCTTTAAAAATCTTTGATGATGGGTTTTCTGGAGGGCAGGATTTTCATGGGGAACATTGAGGATGAGTGCATCTGTGGCCATCTAAAATGGCCTCGCACAAAGAACGCTGGGAAATTTGGACTACTTTGAACTCAGACTGGCTGCAGCTTGCAAATGTACAAACTGTAGCTCAGACTTATGCAGAAACTAACACAGGAAAAAGGCCATTAAAAGGTCTTCTCAGGAACAATAGAACTATCCTGTCAATCGCATTATCTACCAGACACAGCGGCACCCAAGCCCTTGCTCTTAACACTTCCAGGCATAGCCACTGAGTGCCCATCCCAAAACCGATGTGGCAGCCCCTGATTGGAGTTGATCGATCAGGGTGATGGAGCCCTGATCAATTGATTGACAATGACCCAGAGAAAGGGCAGGAACTCCAAGCCGATTAAAAAGCACTACGGGCAGCAGGGTAGCATGGTGGTTAGCATAAATGCTTCACAGCTCCAGGGTCCCAGGTTCGATTCCCGGCTGGGTCACTATCTGTGTGGAGTCTGCACGTCCTCCCCCTGTGTGCGTGGGTTTCCTCCGGGTGCTCCGGTTTCCTCCCACAGTCCAAAGATGTGCGGGTTAGATGGATTGGCCATGCTAAATTGCCCGTAGTGTCCTAATAAAAGTAAGGTTAAGGGGGGGTTGTTGGGTTACGGGTATAGGGTGGATACGTGGGTTTGAGTAGGGTGATCATGGCTCGGCACAACATTGAGGGCCGAAGGGCCTGTTCTGTGCTGTACTGTTCTATATTCTATGTTCTATACACAGGCCACCACTCTCTCTCTCTCGACTGCAGCTTTGACAGCCATCAACAACGGTGAATCCACCACCAGCCAAGAAGAGCCCACACCATCCACAGAGGGACTAAAACAGAGGACACGTATCACCTACCAGAACCTCAGCACTGCCAAACTACCAGAAATCAGATAAGGCCATATATGCTCTGTTTTTGCCGGTCACCTGGAAGTTAAGTTAAGGTTGTTTAAGTGTATTAGTTTATAGTCCAATGTGCATGAACGTGTGATTGATTAAGTAAATAACCTTGTGTATGTTAATAAACTATTATTGTACTAAAACAACTTGTGTGATCATTTGTCCATCGCATACAGGTTAAACACACACTGTGGTTTAGATAAAGAAAAGAGCAACAAAACTTTGGTTTCTTTTTAGGGGAGTGGTGTTGGGGTGGTAGGGAAGTTGGAAGCCTCGGGCGGGGCCACCATGCCAGCTGGGCAGACTACTTAATGGGAGTGAAGTGGGGTGTTTTCAGGAGGCAGGCGCGGGGGGAATGGGGTTGATATTTTGTTCAGGGGTGGGGAGAGGGATCAAAAACCGCGATCGCTGAATACTCCATATTCGCTGAATAGTGAGCAGAAGAGGAGGTTGTCGAGCTGCTGTTCAAGACAAGCTTTCGATATCTGGGTATCCAGGTGACTCGGGGTTGGGCGCAGCTGCACAAGCTGAACCTGGCTCGGCTGGTGGAGCAAATGAAAGTGGGTTTTAAGAGATGGGGATGTGCTGCCGCTGTTGCTGGCGGCGGTGGGGGGGGGGGGGGGGGGGGGAGGGGGGGGGGGGGGCAGCTATGCAGACAATGAAAATTACAGTGCTGCCCAAGGTTTCTGTTCGTGTTTCAGAACCTCCCAATTTTTGTCCCAAAATAATTTTTCAAGAAGGTGAATGCGCTGATCTCTTGGTTTGTGTGGACAAGGAGGACTCCGCGGGTTAGGTGGGTCTTCCTGGAGCGGAGGGCCTGGCGCTGCCAAACATGATGGACTACTGCTGGGTAGCGAATATTGCTGTGGTTAGGGAATGGGTCGTGGGGAAGGGGTCGGCGCGGGGTCAGCGCGGGGTCGGATGGAGGCAGCATAGTGTCGGGAAACAAGCTTGACGGCTTTGCTGTCAGCGCCTCTGCTGTTATTGCCGCCCAGTGGTGGTGTCGGCCCTAATGATGTGGGAGCAGTGGAAGCAGCATTTGGGACTGGAGGGTGCCTCGGTGTGGGCACCGATCTGCGACAACCATAGGTTTGCGCCAGGGGGGATTGGATGCGATGTTTTGGGCTAGCAGCAGGCAGTGATTGAGCGATTTGGTAATCTGTTCATCACGGGCAAATTTGCGAGTTTAGTGAACCTGGAGGAAGAGTACGAGCAGCCCAGGGGGAAAGGTTTTAGGTACCTGCAAATCCGGGATTTTGTAAAGAAAGAGGTGTCGCCCTTTCCTGGGCTGCTGCCTGGGGTTGCAGACAAGGTACCGTTGAGGGATGAGATAGGGGAGAGGGAGGTGTCCGAGGTCTACAGGAGTTGATGGATTGGGAAGGGGTCCTGGTGGTGGATATAAAACACAAGTGGGAGGAGGAGGTGGAGGGCGAGATGTGGGGAGAGACCCTGCGGAAGGTGAATGCGTCCTCATCGTGTGTGAGATTAAGCCTCATTCAGTTTAAGGTCATACATAGTGTGCATATGATGGTAGCAAGCATGAGTAGGTTCTTTGAGGCATAGAGGATAGGTGTGAGCAGTGCTTGGAGATGCCTACAAGTCACATGTACATGTTTTAGGCATGTCCGAAGCTGAAAGGGTTCTGGCAGGGGTTCACGGACATAATGTCCGAGTTGCTGGGGGCGGAGGTGGCGCCGAGTCCACAGGTAACGATATTCAGGGTTTCAGAAGACCTGGGAGTCCAGGGGGTGAGAGAGGTTGATGTTTTGGCCTTTGCCTCCCTGATAGCCCAGAGACGGATCTTGCTCGGATGGAGGGACTCAGAGCTGCCAAAAGCAGGGGTGTGGATGACCGAGCTAGTGGAACTCATGAGGCTGGAGAAGGTCAAGTTCGTCTTGAGGGGGGGGTCAGTGGATGGGTTCACCCAAAGGTGCAAGCCATTTATTGATTTCTTTAAAGTTTGAGAGGTCAGAAAGGCTTGGAGGGGGAGAGGATGGGGGGGGGGGGGGGGGGGGGGGTAAGAGGGTTAAAATGGGGAAGGCAGGATGAGAGAAGTGGGAGGTATTAGGGGAGCACTGGGGAGTGGGTGTTGGTTGTTTATAATGTCGTTTAGTTGTTCCTCTGCTTTTGTTTGTTTATATGAAAATGCCCTGAATAATTTTATAAAGTATCTCATGTGTGAAGTAAACATATCTGAACCAATGGCTATAATTAATATTGAGTCAAAGACACTTAGCTGTAATTTCTCATCTGCAATTTCCCATCTGCATTGTTTTCCTGCACAAATTAATTGTCCGCAAATGTATAAACTGGTTTGAATGAAAAGTTTGTGGGTGGAAAAGCACTCCATTTTGCTAAACCACAATCCTGATGCACAATGCACATTAACAGAAATTATGAATAATATTTCCATACGTAGGAATGCATTGTAATTCCATTTTTTCAAGCTGAAGTAACTGCTAAAATGTTTCATTTGTTCATTGCTCTTTTTTGATTATGCAAAAATTGTACATGAAAAATCTCAAATTGAATAATAATAAATTGTGGAAGAAATGCTTGGCACATCTGAACTTCTGACAATGAAATCTGACTATATTTGTATCGCAGCAACTGACTCCACTTCCAGAATTATGCACTCAATTTCTGGTATGTGAGGAATTGAAAATCCTAAATCAGGAAAGACAGTTGAAACTTTTAACTGCACAGTCACAACTTTGGCGCTGTTCCAGTAGAGAATCAAAAATGTCACAGCAAGAAAACAAGCTGTTTGGACCATGAAGTCTACACTGGGGTGTTTCGACAAAGGAATTTAACCCTAATGTCCAGATCAGACCTCAAAACCTACAGTGTTTCTCTTCTTCAGACAGCAAACTTGCTTTTAAAATAATTTATGGGCTCAGCTTCAACCAAGGTTATTGCTGATCCTCGGGACACAAGGACTATAGGCATCTCTCTCCATTAGAGAAAAACGATTACTGTATGATGAACCATCAATCGAACGCGAGACGAGTTGCTGTACAAAAGTTAGGCTTTAATAAGCTAGAAGTTAGCCCTGCGGTCGACTACAGTAAATGGACGACCGCCGGGCGTTCTGACTATTTATACTTCGATATGGAGGCGTGGTTAACTCAGCCTCTCGACCAATCGGAGAGCCGTCACATGACTGGTCTCAACCAATCGGTCGAGAGGCACATGACCGACCAGGGCCAATGGTAAGTCGGTGTTCTGCACCAATGGCAGACAGCTATGCAAATCATACCACCACACTGTACTGTTTCTAAGGCTGCAGGCCAGCAGGGTAGCATGGTGATTAGCATAAATGCTTCACAGCTCCAGGGTCCCAGGTTCGATTCCCGGCTGGGTCACTGTCTGTGTGGAGTCTGCACGTCCTCCCCCTGTGTGCGTGGGTTTCCTCCGGGTGCTCCGGTTTCCTCCCACAGTCCAAAGATGTGCGGGGTTAGGTGGATTGGCCATGCTAAATTGCCCGTAGTGTCCTAATAAAAGTAAGGTTAAGGGGGGGGTTGTTGGGTTACAGGTATAGGGTGGATACGTGGGTTTGAGTAGGGTGATCATGGCTCGGCACAACATTGAGGGCCGAAGGGCCTGTTCTGTGCTGTACTGTTCTATGTTCTATGTTCTATGTAAAGAGCACCACTTCCCAACTATGGGGCAAGGCAAGTCTCCATGAATAACGACAGGTGTTAAGCGGATTGAACCCACATCATTGGCATAATTTTGCATCACGTGCTAGTGATCTAGCTAACTGACCCCCACAATGTTGAGGAGATCCCCTGTTCAAATAGGTGAATTTTTTTCATTTTATGAAATTTGAGAAGATCCAAGTCCTGTATTGGAACATGCTTTGTGGTATAGGTGAGTCAAAGAGGAAAGTCTAACCATCTCGCATTGACATTTAACAGCATTAAATAGCATTGAGATTGTTGAATAACCCACATTAATAGTGTGGTGACAAGAAAGGGCGGCACGGTAGCACGTGTGTGCCTGCTACCCTGGCAGAATGCAAGACAGCTGCATGCTGGTGTCTTCGAGGACTATCCCAGGGTGGCAGGTCGTCACATGGGGGGCAAAGACTACCACTGAAGACATGGCTAATGACGCCAGGACGGAAGCTGAGACCGCGGCAGAGAGCCTACATAATGAGGCCCACATTGCCACCTGTACTGTCATCGAACGGTGCATCAGGCTGTTCACAATGTGGGTCTGCTGCCTGAACTGCTCTGGCAGGGCTCTACAGAACAGCCCCCCATAGGATCTCCCGCTTTGTGGTGGCCTGCTGTGCCCTCCACAATCTGGCACAGTAGCGGGGCAACATGTTGGAAGGAGAGGATGAGGAGGAACATGTGGCCTTGTCTCAGGGGGAGGAGGACCGGGGGGGCTGGAGGATGAGCCCGAGGAGGAGTCAGAGGATGGAGGACAGGCAGCGGCAAAGGTCCGACATGCAAGGAGGACCAAAGAGGCCCTCGCCAACTCCAGATTCTTTGAGATGAGGCTATGCCCGTCAGAGCAACACCACCACTTCCTCCCAACCTCCATCACAATGCCCCCTCCCCGACCACCCTTTTCCCCCCTCCAAGGGTCTGTGTAACATCACTCCAAGGTGATATGCCAGTGTTGGTGCTGTCAGCAGTCACTCTACAAGGCAGGAGAGTGATGACCACTTGCTGGCAGGAAAGCTCTGCTGCTCCTGAGGATCTGATTAAGTTTGACTCCTATCGTTCTGCTGCCCGTGTGCTCACACCAATCCTCATGATGGAGTCTGCATTGGGGGCTTTTGATCTTGACCACAGTGGTGAGGCGGGGGAGGGGGGGGGGGGAAAGATGGAGAGGATATACAGGGGGTAGGGTGATGGCAGCCCCCCTGTGAAGACCAAAATGGCAGAAGCTTCACATGTATCAAGTGTGAACTGTTTTAATGGTGATCATTTTACCGTGACA
Organism: Scyliorhinus canicula; assembly: GCF_902713615.1. NCBI lineage: Eukaryota > Metazoa > Chordata > Chondrichthyes > Carcharhiniformes > Scyliorhinidae > Scyliorhinus > Scyliorhinus canicula. The sequence continues at coordinate 165,807,254 of NC_052150.1, read as the reverse complement.
GATTTTCATTTCCCCGAGCTATGGATAGTGACCTCACCAGTGCCCACTCAGTCCCCCTCATACTCCTGATCCTCCGTGATCTACTGCTATGTCTAGATGTGTCCCCAGGATGCACAGCAGAGGTGGAGGCAGCTGCTTTCCGTGGCCTGTGGTCTTTGATGCCCTTGGCGGACGTCCTCCGCCGGGCCTGGAGCCAAAGGGCCCCGTCAGTGTACGGGTGTCACAGGCGTCACCATGCCACCCTGTTCTGCCTGCTGCTCCTGTACTCAAGGCTTTCCACTGCGGATGCCACCCTATCACTGTTGGCCTAGGTGCCACACAATGCCGGCACCATCTCCTGAACCTGAAGACTTTGGGACTCCAATGATCTGCCTTGCAGTCACTGGAGTGTCGCTGATAACCCCTCAAGAATTTCATGGCTGTGTTCTATCATCTGCATCAGTTATGAGACAACCTTGTTCAGAAGCTGGATATCTATCTGGAACCCAGCTGAGTCCTGGGATCCAGCAGATCTCCGACTGCTGTCTCACTTGGATGCTTCCTCCTCTACCTGATGTGCATTAGCAGCTGTGGGGTGCTCAGCAAATAGTGCCCTCGAAGCCTGTCCACTAATGTTGCCCACTGAGGTGTGAGTCTCTTGTGTTGGTCGAAGGTGCAGGCGATAGTTGTTTTGCATCGCTGATGTTCTCCGCAGAGCTCTCCTCCGAGGTGTTTGCTTAGGCGACTGTGGGGGAGGGGGGGGGGGGTATGGCTCTGCATGGGCATGTGGTCAGTGAAAGGGAAGGATTAAAATTTGTGGGACATCAACAACTCACGTGAGGTAGGTCATCTAGATGAAGGGGCAATGGATTCTCACTTCTCTGGAGCAGACCGACCTTGCCCATCAAGTCACTGCTCTCTCCTCAGGCAATCCCGTGATCTCAGGACCCATTTCTGATGGGAGTAAGGACTCGGATCTCTGGCACCACCCACCTAACCCCGTCTTTGCCTTTTCTCTCTTATAATGGGCTAAGTTCTCCTGCGGGGCAAAGAGAGGACATTGTAAGCCACACACTTGATGGGTCAGCGGGTCTTTCGCAGGTGGCATGGTGTGGGCAACCGTCTCTGGACATTAAGGGGTTGTGCTGGTGATGCCAGGGGGTTCTGAGGAACAAGCTTGAAGATCAGTTTTGGGAGGGCGCAAGGCATCAGCCGGTGGATTGGAGGAGGAAGAGAGGGTGGGAAATTGAAGGGTGGCAGACAGAACCGATGCCATGAGAGAAGTGGCAACTTATTTTTGCAGCTCGTTGGAGGTTGTTCGTCTTCGTCCGACATTGGACGTAGTCCTCCTCATCATGCTGCCCACCCACACTGCAGCTGTCACTGCCTTCCAGGTGGCATTGCTCATCCTACTGCTGGTTCTCCGACCCCCTGGGGGAACAGGATGCCTCAACTCTCATCCACTGCACAGAGAAGCCTTGCCATGTCGACATCCCCAAAGTGAGAAGCAGGGGCGGGATTCTCTGAACCTCCGCCGGGTCGGAGAATCGCCGGGGGCCGGCGTGAATCCCGCCCCCGCCGTCTCCCGAAGTCTCTGGCACCAGAGATTCGGCGGGGGGGGGGAATCGCGCTGCGCCTGTTGGCGGGCCCCCCCGGCGATTCTCGGGCCCACGATGGGTCGATGTCCCGCCGCTGTCATGCCGGTACTGCCGGCGGGAATCAAACCACCTACCTCACCGGCGGGACCAGGCGGCGCGGGCGGGCTCCGGGGTCCTGGGGGGGGGGGCGCGGGCCGATCTGGCCCCGGGGGGTGGCCTGGCCCGCAATCGGGGCCCACCGATCGGCGGGCGGACCTGTGCCGGGGGGGCACTCTTTTCCTTCCGCCTTTGCCATAGTCTTCACGATGGCGGAGGCGGAAGTGACCCCCTCACCTGCGCATGCGCGGGGATGACGTCAGCAGCCGCTGATGCTCCGGTGCTTGCGCGGACTTCCGCCGGCCGGCGAAGTCCCTTCGGTCCCGGCTGGCGTGCGCCAAAGGCCGTTCCCGCCGGCCAGTAGGGCGCCAACCAGTCCGGCACAGGCCTAGCCCCTCAATGTTAGGACTTCCGCACGTTTGGGGCGGCCCGACGCCGGAGTGGTTCACGCCACTCCAACCCGCCGGGAGTCCCCGCCCACCCGGTAGGGGAAAATCCCGCCCCAGGTCTCCGTGCTCCCTGATGAGCCATCAATTGCACGTGAGACGAGTTGCTGTAGAAAAGTTAGGCTTTAATAAGCTAGAACTTAGCCCTGCAGTCGACTACAATAAATGGACGACCGCCGGGCGTTCTGACTATTTATACCTCGGTATGGAGGCGTGGTTAACTCAGCCTCTCGACCAATCGGAGAGTCGTCACATGACTGGTCTCAACCAATCGGTCGAGAGGCACATGACCGACCAGGGCCAATGGTAAGCCGGTGTTCTGCACCAATGGCAGACAGCTATGCAAATCATACCACCACACTCCCCTTCTCATTTCTTGATTGGAGCACCCGGTGGAAACCCACGCAGACACGGGGAGAATATGCAGACTTCGCACAGACAGTGACCCAAGGCGGGAATTGAACCTGGGACCCTGGAGCTGTGAAGCAACTGTGCTAATCACTGTGCTACCACGCCACCCTACTGGGTTATGGGGAGGGGTGGAGGCATAGGCCTGGGTAGAGGGTCGGTGCAGACTCATTGGGCCAAATGGCCTCCTTCTGTACTGTAGGTATTCTATGATTCTATGAATTGTAGTTTTAACTCCCATAACATAACAACTCTGGGCTGCATTTCTTTGCCTGCATAGACACCTCAAGTCCAATTATCTAGCAAAGTAAGCCCACTCGCTGTTTTATGATCTTACCTTTAAACAATTAGCCCCTTACGTCATCATGGACTCAAGCTTATAAGTGCAGTAGTCTTCAAGCTGCTTTAGTTGCACTTATCCGATTTTCAATAGTTAAACTTTAATCTTTACAGAATTAAAAAATGCCTCTGAAAAATTACAATGAAAAGGAAATAGGTACTTATAACACCGTTCTTAACTTTACTCATGTTCTCCACATATTCTAAAAAATATCATTAGAAGTATATACATTAATCGGTACACATTGCATACAACAGTGAAGCATCAATTCAAAATAATCTTTGTCAAAAGTTATATGGAAATTGGCAAAATGACCACCAGATGGAGCTATGTGTTAATTTTGAAAAATATAACTAAACTGAATTGTTGACAGCACATGGGACATAAATCAAATGACAAATTGCAGATTGGTAGTTCTAATGCCATAAGGTGATTTGTACACTATCCTTACCCATATGTCCCCCTCTCTAAATTTATGGTTGAGAAACAAGCTGAAGGGTAAGACCCAGAAAGAAAATGAAATACCTTCCTTTCAAATAATAGTCAGTCTTTAGTTTGGAATGATTAACTGTGACTGCTTATTTGTAAATTGCAAGCCATCCACTGGAGCATTGTGCACGGGGATTAAAGATTTATTGTTGTTTTCAGATTGGGGTTAGACAGTGGGTGGATAACTGGACTGGAGCTGAGAGAGGGCTGCCATTATATAGCACAGAGAGGGAAGGTAGAGAGAAATTAGAGGCTGGGGTAAGTAGAAGAGGGTTAGAAGATCAGAGGGTTGATAGGCACAAATAAAGCAATTAGCCATGAAGTGATAGGCAAGGGAGAGATAGAAAATGAATGGGTAGGGGAGAATTGACTTGCTTTAAATACGGGAAGGTAGAGGAGTTTTACAGACCGGTATTTGGACCAGGGAAGGTATGATAGATTTTGGTGGGTAGGAAGGGGAAAGTGGAATAAGGCTGAGATGGAAGGTGGCCATGGTTAGAGGCTGCAGGTGGGGAAGATATAGGGATTATTTGGAGCCCAGAAGCGGCAATTATGGAATCTGCACTCTAAATGAATGAGAAAACTAGAAATGGAACTAAACAGGAGCAAAATTATACTAAGAGGGAAAAAAATGAAGAAAAACAATAGTTGGACATCTTTCTGATGGCTGATATAGATGCAGAACACATGGTATGTGCACTTGCAGGTTCTTGGCTCATTGCCCTTTTTAAATTAATTTATAGAATGTGAATGTCACTGGCTTGGCCAGCATTGACGCCAACTCCCAGAATGTTGATAGTGGAGGTATCAGCGATGACAATGCCATTGAATACCAAGGGGTGATGGTTAGGCTCTCTCTTGTTAGAGGTTGTCAGTTCAAACCTGGCTATTGTCAAGGTCTTGTTGCATTTGAACATGAACTGCTTCAGTATGCGAGAAGCCATAAATGGTGAACATTGCCCAATTATTAGGGGATTTTCACAGTAACTTCATTGCAGTGTAATGTAAGCCTACCTGTGACACTAATAAAGATTATTATTAGCAAACATCCCCACATCTGACCTTATGATGGAAGGTAGATCATTGATGAAGCAGTTGAAGTTGGTTTGGCCCAGGCTTCAACCTGAACTGTTTCGTTGGCACTTTTTACCATTACTGCTTACTCTCAGAAACAGTGCAAGGAAGTGGTTTCCAAGTCTTCCTCAGACGGATTAGGAATTAAGCCAGTGCTGTTTGCATTATTCTGAAACAAATGCTAGTCAACAGAGCTCACTGAACTGGTCCCTTACAGACCAACAACTATACGCTTAGATTCAGATGTTGAGCCAGGTGTTTGCTTGGTAGTAGCAAGGTGAACTAATGTGATTTTTTAAAGTTCCACCATGGGTGTGACTGGTCCTGGCAAGGCCAGAATTGGTTGCCCTTCCCTGATTGCCTTTATGGATGCCTTATTGAACCGCAGAAGTCCATCCAGTGCAGGTACATCCACAGTGATATTAGGAAGGAGTTTTGAGATTTTGATTCAGCAACAGCAAGGAAATGATAATGATCCAAGTCATGGGGCTTGGAGAAGAACTCACAAATGGTGATGTTCCTACTTGTGGCAATAATAAAGAGTATTATTTATTACTCTGACCTGTTTGTGCTGGGGCAAGCAAGCAGCAAATAATGTTGATTGTTTTTTATTCTCCCTGCCACCTCTGCCCCATGCAATCAGCTGGTTGCTCTACGTGACTTATTAACATTGGCCCAGGTTTTATGGTGAGTAGCAAACAAACTGAACCAGCCATTTACTTCACTTACAGCTGCGCATGGACTTTTGAGTGGTTGCTTTGATAAAGACATTCTCCAAGATATCTAAAACCTGCGTGGAAAGGCCCTTCAACAGCATATCTTTTCAATCTGACTGAAGAATATTTACTGCAGCATGCAATCCAAACCGGAGTGCCAGCTAAAATATTTATTTCAATGTAAAATAATGTACAGACCTCACTGGGACATTCCTTTCATACCCTTTACCTTTACAGGCCCTATTCTATTCCTTTTATACCCTCTACAGGCCCTAAACGTTACTCAAGTATGGATAATTGATCATGGAATGGGAACCAAAGAATATATTTACCAACTGTTTTTATTCAGTCCATTTGGTTTTCAGTGGATTTTAGTGAGCCTTGGTAGGATTGGCTCTGATCACTTGACATAACTGTTGTAACCATGCAGCCCACAATGGCTAGCCGTGGCCTTGCAAATGATCCCATCTGAGAAATTTGGGGTGGCTTTCTCCACTCTTGGGCAATGTCACGTTGTGATGGTTCTACTATGCCATATATGTTAGTGGAATGAGTTGCTGGGAATTCCTTGAGTTGGTCCATTTGAATTACTACACTTGTCTCGGCAGGGAAGCATTCATGCATTCGGGCCACATAGGAACAATATGACTAATCTGGGAGGTGAATCCCAAAATATTCTGAATAAAGAATGGAAGTTCACACAATTAAAGTTCTTTTCACCGGACAAAAGGAAAATGAGGGACGCAATCCAAAACCTGAGGTTCATTGAAAATATTTTGGGCACGTCATTGAAATAATGGTTGGAATTTTCCGGCTGGTCCCACCGACGGCGAATACCGGCTGCTGGATTCATAAAACGGGAAACCCCATTGATAGTGACAGGACCAGAAGATTCCGCTGCCAGTGAATGGGGGGCCACCTGCACCGCCGTGGAACATGCAGTCCAGTCTCCAAAGTGAAATTTTTAAAATGGTAAAATTTCACCATTCGACCTCGCGCCCCTCCGCAAGCATCATTATCACATTTAGGGGCCGTCCAATATTGGATGTCAGGTGTCGTCCCATCACAAATCGTCTGATCCTCCCCTATTACCTCCGGGACACAATCCTCTATGTGCATGGCCAACACCTTTTCCAGCAATTTAGCATCTACATTCAACAGGGAGATCGGTCTATATGACCCACAACTCTCCGGATCCTTATCCCGCTTCAAAATAAGGGAGATCGATGCCTTCGATAACGTTGGGGGGGGGGGGGGGGGGGGGTGCACTCCCAGCTCCTTGGACTCATTAAAAGCGTTTACCAGGAGCGGCCCTAGCAACCCGGAGACATTTTCATAAAACTCAACCGGGTATCCATCAAGTCCCGGGGCTTTACCCGATTGCATCGCCCCCAATTCATCTATAACCTCCCCAAGCCCAATTGGGGCTCCCAAACCCTCCACCAACTCCTCATCCATCCTCGGGAACTCCAGCCTCTCCAGGAATGGCTTCATACCCTCCTCCCCGGCTGGGGGTTCCGATTTGCACAATCTACTGTAAAACTCCTGAAACACATTATTCACCCCTGCCGGATCCAAAACCAACTTCTCCCCTGTATCTTTTACTTTCCCAATCTCTCTCACCGTCTCCTGTTTCCTCAGCTGGTGCGCCAACATCCTGCTGGCTTTTTCCCCATATTCATACACCACCCCTTCACACTCCTTTGACTTACCTGTTGACGGAGCCCAAATTCCAGCTGCAGTCTCTGACGCTCCTTCAGAAGCCCGTCATCCGGAGACTACGCCTACCTCCTATCCACCTGTAAAATTTCACCTACCAGCCTGTCCAACTTCACCTGCTCTGTCTTCTCCTTATGTACCCGAATTGAGATGAGTTCTCCCCTAATAACTGCTTTCAGTGCCTCCCACACCACCCCCACCGAGACCTCACCTGTGTCACTGATCTTTATATACCCCCGAGCGGCCTCCCACACCCGCTCGCACACCTCCTCCTCCGCTAACAGCCCCACGTCCAACCTCCATTACGGCCGCTGGGCCTTTCCTTTGTTGACTTGCAAGTCTACACAGTGCGGGCGTGGTCTGACACAATTGCTGAATATTCAGCATCCACCACCTCAGCCAGCAGTGTTTTGTCCAACACAAATAATTTTATCCGGGAATATATCTTGTGTACATGGGAGTAGAATGAAAACTCCTTAGTCCTTGGCCTCCCAAATCTCCATGGATCCACCCCCCCCCCCCCCCCCCCCCCCCCATGGCTCCATAAGCCCCGCAGCTCCTTTGCTATAGCTGATACCTTCTCAGACCTGGAACTCGACTGATGCAGCCTCTGATCCAGGACCATGTTGAAATCTCCCCCCCCATAATCAGCCAATATGAATCCAGGTCCGGGATCTTACCCAGCACCCGTCTGACAAACTCAACATCATCCCAGTTTGGGGCATATATATTGACCAATTACACGGCCATTCCCTCCAACTTCCCACTAACCGTAACATATCTACCCGCCCACCCCCCCCCCCCCCGCCTCTATCTTCCCCACCTCGAACGCCACCCGTTTGTTGACCAGGATTGCCACCACTTCCATTTTAAAGTCTAATCCCGAATGAAACACCTGCCCAACCCATCCCTTCCTCAACCTAATCTTCTCCCCCACCTTCAGATGTGTCTCCTGCAACATGGCCACATCCGCCTCAAGTGCACGAACACACGGGCCCTTTTGACTGGCTCATTTAGTCCCCGAACATTTCATGCAACCTCTCCTAGGCCAGTCTTCGGCCCACGTCCCGCACATCCCCTGGCCCGCCCTCGGGCAACCAGTCATCAACCCTCCTCCTCCTCCTCCACTTTGAAAGTCTCCTTCCCATCAGCAGTCTAGTTCCCCCCCCATCCAACCCCTCTTCCCCCTCCCATCATCCCCCCTCCCCCACATCGGTCTTCAGCTCACCCCCCACTTTGCTTCCGTGAACTAGCCCTCCCAGCTAGCCTGGCAGTCCCTGCCCATGGTGCCTAGCATCTTACCCCCCACTGGTTCCCCTCCCCCCATGCTCTGTGCAAACAGTCGAAACAAAGGCAAAAAGCAAAAACAAACAATCCCTCCCAAAGTCCGAGCACAAAGGCCCACCCCTCCTCCCGTTACAAATTACTATATATCAGTCTAACCCCAAACCGAACCGATAAAAACCTGCAAAACCCCTGAAATATCCCTGACTGACCTCATTAACACTACACCCCTGTATGCTTCATCCGATGCCGGTGTTTAAGTAGTTACATTGTGTACCTTGTGTTGCCCTATTATGTATTTTCTTTTATTTCCTTTTCTTTTCATGTACTTAATGATCTGTTGAGCTGCTCACAGAAAAATACTTTTCACTGCACCTCGATACACGTGACAATAAACTAATCCAATCCAATCCAAATAGGTCCAAACAACACAGATCCAAAGTTTTAAAAAACTCCTTCGCCTGTCAGTCTATTCTCCTTCAACTAGTCCGCTGTCTCCTCCGACGAGCCAAAGTATCACTCCCGGCCCCCATAGCCGGGCCGGGTACAGTAGTCCAAACTTTACGCCCTTTTTGTACAGGGCCACCTAGAACTTATTAAAGCTTGCCTTCCTTTTTGCGAGCTCTGCCCCCAGGTCCTGATACACCCAGATCTCGACATCCGCCCACGTACATCGTCTCGTCTGCCTAGCCCACCTCATAATGCGTTTCTTGTCCAGGAACCGATGTTGTTGCACCACCATCGCCCTTGGCGGCTCACCCCCCCGGGACTTGCACATCAGTGCCTTTTGGGCCCGATCCACCTCCAGCGGTCGATCAAACGCACCTTCCCCAAGCAGCTTCTCCAATATCTTCCCCACATACGCACCAGCATCCGATCCTTCGATTCCTCCGGCAGACCCACGATCCGAATGTTCTGCCTCTGAGAACGATTTTCCAGGTCCTCCACTTTCTCCAGCAGCCTCTTCTGCTGGTCACGCAGCATCCCAATCTCTGCTGCCATCGAGCTGGACTGGTCCTCATGCTCCCCCGCCAGCTCCTCCAACCTTTGGATCACCTGACCCTGGGCTGCCAGTTTTGTCTCCACGCCGTCAACCACCACCTTGATCGAGTCTACCGCCCGGGCCAGGTCCTCCGCACTCTCCTTCCATTGTGTGTGAACTTCTCATTTAAGAAGCTCACCAACTGGTCCATCGACCACTGAGTTGACGGGTTTGACCCTGTTCGTCTGCCATCTCCACTTGTGTTGTCCGCTCCTCACTCACCACCACCGCCTGGTTCGTTCTTTTCCAATGACTTCTGGGTCACAGTTCCAGAAACTGGGGGTCCCTTTCATCTGTTCCTGCTTCTATACCCTTTCTCTACAAATTTCCTGCAATAATCCCGCTTAAAGGGGCTGGTTTAGCTCACAAGGCTAAATCGCTGGCTTTTAAAGCAGACCAAGCAGGCCAGCAGCACGGTTCGATTCCCGTACCAGCCTCCCCGGACAGGCGCCGGAATGTGGCGACTAGGGGCTTTTCACAGTAACTTCATTGAAGCCTACTCGTGACAATAAGCGATTTTCATTCATTTCATTTCATAAAAGCCACACAAATACCACCATGAGCGGGAGCTGCCAAATCTGCGACTGTTCACTCCATGGTCACCACCGGAAGAGAAATGCGTTTTTGATCAGTCACAGTGAAGGCTGTGGAAATTGACCAGGCAGATCAGGAAAGTTGCCACCAATTCAGACATGTCCCTAACTGAAGAAAGGTGCTTTGTAAATGCAAGTATTGCCGTTGTCTGTGATAGTGGAACAAGAGCAACATTTTCATGTAGTGTGGTTTAATGGGAGCTCTTGTGCTAAGGTTAAGAAACTGCATGCAATCTGTTAGTGCTGCAGTAAAAGTTTAAATATTGTTTTCTTTTCTTTTAATGAAGTTTGTTTATAAAATAACCAAGCCCTATTTTGTATATTATCACTCCTGGAACGAATCGATCTTTCCACACCGCATTACAAAAGTTATGACATCTGGTCCAGCCTCTTAGCCATTATTGAGGGTTGACTAGGCATCCATAACAAGATTTACCAAACCAGTCGTTCCTCTTCCAAAGGACAGCTCATCTCTCCCAAAGGTGTCCCAGGACAATACCCAAAAGGGTATCTTACCTATCAAGAAGGGTACCATACATCTTCAAAAGGGCACCCCATTTCTTCGAAGGGGTCCAATAAGTTTAGACATTATCCAACCAGATCAAATTACACATCATGTTTTAGACATTTCACTCGGCAAAAACCAATCAGCCTGAGGCAGCTGCACTTTAACATGCAGTTGCCACTGTGAACCCACAATCACCACCCTGCAAAACTGGTGGGTGCCGTGTCAAGAGACAGGACTTCCAGATTCTAGCCTCTGGAGTCAGTTTTACAAAGGTGGAGAAGCTCTCTGTTCTTACAAAAATTCAGGTTACGTATCCAGGTGAGCTAAGGTGTGGGGCTGATGAAAGGCCACAATACATGGAAGCAAAGAAGAATGTGCCAATTTCTTATATTACAAATATATTACAAGGAATGAAAGAAGCAAAAAGTTTTCCAATATGCTATATGTAAGTAAAAATGAGGGTAATAAGATTTTTAAAACTAGAACAGAAAGTGTTCAAGGGAAACAAGTTATCCATAGAATCATGGAAACTCCACAGAGCAGGAGGCCATTTGGCCCATCGAGTCTGCACCAATTCTCTGAAAGAGCACCCTACTTAGGCCCATGCTCCCACCCTATCACTATAACCCAGTAACCCCATCTAACTTTTTTAAGACACTAAGGGCAATTTAGCTTGGCCAATCCAGCTGACCTGCACATCTTTGGATTGTGGGAGGAAACCGGAGCACCCGGAGGAAATCCATGCAGACATGGGGAGAACGTGCAATCTCCACACAGATAGTCACCCAAGGCTGGAATTGAACCCGGGTCCCTGGAGCTGTGACGCAGCAGTGCTAACCACTGTGTCACTATGCCGCCCATATATACAGGAGGTCCCCATATACAGATTACTTAATATAGTGGAATGAAGATGTGGTTAGAAACAAGGTTCAATTACAATAAGATTGTGATAGTTAGATCTATCAGCAACTTTTGAAGTAGTGCTCTTTATTCTGTACATTCTCGATTTGATCAACACTGGGAGATCATCCAGCCACGCTCCATTAAAGATACAAGCTTCAGCAAGGTTTAGTCAAAGTAAGACAAATATCAGTTTCATTTGGAAAAGAATTTGCCTCATATTTATTTTTTTTCTGTTTAAATTCTGACACTAAAGTTTTGTGAACAAAACTTACAACATATACATCAAATGTTTATCTGAAAAGTCTGATCAACAGCCAAGTGCCCAAAGAATGGGGTGCTGTTGTTTTTGTATTAAAATACCAAATATATTTTAAAAGTTCATCTTTTTGGGACTTTTTCCAATTCAAAAATGTAAACTTTAAACATTTTAAAGGTATAAATCAAAACAGGAGCCTTCATTTAAAAAAATGCAAGAAATTCACAATATAAATATTGATTCAGTATAATAGAAATAAACCTTCTGTCTGAACAGCAAACTAGGCAAATGTGACTTATAAATATTCTCACCTGTAGGGCCAACAGAACAGAACTTAGAAATAGATTGACAAATCAGAATGCTGATAACTACTGTAGCTGGACAAAGTGTATGCAATGATATAAAAAGGAGACATCTTCATAGAAGATGCTTACTGATGATCTTAACAGCAGAATCTGCTGTATTGTATGAATACAGTCCTCATACAAGTTTAAGCATTGAATACCACATTCTCTTTATACCAAGAGACCTGTACTTGCACTTACTGTTCAAGAGTTACAATGGGCAGAATTCTCCAGTCCTACCCGTCAGTGGGATATCTCCAGTGTTACCAAAGTCAACCCCACCACGCATCTCCAATGGGGACACAGGTGAGGAATGTAAATAGACTTAACCGGGACCAGAAGATACCGCTGGCAGCCGACGGTGAACTGCCTCCGCTGTGGAAAATCTTTCCGCCTTATTATATAATCTCGTCTGCAATGTTAAATCAGTATTACTGTGTTAATAAAATCAAGAAGGCAGCTCACCACCAAATTCTCAAGGGCAGTGAACGATGGGCAATACTGACACCCACATCCATGAATGAATTTAACAAAATGGTTAACATTTTCTCTTTCCATTCCTTTTCTTCACTGTATAAAATTCTATAGAATGCATATCAAATAATTTCAGTCTCTACAGATTTAGGGAAATTGGTGAAAATAGTTAACAAAGGGGAAGGTGATGGTCAGCTTTCTGAAAACAAATCAGAAAATTAGTCCTTTACAATAGATACTCACTGTTTTAAAGAGATATTTAAATGCGGGTAAGAGTCCTACTGGTCACTTACCTACTACTTATTTAATTGTTCAGGGAACTGAAAACTTTTAGTACTACACTTTTAAAAGATCTATTGCGGGATTTTCGATCTCACCCGCTGCAAGTGAGGACAGAGAATTTGGTGTTCCAGCCAAAACTCCATTCACTTTCAGTTGAACCAGAGAATTCCAGCCATGAGTGAGATCGGAGATTCCCGGCCCTCATGTTGTATTCTAATTTAGAAGAAAGGAGACTAAAATATAACTATTTCAGTTATATTAAGTAAATAGTAAGCAGGTAAATCAAATGCAATATAATATAGTTGGTAAATAGGGCACATCTTTCGGATGACAATAACGCTTGGATGCTCATTGTTTGAACTGCATGGACAGGCATTTGTACCAGAGCATGTTTTAATCTGGAAATACCGTAAATCTTTGTTACATCTTCCATGAATGTTTCTGTTAAAGTCTTAAGAATTTTCTACAAAAGTAAAACTCTGCAGATACTGGAAATCTGAAATAAAAAACACAAAATGCTGGAAAAGAGCAGAGGGCCAGGCAGTACGCGGGAAGAGAAACAGAGTTAAAGTTTCAGGTTGAGTGGCCTTTCATCATTTAAATGTTAACTTCGTTTCTCTCCATAGCTGATGCCTTATCTACGGAGATATTCCAACATTTTACATTTAGGAATATCCAAATTTGGCTGTGAAATAGAAGGGCACCATGCAAAACACTCAAAAACCTAAAGTAGACTAAGAATTTGGATTTCTCCAAGAGAAACTTGTTTATTTAAACTAATGGACTTAAAAACAAAAGTTAGAGCATTAAGTTATTTCCAATATGCTACAATCTCATCCTTCTGTCTTTTCTTCTCCTTTTAATCTACGTCTCCCTCTAGTCTTGCTGGGATACAATTCCATGAGCTCTGGTAACTCAGTTCATCCACTTTTTTTATTGCTTTCAAACAGAGTATTAGCAGTGCTGCACAGGCAAATGAGATAGAGTTCTCTCACATTTTACTGTAAGTTACCTGTGTGGTAATCAGGAAGGAATTCTGGCAGATTTTGTTCTCGTTCCCTTGACAGAGAGATTCAATTAAGATTTGGTGAGATTTGGTAATTCAGAATGGGAACCAAATTGGGAACCTTTTAGCCCCTACAGCTTAGTGCTTAAACAATGGTTGTCTAGACCCAAGCTCTGAAATGCCCTTCCGCAAATTCTCTAACTCCTTGCCTCCTAAAGTCCTTTTGGTTGCCATAGAATTCTTACAGGAGGCCATTCGGCCCATCGTGTCTGCACCACCCCTCTGAAAGTGTACCCTACCTAGCACCCACCTTCCCACCCCTCCATAACCCCACTCAACCTGAACATTATTGGGAGATTAAGGGGAAATGTAGTGTGGTCAATCCGCCTAATCTGCACATCTTTGTACTGTGGGAGGAAATTGGAGCACCCAGAGGAAACCCACCCTGACACAGGGAGAAAATGCAACCTCCACACAGACAGTGACCCAAAGCCGGAATTGAACCCGGGTCCCTGGCATTGAGAGGCAGCAGTGCTAACCACTGTGCCAGCTAATGCCCTATTTTGTGGCTTGGCTTCAAATTCTGCACTGATGCTCCATGGCACATTTTACTATGTTAAAAGGTGGCGGATAAATGTAAAGTGTGATTGTTCATTATGCCTTTTATGCAGTTCTTCTCTCTCAAAGGGATTTGATAGACGTTCCCTTCCTATGTATTTTAAATGCTCATAGATGAGGGATATTAGCACTGGGAAAGGGATCACTCCACATTTTAAGAATCCAGTATCACCAAAACGATTCTGAAGTCAGATATAGTACAAGTTAGATGCAGAGTAAAGATGTCTCCACTCAAACTACATCACTCAATTCTCCCACAAAGAACAACTCCATAGATACCAATGTGACATTTACAATTTCCCATTTCATTGAACTCTTCACACAAGTGAGATTGTCAAGTTCTGCACTGTCTAATCAGATAGGGGCTGACACTACTCAAACTCGTTTTATATAGTTGAAACGGTCTTTATCTAATCAAATCTGGATCCCTGTCCCAGAAGTGAAAGGACAACAAACTAACTGTATGCCCTCCGATGTGGATAGTTTTGTAATAATTATTATTTCCAGTGTGTTAAAATAAAGATTTACTTTTATGCAATGAAGCTAAACAACTATGTTTGGTTTTGAGTTGTCTAGTGAATAAAATTTATTAATTCAGTGATGGTTACACACTTTAAAGAAAATGTTGTAACCAAATATAATGCAAGACAAAATGCAAAATTTTTATTACTGTTGGATTTTACTGACAAAGGTTGGTACTTTTAGACAAAATTCTAGATCCAATTGATCATATCATTGGTGAAAAACAAATGGTTAAATAGAAAGCTGGGAAAAATTGTAAATTGGACTCATTTGTTGTTGAAACAGTAGGTACAAAGCATCCGATTTTCATTCTCAAACCTAATAGTCACATTAAAGTAATGAAATTGAAAAAAAAAAACTGTATGTAACCAGATTGGACCATTGGTGAAACCGGAACAGGAATAAAGTTCGAAATCCTTTCATGTTGCGTTCTTTAAACAAAAATTGTCAATTGAGCATTGCACTAGAAACCAAGAAAAGATGACAACGATGATGATTGCGCAAACACTGATAGGATATTCGTTGGTTGATCATCATCCCACACCTCTGACATTTTTTGTGAGGAATGATCTGTAAAACCCGAAAACTCTGAACCACTATCTTCACTAGTTTGAAATAACTCCAGCAAATTTTTCAATGGCAAGCTGGGAGCCTCACTTTCCTCTGTCAAACACCTTTCCTTTGCAAGCGTACTTATTTCCATTCTGTGATCGTGAGCCTTCTTTTTATTTCTTCCATAAACAGCAGAAAATCTCACTTTCCTATGTAGTTTCATACAGGGTGAAGAAGTAAACACAGTTTGAGGAATCACACTCAGTTCAGTGCTTTTATGTGCACTGATATTAAATGAAGGCGTTATTATTTCAGGCATCAGTTCTTCACACCTGTTTTGGCCAAAAACCACTTGTGGTTGTAGAAGGCTACATGGATTTTCAACAGGAGCTGCTGCAGTATCAGATGTGCTATGATCAGTTATCCTAGACTGTTTGGGAATATGAAGGACTGTATTTTCTTGTTCCTTGCGCTTTTGTTGTAAATTCTTTGACAACTTAAGTAGCCTTGATTTGCTTTTGTCACTGTCAGAACATACAGTAGTATCTGGCTGTGGCCTACTTCCACACATGTCCTCATCAAATCGATTCTTACGTGATGACTCTTCAGCAAAAGAATGAGATCTCTCAATTGGTAATCTTCCAATATGATGCAACTGCAACTGTTCTGATATACAGACCTTTGAAATTATGGAACTACGTTCCTCTCCTTGGCACAAAGATAAACTGTGCAGAGTTGTGTCTTTTTTCGGATTTTCAAAATTAATTACACCTTCTCCAGAGGACTTATTATTAACAAAAGTGGACAAAAGTAGCATTTCAGAAATGCTAACGTGACTTGGTGTAGACAAAGGCAACATCTGGCTAGGTGAATTTAGGGTACCTGAAGATACAATTTCTTTTGCTTGTAAAGACAAACTACTCGGTTTATTTTCCCATCCACTGACACATTCGTTATTCTTTGTGCTCCATATTACTGCAGATCTGTTTCCTTCCACATGCTCTTTATGTGGTCTTCGAAATTCTTCATGCACTCCTGCAATACTTATCTGGGTGAAATCATGGGTGTTTACACCAATACTGCACTTTGTCCTAAACATAAACAGAACCTTTCATCAAACTTATATTTCAATTTTCCAAATACTTAATTATTTAGTAGCAAATTCAATATTCGTAGAAAGCAGCAGTTGATTTATAACCAAATTGTATAGAGGTATGCCACTGTGAAAGGTACACAGAGAAGGGTAGGTATTTAACTAATTTTAGGATGGAGTGGAAGACAAATAAAATGGAAGAAGATGTATCAAGTTTGAACATAATGTCAAATTCGCAATGGGAAGAATATGCCCACTTATTCTTTTGCTATAATAACGTGTGGCTTGAAAGCTATGAAGAGGTTGCGTGAAAAATTGCATTCCTTAAAAAAGTTAGATATTACAATTATAAAACGCCTACTTTTGATAATCTTGACTTCACAATTTGTGAAATACTTAATTTCAATTAAAAAAAACTATAATAATAATCTTTATTATTGTCACAACTGGTCTTACATTAAGACTGCAATGAAGTTACTGTGAAAATCCCCTAGTCGCCACACTCCGGCGCCTGTTCGGGTACACTGAGGGAGAAATCAGAATGTCCAATTCACCTAACAAGCACGTCTTTTGGGACTTGAGGGAGGAAACTGGAGCATCCGGAGGAAACCCACGCAGTCACGGGAGAACGTGTAAACTCCACACAGAGAGTGACCCAAGCCGGGAATCGAACCTGGACCGTGACGCTGTGAAGCAACAGTGCTAACCACGATGCTCCCGTGCAAAGTATGTTTTCAGATAAAGTGGTTGAGCTAAGTTTCTACTGTTAAATACTGACATAAACAAGATACCCGATTATGAATATTTGGATGCCACTGAACATAAAATTACTTCTTTAAAAAGGGCCAACAAATTCTATTCTGATAAATGCAAAATCATTTAAAGGCAACAACCTAGATTTATTTTCGAACGGTAACAAATCTGCTGTGTAATTCTAGCCCTTTGTTTGGCAACCATAACCAGTGTTAGAAGGGGCTACAATAGTACAAGAGTGCACATAGCAGCAAGAAATTAAAGTTATTCTTCAAGACAATGGGAGTTAGGTTCTTGAAAGACTAAATTTGATAGAAAGATCAGTTAATTAATTCTTCGCATCAGTCAACACAATTGAAGACTGTAGACAAATGGCAACAGCAGTCATTTTGGCACAGGAGTTTTTAAGCACAGGGGTTTTAACCACATGAGTTTTGAGGGTTCATATTATCAGAGAATATATATTATAGGCATATGTTATGGGCAGCACGGTAGCATAGTGGTTAGCACAGTTGTCCCACAGCTCCATGCTTTCAAGCTCGATTCCCGGCTTGAGTCACTGCGTGGAGTCTGAACGTTCTCTCCGTGTCTGGGTGGGTTTCCTCCAGCTTCCTCCCACAGTCCAAAGATGTGCAGGTTAGGTGGATTGGCCATGATAAATTGCCCTTAGTGTCCAAAAAATGTGAGGTGGGGTTACTGGGTTAGGGTGGAGACATGGGCTTATGATGGGTGCTCTTTTCAAGAGCCGGTGCAGACTCGATGGGCCGAATGGCCTCCTTCTGTATTGTAAATTCTATGAGAAAGAAGCTCCCCACCAGAGACTCAGTTCTATAAAACAACTCTTCCCAACCTTTTAAATGGGTCACTAAATTCTGTTTCATGAAAAAGCTCAAGAAGTTAAAATATATGAGATAGTGGAACCATACAGAAAATGCCTTAGAACTAAAAATTATGTTTTATACACCTTTAATGCGAAAACCTTTTTCATAGAGAAGCAACAAACAAAAATAATTGAAGAGTTAGGAGAAATGGGAACATTCGAATATAAATACTGAGGATGCTGGAATCTGAAACGAAAGAGAAAATGCTGGAAAATCTCAGAAGGTCTGAAAGCATCTGGAGGGAGAGAAAAAAAGCTAATGTTTTGAGTCCAATGACACTTTGTCAAAGCTCTGACAAAGCTTTGACAAAGAGTCATTGGACTCAAAACGTTAGCTCTTTTCTCTCCCTACAGATGCTGCCAGACCTGCTGAGATTTTGGAATATAAGAAATGGGAGCAGGAGTACACCATTGGGATTCAGCCTGCAACTGTATTCAATACAATCTTGGCGGATCTTCAACTTCATCTCTACCTTCCCACCTACTCCCCATATTCTTTAATTCCTAGAGACACCAAAAGTCTGTCTTTTTAAGCCGTAAATATATTCAACCATGGTGCATCCAAAATCCTCCGAGGTTAGGATAAAAGGCAGGACAGTGGAACTAGCTACGTTGCCCTTTCATAAATGCGGAATGGACTCAAACTGGTTGAATGGCTTCCTTTTACATGTGGCCATACTACATTACAAGGCAGTAAGAACACACTTGCAAGAGCATGTGCAATCTTCTATTTAGAATAAAGAGTGCTTTTGAAAAATGAGAAAAGCATGATCAGGATGGAAACCGCCTTTAAGAATACGATTGAGGCTGATATCATATTTTCAAGTAATTTAATGGGAAAATAATAGCCATAATTCTCTGGCCATTGGGGTTCAGTGTACCTCATCCCAGTGTTTCCCGGTTACATGGGGTGGCTTCAATGAGAAATTTCATTGACAAGTGGTGGGAAGAGAGAATCCTGCCGCCAGTGACCAGCACGTCACTGAGAAACACACGGCTGGGGGACTGGAGAACCCCACCCAATATTCTTACCTTTTCATCTTATCTCTCTGGAAGTCGACAAAGTCACAATCAAACTGGGAAATTATTTTATCCACAACATTAAATTCAGTGCTCTCTGAAAACTTCTTATGATGTTCACTTTTCAGATGCTGAAAAAGATTCAGAAAAATGGAGTTAAAAGTAAAACACTGCAGATGTTGGAAATATAAACAAAGTGCTGGAAACACTCAGCAACTCTGGCAGCATATGTGAAGAGAGAAACAAAAGTTAATATTTTGAGTTGAATATGACTTCTTCAGTCTAAAGGAAAGTAGATATGTGATGGTTTTGTACCATTGAAAAGCTTGGGGTGTAGCGAGGGGGCAGCGGTGGAAGGAGAACAAAAGTGAGGGTCTGGAACAGGACAGAGGGTGGAGATATTTGAGGCTACCAAGCGAATGGTTCCAAAATTTCTTACGGTACAGGCTTTTGAGTATTGCTGAAAGAGACATGCTATTGGGTGGCATGGTAGCACAGTGGTTAGCACTGTTGTTTCACAGCACCAGCGACCTGGGTTCGATTCCCGGCTTGGGTCACTGTCTGTGTGGAATCTCCCCGTGTCTGCGTGGGTGTTCCCGGGTGCTCCGGTTTCCTCCCACAATCCAAAAATGTGCAGGATAGGCGGATTGGTGACACTAAATTGCCCCGTAGTGTCCAAAAGTTAGATGGGGTTGCTGGGTTACGGAGATAGGGTGAAGTTGCTGGGTTACGGGGATAGGGTGAAGTTGCTGGGTTACGGCGATAGGGTGAAGTTGCTGGGTTACGGGGATAGGGTGAAGTTGTTGGGTTACGGGGATAGGGTGAAGTTGCTGGGTTACGGGGATAGGGTGGAGATATGGGCTTAGGTAGGGTGCTCTTTCAGGGGCCGGTGTCCCCTTGGCTTTAATTTAATTAAAAAAGGCGACGTACCTGGACATCTTTTTGCCTGCAGAAGACAGACCTGTGTATGAATATATGCAGTTTCTAATGAGCGTACTTGAGCCACATTGCAAGCCCAACTGAATATCAAATTGGTTGTTAATGTAATTCATAAAACACACAGAATTGTTCAGGAAGTTCTGTCCAATTGCGGAATCACATGTAACGTTAGGCATTATGTTTGGTTTGGCAAGCATGAGTGTGAGTATGGTCTGTTTTCTGCGTACTGTGAAATCATACTTTTTGACACAATGTGACAGCCATAGAATCCCTACAGTACAGGAGGCCATTTGGCCCATCGAGTCTGCACTGACCCTTCGAAAAACCACCCTACCAAGGCCCAATTCCCCAACCTATTCCTGAAACTCCACCCTAAAGGGCAATTTAGCATGGCCAATACAGACCAGTGAGTCTCACGTCAGTGGTAGGGAAACTATTGGAGAAAATTGTGAAGGAGAGAATCTATCTCCACTTAGAGAGGCGAGGTTTGATCAGAAATAGGCAGCATGGCTTTGTCAGAGGGAGGTCATGCCTAATTATTTGATTGAACTTTTTGAACATGTGACCAGGTGGATAGATGAGGGTAGTGCAGTGGATATAGTTTACATGGATTTCAGCAAAGCCTTTGACAAGGTCTCATATGGGAGACTTATAAAGAAGGCAAATGCACATGGGTAGAGGGTAACTTGATAAGGTGGATTTAAAATTGGCTTAGCTGTAGGAGACTGAGGGTGATGACAGACAGCTACATTAGTGACTGAAAGCAGTGTCCATTGGGTCCCCAATTGTTTGTCATTTATATAAACAACATGGATGACTATGTGGGGGGGGTAGGATCAGTAATTTTGCGGATGACAAAAAGATTGGACGGGTGGTTAACTGAAAGGTTGAGTGTCTTGGGTTACAGGAAGATATAAACGGTATGGTCAAATGGGCAGAAAAGTGGCAGATGGAATTTAACCCTGAAAAGTGTGAGGCAACACACTTTGGAAGGAGTAATGTGACAAGGAAATATTCAATGAATAGCCTGACACTGGGAAGTTGTAAACAACAAAGAGACCGTGACATGTTCAAACATATAGACTGCTTAAGGGGCTTGGCGGGGTAAATGCTGAGAGGAATGTTTCCCCTCAGGGGAGAGTTTAGAACCAGAGGGCACATTCTGAGAATAAAGGGGTACCAATTTAAGACTGAGACGATGAGGAAATTCTTCTCTCAGAAGACTGAGTATCTTTGAACTCTTTGCCACAGAGAGCTGTGGGAGCAGACTCCTTGTGTATATCTAAGGTTGAGATGGATAGATTCTTGATCAGTAAGGGAATCAAGAATGTTGTGGAAAGAGCAGGAAAGTGGACGTGAATGGCGGAGCAGGCTCAAAGGGCCGAACGATGAGACGTCCGGTTGCGGCTATGCGGAGCTAAGCCGCACGTTCGGCAGTTCCCGCCAGGAACGGACTTTTGGGCTCTTTTAAGGGCCCCCAGCGGTACTTGCTCGACGGTTCCTGAAGTGGGAAGGTGTCTGCAGCGGATCCCCAGTGGTCTATGGACTGGACCAGGAGTGGGGCCAGCAAAATAGCGGTGGCAGCGTCCAAGAAAAAGCGGGGGAAGAAAATCAAGATGGCGGCCGGCGGAGGCCTCGAGGAATGGAGGCAATGGGCGCAGGAGCAGCAGGAGACTCTCCAGCGCTGTTTTCGGGAGCTTAAAGTGGAGCTGCTAGATTCGCTGATGGCTAATACAGACAAGCTGCTGGCGACGCAGACAGCCCAGGGGGTGGAGATCCGGAAGCTCCGACAACAAGCCTCCGAAAGAGAGGATGAGGCTGCGGCCCTTGCAGTAAAGGTGGAGATGCATGAGGCGCTCCATAAGAAGTGGCAGGAGCGGTTTGAGGAGATGGAGAACCGGTCGAGGCGGAAGAATTTGCGGATCCTGGGCCTCACGGAGGGGCTGGAGGGGTCAGACCTGGGGGCCTATGTGGACGTTTTGCTGAACTCGCTGATGGGAGCTGGGTCCTTCCAGGGGCCCCTGGAGCTGGAGGGGGGCCCACAGAATACTGGCCAGGAGGCCCAAGCCAAATGAGCCGTCACGGGCGGTGGTGGTTCGGTTCCACCGGTTCGTTGACCGAGAGTGCGTGCTTAGGTGGGCCAAGAAGGAGCGGAGTAGCAAGTGGGAGAACACGGTAGTGCGGATCTACCAGGACTGGAGTGCGGAGGTGGCTAAGCGGAGGGCCGGGTACAACCGGACGAAGGCGGTGCTCCACAGAAAGAGTGTGAAGTTTGGCATGTTACAGCCAGCGCGTCTGTGGGTCACCTACAAGGACCGGCACTTTTATTTTGAATCCCCGGAGGAGGCGTGGGCCTTTGTGCAGGCTGCGAAGTTGGACTCTAACTGAGGGTCGGGGGTTTGTAAATAACTGTGTTAACTTTTGGTGGGAAGGGTCTCTGTTTTATGCTGGTTGTGTGTTGTTTCTAGGGCGGGTGGGACGATGTCTTTTTTGCGTGGGTTCGGTGGATGGGCTCGAGTTGGGGGGTAGACTTGGAGTGTGGGGAGCTGGTGGTGGGGGTCGACAAGGGGGGGCTACACTCGAGGAGGCGTGGTCGGGCAGAGGGAAAGCGCGGGCTTTTCTTTTGTTTCCCGCGCTGAGGGTGGATGGGGGCGGGGTCGGAGCTGAGAAGCGCGGGCTTTTTTCCCGCGCGAGAGCGGGAGGTGGAGGGTTTGCTGATGGGTATAGGGGAGAAGTAGCCCCACGTTGGGAGGGGTCGGAGGTGTGGCGGGAGCCGCCGGTGTCAGCAGAAGTTAGCTGGCTCACGGGAGTGCTATGGGGGAGTAACGCGGCTGGGAGGGGTCCTAGCCTGGGGGGGGGGGGGGGGGGGGGGGGAACCGGGTTGCTGCTGAAATGTCCAGGAAGGAGCTGGGGTATGCAGGGGGGGCCGGGGTGGGGGTTTGCCGCCGTGGGGAACGGATGTGGCTATGCTCCAGGAGACGCACCTGAAGGTGGCGGACCAGGTTAGACTGAGGAAGGGCTGGGTAGGCCAAGTGTTTCATTCGGGGCTGGATACAAAAATCGGGGGGGTGGCGATTCTGGTGGGAAAATGAGTGTCGTTTGAGGCATCAGAGGCGGTGGCTGACAGTGGAGGGAGGTTGTGATGGTGAGCGGCAAGTTGCAAGGGGAGCGGGTGGTGCTGGTGAATGCCTATGCCCCAAACTGGGACGATGCGGGTTTTATGCGGCGCATGTTGGGCCGCATTCCGGATCAAGAGACGGGGGGCCTGATACTGGGGGCGGACTTTAATACAGTGCTGGATCCCCCATTGGATCGATCCATGTCCAGAACGGGCAGGAGACCCGCGGCGGCTAAGGTGTTGAGGGGGTTTATGGATCAGTAGGGAGGGGTGGATCCTTGGAGGTTCGCGAGGCCGAGGGCCAGGGAGTATTCATTTTTCTCCCACGTGCATAAAGCCTATTCCCGGTTCGATATTTTTGTTCTGAGCAGGGGGCTGATTTCGAGGGTGGAGGATGCCGAGTATTCGGCCATAGTCATTTCGGATCATGCCCCGCACCGGGTAGACCTTGAGCTGGGGGAGGAGAGGGACCAGCACCTGCTCTGACGCCTGGAGGTGGTGCTGCTGGCGGATGAGAAGGTGGGCGGGCGTGTTCGGGGGTTTATCAAGAGGTACTTAGAGGCCAATGATAATGGGGAGGTCCGGGTGGGGACGGCTTGGAAGGCATCAAAGGCGGTGATTAGAGGGGAGTTGATTTCCATCCGAGCCCATAGGGAGAGGGGAGAGCAAAGAGGGAGAGGTTGGTGGGGGAGATGGTGAGGGTGGACAGGAGCTACGTGGAGGCTCCGGAGGAGGGATTGCTGAGGGAGCGGCGTAACCTTCAGGCCAAGTTCGACTTGCTGACCACCAGAAAGGCGGAAGCTCAGTGGAGGAAGGCACAGGGAACGGTGTACGAATATAGGGAGAAGGCGAGTAGGATGCTGGCGCATCAGCTCCGTAAGCGGGACACGGCCAGGGAGATTGGTTGAGTGATGAATAGGGGAGGAAATGTGGTGCGAAGGGGGGTGGACATTAATGGGGTCTTCAGGGACTTTTATGGGGAATTATACCGGTCCGAGCCCCCGTTGCGGGGGGGGGATGGGGCGCTTTTTGGATAGGCTGAGATTTCCGAAGGTGGAGGAGGGGCAGGTGGACGGGTTGGGGGCGCCGATTGAACTGGAGGAGCTGGTCAAAGGGATAGGCAGCATGCAGTCGGGGAAGACGCCGGGGCCGGATGGGTTCCCGGTCGAATTTTACAAAATGTGGTTAGGACCTTTAACGAAGCTAGGGAGAGGGGGGCTTTGCCCCCGACTATGTCACGGGCGCTGATATCCTTGATCCTTAAATGGGACAAGGACCCCCTTGCAGTGTGGATCATATAGGCCGATCTTGTTGTTAAATGTGGATGCCAAGCTGTTGGCGAAGATCTTGGCCACAAGGATAGAGGACTGTGTGCCGGGGGTCATTCATGAGGACCAGACGGGGTTTGTGAAGGGAAGGCAGCTGAACACCAATATACGTAGGCTTCTGAATGTTATAATGATGCCGGCGGTAGAAGGGGAGGCGGAGATAGTGGTAGCATTAGACGCGGAGAAGGCCTTTGATAGGGTTGAGTGGGGGTACTTGTGGGAGGCGCTGGAAAGGTTTGGGTTCGGGGAGGGGTTTGTCAGTTGGGTGAGGCTGTTATATGAGGCCCCGATGGCGAGCGTAGCCACGATTAGGAGGAGATCGGAGTACTTTCGGTTGTACCGGGGGACGAGACAGGGGTGTCCCCTGTCCCCCTTGCTCTTAGCGTTGGCAATTGAGCCACTGGCCATGGCATTGAGGGAGTCGAGGAATTGGAGAGGTCTGGTGCGGGGTGGGGAGGAGCACCGAGTGTCACTATACGCAGATGACTTGTTGCTGTATGTGGCGGACCCAGTGGGGGGAATGCTGGAGGTGATGAAGATTATAAGGGAATTTGGGGGCTTTTCAGGGTACAAGCTCAACCTAGGTAAGAGTGAGCTGTTCGTCGTGCTCCCGGGCGAGCAAGAGGAGGGGATTGGTAGGCTCCCACTGAAAAGGGCAGGGAGGAGCTTTAGGTACCTGGGAGTCCAGGTGGCTAGGAGCTGGGGGGCCCTACACAAACTTAAATGTGTTAAATGTAAATGTGTAGATGTGTTTATTGAATATGCCGGGTGCTTACCTATTTCTTCTTTTTGTAGTTGCTGGGGGGGTTTGGTTTTGGGGGGGTTAGTGTTTTTTCTCTTTTTTTGTTGTTAATACTGTTTTCTTGTTGTTATTTTCGGTTTTTGATATTTCCTCATGTTTTGGGTTACGGGTATAGGGTGGGTTGAGTAGGGTGATCATGGCTCGGCACAACATTGAGGGCCGAAGGGCCTGTTCTGTGCTGTACTGTTCTATGTTCTAGGTGTTGATAGTTTAGAAGTGAACTGAGTTTTAATATTTAGAATAATACTACATCTTTAACACAAAGAGTAAACTTAATCTATTCAACTTTTCAGGTTAGTTTCAATGGCCAAGTTGAGTAAACAGATGACTGGTCTTGAGCAGGCACTTGGTTATTTTACCTGTCATATTACCAAGAAATATCTTAAGTATTTAATTAATATGTTGTTGAGAATTATTCTGGTAGATTTTCTTTTCTGCTATTAGTTTTGATTTGTTTTGTCATGTGTATCAAGGTATAGTGAAAAGTATTGTTTTGCGTAGTCCTGACAGATCATTCCATACATGAAAAAAGACACAGAGCATACATAAATTCACAAAGTAAATAAATAGACACAGGCATCGGGTGAGGCATACAGGAGTGCAGTACTATTCAGTAGAGAAGATGTGTGAAGAGATCCAATCAGTCCATAAGAGGGTCATTCAGTAGTCTGGTAAAGCGGGGAAGAAGCAGTTTTTGAATCTGTTAGCGCGTGTTCTCAGGCTTTGTGACTCCTGCCCGATGGAAGAGGTTGGAAGAGTGACTAAGCCGGGTGGGAGTGGTCCTTGATTACGCTACCCGCTTTCCCAAGGCAGCGGGAGGTGTAGACAGTCAGTGGATGGGAGGCGGGTTCATGTGATGTGTTCACAACTCTGTAGTTTCTTCTGGTCTTGAGGCGAGCTGTTGCAGAGCTAACCACTGCGCCACCATGCTGCCCGCTTGAAAACGCTTTGACGTGGTTTTTCCTTTTCGTTCCACCTTCATAGTGTTCAACCTCCTTTTTCCAGGAAGTTTTAACAAGTGGATCCTGTTGATGCTAATTTATTATAATGCAAGTAGTGCAAGGTATGCAGAAATAATGAAAATAGTTTGGAGTGAGCACTTACAATTTTTAAATCTTCATATTTCATCATGCAGCATTCACAGTAACCCTTTTTTTTCTTCTCTTTTAAAGTTTCCATGATTTTTGTATCCATTTTGCAATTTTTTTCACTGACCGTCACTTTGTGGCCTTTACTTCTGCTTCCAAACAAATAAAAAGATCCAACTGTGACAGAGAATATGCTATATTTTCAAATAACAAAAGCCTGTCGCTTT
This sequence comes from Scyliorhinus canicula, assembly GCF_902713615.1. NCBI lineage: Eukaryota > Metazoa > Chordata > Chondrichthyes > Carcharhiniformes > Scyliorhinidae > Scyliorhinus > Scyliorhinus canicula. The sequence continues at coordinate 165,780,757 of NC_052150.1, read as the reverse complement.
TATATTTCTGCACATACTGTGGCAATATTCAAATGATAACTATTTCTAACCACTTCTGTAAATCACAGACATTATACTTCACAAGATATTGTTTCCAAGAATACTTCCTGACCTCTGTCTGCTAAGGCACCATTTTATTCAATTTGGTTAGATATACACTGCAGTCAGCGTCATATTTTTGTTTTTTCCCCCCCCACAAAATGCTTCCTTAGTTTCAGTTACATCTCCTGTAAGCAAACCTCACATCTCCCTAAAGTAATGTCCCATATCTAGTTTAGTGACAGTGAGAGCCAGAGCTCTCAAGAGTATCCCACTGTAAGAATAATGCTCTCAACTAGAGTTTATCTGAATAAAGCAGTTAAGTATGTAACATAAACAGTGTATCCAACATTTCACCACTTGCCCCATAAAATTAAAATGCTTGTCATTTTCTGTCTATGCAGAAGCTCTTAAGCTATGAAACATAATACAGTTACAATAATCTCTCTGCTGGTGGACACAATTTCTCTGATGAAAACTGAAGCTGTGTTTAACTTTTAGCATCTTTTGAAGCCATATCGAAATAAAGGCTTCACTTCCCTTTTCAATATTGAACATATGGTTACAGTAAGAACGATCTTAAAGACTACCTTCAAGCAATCCGAATCTTATGAAACCTGCTAGCCTACCTGATGGTTGAGCTCATAAATTTTCCTTTGATCTAATACCCTGAATATTTTAAATTTAATTCCTCATGTGCAATTTCAACAATAAAAATGTAAAAAATTCGAACAAAAAAAAAATCAAACAGCAATTTTTATGTCTCAGTGAGGCAGTATTATAAATGGCAGCTCCATTTGTATGGAAAAATATGTTTATTTGGTTTGCAGTTCGAATTAATGGAAGACCCAAGTCACATCCATGTGAGGTATTGTTCTAATTCACCAGTCTATTAAACACTCAATTCTGTAGCAAAAAGCTGCCAGTTTATTGTTACCAGGTGTTTTGTTAAACTTCTGAAAGTCAGTTGGTGAAGGAGACAAAAGTCAATCATTATTCCATTTTATATAATTCACAAATTGAAACGTTGCAAACGTTTCCAACTCTCCAATCCACTGCCTGTGTCAATAAGTGTTTCATGATACTCTTTTGAGCAATCTAAAAGCAATCAATTCATCACCCAAAGTGTCTCTCCAAATGTGCACAAGTAATTATCTCATGAGCTCCCCCCCCCACCTAAATACACAATCGTAATTTATACGATTAACAGATTTTCTGGCAACTTTCACCTCCGCCATTCTAAAGTCAATGATGACCAGGAGACCAGAAACTCCAGGGTAACAAATCATCATAGTCAGGGCAGAAGAAGAATCATTCTTTTTTTCAAAATTTAGGTAAGTTAATCCACAATGACCAGAATTCTGCTATTTGATTTCAATAATGGAACAATGCCTGCTCAACATTGAATAAAACTGTGTTGTAGTTTACAGCTGAATCAATAGTCGGAAAGAAAGTTCTTATTTTTTCATGTTCCCAATTTAAGACATGTAACATCTCATTAGGCTGAAATGCAGGATTCTCTGGCTGCTGGGATATATTTACCCAGATTTTAAGTAAAAATACATATTCCTAAATGTTCTCTTACAGGGCAGATTTCTGATAAACCCGAGGAAATCAGGGCAAAAACAAAATTTGTTATCTCAAGCATTCCTGATTGCGCACTAAAAATCTAGCTAAGATTATTAGCCTGGATCTTCTGGATTGTCAAGAGACCAGATTTACTCCACAAGATGGGCTTCGGGGCCTTGTGGTGGAAGTCCTGACATAATGGCTCAGCAGGAATTTTTTACGGCCATGAAGAAATCCACACAGAGTAGTTCAAAGAAATATAGTTTATTCACAGTAACTATTACATACATCACTGAGTCGGCTTTGCCGGTGCCTAACTGGCTGGCTTTATAAATACCCTACATAAATATAAATACACTGTTCAGAGGTCCCATATCCCCTTAATTGGGCAGGGAGTTGGGCTCATATTCTGCAAGGTACCTGGAGAAGTTAGTTGTTCCTAGCCCAAGGGTCTTGCGGATTATATCCCACCCCCACCCCCAACCCATTACGGGCTGCTTCAGCATCAGAGGCAGCTGGATGACGGCGTTGCACTCACAAGGAAGCTTTTGAAGATGTGGTCGCCTGGACCAAATATGATCAAAGTGCTTTCTCATGATCCGACACCCGACTTGTACTTGATAGGAAACCGGCCCTGTCTGGCTGAGGATAGTCCTGGAGACTCACTGGACGCTGTCTGCAAAGTTTTGAATATACACCGAATCACCTGGTTCAAAACGGCAAGGTGGCCGACCCCAAATGGGGCAAAGCCCTTGCAGCTCCTGGTTGCAGCGCACTTCCTCACCGATGTCTGGGAAAATCGTACAAACGCAGGCTCGAAGCCTACGCCCCATCAACATTTCAGCTGGGGGCATCCTGGGGGTCACGGTGTGCGGAGTAGTCCTTTAGCAAAATAAGGAACGAGCCAGCCTAGTTTCCATCGAACCTGAAGACTGCTTCTTGAGGCCTATTTTGAACGTCTGTATGACCTGCTCCGCTAAATCACTGGAAGCTGGATGATACGGGGCAGTAGGAATGAGCCGTACCCCATTCGCTTTCAAAAACCTTGATAACTCCTCACTCGTGAAAATAGTCATTATTTCTCTGACGAGCACTTCAGGGATGCTATGCATGCAAATACGACAAACATAATTTCTTGATGGTCGCCCAGGAGGTGGTCGTCGCCACCTTGTGGACCTCCAGCCATTTTGAATGGGCGTCAATTCAGAGGAAGACCATTGAACCCTAAAATGGCCTGGAAAATTCAGCAGGATTCCGTGCCCATGGCCGTCCTGGCCATTCTAAGGGTGAAAGGGTGTAGCCGGTGGCAGTTTCTGGGTGATCCCGACAGATGGATCATTGCTGGATCATCTTCTCAATGTCTGCATCCAGGCCCGGCCACCAGACTGCGTGCTAATATCTTCATTTTGGATATCACTGGATGTCCATTATGGAGGTTCTTTAGTATCAATTCCTGGCCTTCATCAGGAATGACGATGTGGGAACCCCATAGCAGTATACCGTCCTCCATACTAATTTTGCAAGAACTGAACCGGGTCTGTCTGAGTCCATTCACGGATTTGAGACGCCGTGGCCAGCAAAGAATCTGTGGAGTTTAGAGTGGAGATCACTTTGTCCATCCTTTTGGGGGGGGGGGGGGGGGGGAAAGGGAAAGAGTGGTTTGGAAAATTGCGGTGCTAGTTTGCAAAGGCAAACGGCTCAGTGTGTCGCCGTTCACTCTTTGCGTCCCTGGCTGATGCTCAAACAAATATTCGTTGGCGGCCAACAGCAAGGCCCAGCGCTGGATCCTCGCGGAGATATTGGATGGGATTACCTTGTCCTCCTTAAAAAGACTAAGTAAAGGCTTATGATAAGATCTATAATAATAGTAAAATGACAGACCTAAGCGTAATGGTGAATTTCCTTCACTGCATAGACCACTGTCAGACCTTCCTTTTCAATCTGTGCATATTTTCGTTCTGCTGCAGCCAGCATCTGAGAGGTGAAAGCAATCAGCCGTTCTCCGTCATTTTCCATCTAATGGCACAGGACGGCCCCAATTCCGTAAGACGATGCCTCGCACACGATGAGTAAAGGTTTGGCGGGATCGTAGTGGGTCAGCATCTCGGAAGGTGATAACTGTCTCTTGACTTGCAGAAAAGTCATTTCCTGCAATTTCCTCCGGCCCACGCTTGATCCTTTTTTAAAAGGTGTAAGGGGGTCGCAAGGTTCAGGATGAACTTGCCGTAACAGTTAGCAAGTCCTAAAATGGAATGAAGCTCCACAGCGTCTGTAGGGGTGGGAACCTGCTGGATGGTGTGTACCTCACCAGTGACAGGGTGCAAGCCTTCATGGAAAACCCAGTAATCAAGGTAGACCATTGCATTTCACCTGCCGCAAGCGGATACCAGACTCAAGATTCTCCAGGTGCTCTTATTCAGTCGATCCTCTGACCAGCGTGGCAATGGCCTCAGGATCTTCTCCATAACTCGTTGAAATATAGCACAGGCAAAGGACACCCCGAAAGGCAACCAGGTGTAATCGTAAAGTCCTCGGTGTGTATTCACTGTAATATATTTTCGGGAGGCCATGTCCAACTCAAAGTTGTAAATGTACGTGGTTAATGTCCACACACCATCTTCGCATAAAGATATCAATGCGAGGCATGGGGTAGTAGTCCAACCTTGAGGCCGTATTCATGGTGAGCTTAGTGTCCTGGCATAACCGGACTATCCTGTCTGGTTTTAATACCAGCAACACTGGCACTACCCAATCCAGAAAGCATAATGACCTGGTGATACCCAGATTCTCTAGTCGACGGAGTTCAGTTTCTACTTTTTCTATCAACACAGGGGACTATGCATGCCCGGAAATACCGAGGTTGGGCTGCTGAGTCAACATGAATGCGGCCTATTATCTTCCCCAGACCGGGTTGAAATATTTTGGGGTACTTGCCCAACACCGCTTAAGCACCTAGACCCCATCTGGAGGCAATCACTGGCCAACAAGATGTTGCCTTTTCCTCTGACCACAATAAGTAGGAGGCATGCCTCAGGTGACCATAAACCGCTGGAGTCATGGTGGTACCTGCAATGTCCAATGGTTCACCAGTATAGGTGGTCAATCTAGCCTTGGTATCGGTGAGGTCCAACTCCTGTATGCCCTATCTAATGTGGTCAAACATCTTCTGTCGCACAACAGAAACCGCTGTGCCAGCGGCCAGTTCCATGACCAGCAAATGGCCGTTTACCTGCACTGTGATCCTTATGGGGGTTACCTGGGATGCCGGCATGCAATTTAACTGCATGCAGTCATCTTGGTTCTTCCAAGTGGAAGGTACGGGCTCTAGGCTAACAACTTCCTCTACCGGAACACCTGAATCTCTGGTTGGTCTGTGCTCTCGCCTGGGCCAGCGCCCACATGCCCCACAACAATCCAGCTTGTCCTCAGCGGATTCCAGGGTTTTGCATCGGCACAACTCAGCCTTCAGCTTATGGGTCAAGCCTTTATGGCGTTCAGTCCAGGGCAGGGCAGCCACCTGGGGTGGGGCCCGCATCAGGAGGGGGCCAACCCCAAGGGGATTATTTCCATGCCTTGTATTTCCTGCACCCTTCACTCTGCGCTTTCTGGGATTCAGGGAAGGTTCGGCCAATAGTTTATTTTGGGTGACGCCGTTATTAACGCTGCAGCATTTCCTGCAGGGCCATGACGTATTCTTAAAAACTCTGCAATCTTTTACAACCATGACAAATACTCGGTAATGGACTCACACAAAGTCTACTCCATGGTATTAAAATGATACCGCTGTATGATGACAGATGGAGTTGGGTTAAAGTGCTGCCCCACTAGAGTTACTAGTTGGTCAAAATTTTGCATGTTGGGGGCTACAGGGTAGGTAAGGCTTCGTATCACACTGAACGTATGCGCACCACAGGCATTCAGCAAGATGACTGCCTGGTGGTCATTCTCAGTGATATGATATTGTTGGCCCTGAAAAAGTAGCACATTTGCTGCACATACTGACTCCAGTCTTGCAAGCTGGCATCAAAGACACCTAACCACCTGAACAGACGCATAATGGAAAGAGAAATCCAACCTTGATCCGATGGTGTTTCAGCATTGATATCTATCTATTTTCACCCTCCTCGCCAGTTTTATAAGGCCACAAAGGAGTCCACACACAAGTATTTTAAAGAAACTTAGTTTATTCACAATATACGTAACTCGGTAGATCCCAACTGCGCCCCCCCACCTTGACATCCCCCCCCCCCCCCATCTCCACTGATCCGACCTGACCAGCCCCAACTACCAGACTCCCCTCTGATCCTCCAACTCCACCCCCCCAACCCAACTACTCTTGACCTGTTCAACATAGCTACTTACCCATTTACCTCATCCATTCACTCAGCCATAAACAAACATACTGAAAGCTGTTTATATGTCCCAAAGCTTTTTGTTGTGTTGGTGAACATTTACTAGAATAGGCCGCTAGCACTGTAAAAATGAGGCATAGTCTAGTCTTCTTCCCAACAATCCATCATTACAGGAAGGCTGTTCAAGAGAAGACCACTGCACATTTCTGCAGAAGACAGGACCCAGCCAAAAATGCAGAGCTCCAGCATAGCACAGAAAAGTAGGAGCGAAGTGACAAACTGACAGTGATTGCTGCTTCTTGGACGATCCAGGCCATAATACTGCATTGTTTCAGACAATGAATTGAAAGCCAAATGTCTACCTACCTAGCCTTTCCTTTATTTTGCTTCTCATTGGCCTTGTTTTTCTTGTCAATATCAAAAGGACTCCAGGGATTTGGACCATAGTAGTTGATCTCTGGGTAACAATCCAACTGTATATACAATGGTCTGTAATGGCTGGATAAAGCAGAAACTTCCTTAACATTTATTTTTAAGAAATAGCATCTTCACAATTAGCAACTGACAACAGTTCACAGAGCTTCAAAATCCGTTTTAACACAAGTAGTTAGAGCACAGACTTTTCAAAAAACCATGACTTCTTGACTTATTTGCCAATATTAGGACAGATAAAGTCAAGGAGAAATTTAATAGAGGTATTCAAATTCATGAAAAGTTTTGATATTTTGTTTCCGTTAGCCAGAAGTTGAACAACGAGGAGGATACAGGCATAAAATAAATGGCAAAAGAACCAATGGAGAAGAGGAGAGCCGTTTCCTGGAACAAGTTATGATGACCTGCATTGCACTGTCTAGAACAGTGGATGCAGATTCAATATTCATTTTCAAAAAGCAGTTGAATAAACCCTTGAAAAAAGACAATTTGCAGGCCCGTGGGACTAATTGGACAGCTCTTCTAAAAAGCTGGTAGAGGGACTTCTGGTTGCGGTGATGCGGAGCTAAGCCGCACGTTCGGCAGCTCCCGCTATTAAAGGACTTTCGGGTCTATTTTAGGGCCCCAAACGGCGCTGTTTCGACGATTCCTGGTGGGAAAAGGTGTTTGGAGGAACATGCCCAAAAGTTTATGGTGCGTACCCGGAGTGGGGCAAAGGAAAAGGCTGCAACAGCTCCCCAGGAAAAGCGGGGGAAGGAGGACAAAATGGCGGCCGGCTGAGCACCCGAGGACTGGTGGAAGTGGGCGCAGGAGCAGCAAGCTGCTCTTCTGCGCTGTTTTGCGGAGCTGAAGGCTGAGTTGCTGGACTCCCTGAATGCAAATACCAACAAGCTGCTTGAGACCCAGACGGCCCAGGGGGTGGCCATTCAGGAGTTGAAGCGGCAGGCCGCTGAGCGGGAGGAGGAGGCCGTGGTCCTCGTGGGGAAGGTGGAGTTGCACGAGGCACTTCACAAAAAGTGGCAAGACCGCTTGGAGGAGCTGGACGTTCGCACGAGGCGAAAGAATCTGAGGATCCTGGGCCTGGCGAAGGGGCTGGAGGGGTCGGATCTTCCGTCGTATGTGACGACAATGCTGAGCTCGTTGATGGGAGCGGGGTCCTTCCATTTGCTCCTGGAGCTTGAGGGAGCCCACAGAGTGCTGGCCAGGAGGACCAAGACGAATGAACCCCCGCGGGTGGTGCTGGTGCGGTTCCATCGAGTCAGTGACCAGGAGTGTGTGCTGCGCTGGGACAAGAAAGAGAGGAGCAGCAAGTGGGAGAATTTGGTAGTGCGAATCTACCAGGACTGGAGTGCGGAGGTGGCTAAGCGGCGGGCCGGGTTTAGCCGGACGAGGGCGGTGCTGCATGGCAAGCAGGTCAGATTTGGAATGCTGCAGCCTGCGCGTCTGTGGGTGACATACAAGGACCGGCACCACTACTTCGAGTCCCCGGAGGAGGCGTGGGTCTTTGTACAGGCGGAGAAACTGGACTCGAACTAGGGTCTGGGGGCTGCGGGGTCCAGTGCACTACAGCCGTTGCTGTTGCTGTTTTTGTAATTTTGACATGTGTTTTCTATGCTGGTTTTTGCTCTGTTTCCGGGTGGGTCTGTTGGGTATGGTTTTGTGCTATGTGGGGAATGTTGGGGGTTTGTTTTTTATTTTCTCTTCTGTATGGGACTAGGGGATGGGGTGGAGCTGGAATTTGGGGAGCTGCGTCAGAAGGGTGGGGTGGAGCAGTGTGAAAGCGCGGGCTTTCCTCTGGTTTCCCGTGCTGCGGGGCGGGGGGGGGGGGGGGAGCGGGCGGTGGGAGTGTGGCCTCTACTGGTTTTTTCCCGCGCTGAAGCGGTGCCAAGGTGTGGCAGGA